>NC_132838.1:27628876-27931906 GCF_048164855.1 Canis lupus baileyi | reverse complement strand
TTGGTTGCCCTTTTGCTTTTCATAGAGGCCATTTTATTAGCTAAAACCAGTTTGCAACAACATTCTCTGGCCTCCCTGGAGTAGTGATTGCATCTCAGAGGACACTGTGGCCCAACAGCTCCCCATTCCCAACATAATGTCCTCATAGTCTTCCAATGGCAAAAAAAAAAAAAAAAAAAAAAAGAAAAGAAAAAAGAAAGAAAGAAAGAAAGAAAGAAAGAAAGAAAGAAAGAAAGAAAGAAAGAAAGAAAGAAAGAAATTCCAGTCAAGAATATCCAATAGTTTGCATCGGTGCCATATCTATGAAAAGCCATTAGGATAGAATTACAACCACCAGTCTTCAGTAATTGAATGTTCTGCTTGGAAGAATTTGATATTATTCTGAGTTATGCTGATAGTCACTTGTGAACTCTTAGATTATTACTCTGATGGCCAGTTTCTGCTGCAAAGATAGAATTAACATTTTTTCTTCCACAATGGAGAGACTTTTTTCTGCAGGGAACACTAAATAGGGCAGAATCACAAATATTTTGAAATAACTTACTACGCTTTTTTTAAATGCAAAGTGCTCAGAAAGAGAATAATTCAAAGGAAAATAACTGGAACATATAAAAACTGTGAACACATTGCATCCAGACATGAGGAAGATGTGCAGTTCTGTGACGACTTTGCTTTGGAGGGCCAGGAGATAAGAGTGGGAAATGGTAACCAGGTGTGCTGGGTTGTTCTGGAAAACTCAGGACATTCAAGAGGAGGATGACCTTCTGTAGAACATATACTTTGGAAACATTTATTGAGATTAGCCATTGTTTTTCTATAAGGGAATGGGACTGAATATGTATTTCTGTGTTTGGAGGGAGGCAAGAAGAAGGAACACTGAAAGAAGAGAGACCAAATCAGGCCAGGAAAAGATAAAGGAAATGTGAGAAAGTGCCTCACCCTCAGGATGTCCTGAGGGTAATTTTGTGCCACCCCATGAGAACAGTCACAGGGCCTTGGAGCTAAAATTACTACTCTAACTTAAATTGGCCTCTTCACCTCAAGGAGAATTCAATTAAATGCAGTCCTTCCATTGCTCCCTGAGTATCTGTTCCCCATGGATTCCTTGCGTTTCTGTAATTGGCCAGTGCATTTTCATGATTATTCCTCAGCTTGCAGCTTCTGAGAACTTTCCTTCATTCTCTTTGACAAGTCTTTAGTATTACTGCAGTAACAAAGTGGGAAACCAATCGCTCAAGATAATAAGTGTTCTAAGAGAATTAAGCTGCTTGTGTTTTGAGAAGTCCACATGATTCATGCAAATCCTCTTATATTTCCCTTTTAGGCCTTGCCTGCTGTTATACCTGGCAAGAAAGGAAGTAGCCTGTGTCTGCAGGAGAGGAGTAGCAAGATTGAAGTAGAAAATTCTGCTACCAAGATGGCTCCTAAAATGGTGTTTGCCTCCTTTTGAGAAATGTTGCTGAGTATTTTATACATAGTAAGTCCTCAGTAAAAATTTTTAGTTTATTTACTGAGGAATCCAATCTTTAAATTGGACCTAATGTAAAAGTGAGGAAAGTTTGACCCCATAATTAAATATATGGTGAATGAAATCAGTATAGTAGGCCCTTTAACTTTACATACAAGGCTGTCCCCCCAAACCTAACAATTGTATAGAAATCTTACTCATACCTTGCCTTTGGACAAAATGATGTAGCTCCAGCACATCATAAATGTTCTTTAGTTTCTTTTCATTCCTGAATAAACTACCATAGGCCAATTAATATCTGATCAAAACTAGAGATTTCCAGCTTTGAAAATGGGTTACACCTTTGTTTCAAATGTATTGTTTATAAAATCTATCCTTTTTTGTTTATAAACCAGCCTCCCAACTTTCATATTTTGATCTTATAACTAATTTATAAAACAATAAATTCTGATACAATAAAATATTTTTGAACATTTTCATCCACCCTCCTGCACACACAGTTTGCAAGGAATTCAAACCTACCCATTGGCTGTCAGATAGTGACCCATGCAAGAGCTCAAAACATTTGTTGCTCCACTAAATCTAAGAAAGTCTAAAAGCAACACTACCATGTGTGGATTAAGGAAGAGTTGGATGTTGCCTTTATAGAAAAATGTATCAGGATGCAGCTGGGAGAAGAGAAAGAAAGCACATTTGTTGCCTTTTATGTACTAGACATTATTGGTTTGTAACCTCCTTGGGAGATTCCCAGGTATAATCAGAAATCCACCCCTATACAACATAGAGGGCGGGAAGAGACCAAAGAAAGAAAAATCACTCTAGATGGGTAGATGGAAGTTTTAGTAATAAGCACGGAACTGACTTACAAGATTTGTCTTGGGCATAAGATGAGTAGTTTTCCACACTCACCCACCAAATCTTAAAAGTTTATACAGAAAGGCCTTAATTAGGTTACCATCCAGATGCTCTCAACACTATATTTTCCATCTCAAGGCTATCTTCTTGGGGCAGCTTCTGGGAACAGGGAAGGCAAGCAGAACACCCATTCCAAGGACAAGGGAGAGGATGAGGGCTTCCAATTGCTCAGATACATCTCACCGGTCAACAGGCAGTCATTTCTTCTTGATGACTGCCCCCAAGAGACACTTCTACAGTGTTAAGACTTCATAAAACCTGGAGGGATATTATTTTCCCCATTTTTAAAAGATTTATCTATTTATTTGAGAGAGAGAGAGAGTACACAAGAGGGGAGAGGAGCAGAGAGAGAGGAAGAGAGAAAATCTTCCCACTGAGGGCAGAGCCTGACCTAGGGCTCAATCCCACAACCTGAGATCATGACCTGAGCTGATCAAGAGTCATATACTTTACCAACTGAGCCACCCAGATGCCCTGTTTTCTCCATTTTTTTTAGACAGAAAAAACTTAGGTTCAGTGAGGGTTAACTTGCCCAAGATTCATATAACTAATAAATGTGTGGTTGATCCAAGATTGGAACTGAGAAATATTTAGATCGAAGAAATTGTGCCCCTCCCAGGCAGAAACAAGGTACTCCAAAGCAATTCTTCTCTTCTTAAATGACACTATTATGACACTACTGTGACAGAATTGGCTGCTAAAGCTCCTGCTGTGTTGTTGTTGTTGTCATTGTTCTTACCACGTGTATAATCTACACTGAGGAACTTGGTGTAGGCCAGATGCTCTGCCTCTCTACACATTAAAAAAATCCCTGGCATTTCTAAACACCAGCATAAGTTATTGGAAAATGCAGAAACCTTATATCAAAGATTACCATGTAGGCCTTTGCCATTTATTTTTGACTGGGTTCATTGGCTTCAAATCTGATATTCTTTAATGAATTGTCAGGCACTACAGCAACATCAAGTACATGTGAAAGACAAAAATCAAAGAGAGATGTTTGACAGAAAGGGCTATTTTGAAAACCTGTAAATGAAGAAGCACAAACCAACCAAGCTATTTCTGTTAAACAGTTGTTCATTCTTGGGAAGTAATTTGGTTGATGAATCACCTTAGTAATGCCTTTTAAAAATCAGAAATGTGCTGTGCTAACTTTATTGCCAAACTAGATGTGGTCAAACATGGCTCTCATGTGTAGCTGACTCTGAGAGATTCTGTTTGGCCAGTTGTTACAATGAGATTACTTTTTTTTTTTTTTAAAGATTTTATTTATTTATTCATGAGAGACACAGAGAGAGGCAGAGACACAGGCAAAGGGAGAAGCAGGCTCCACGCAGGGAGCCCGATGTGGGACTTGATCCCAGGTCTCCAGGATCCCACCCTGGGCAGAAGGCGGCGCTAAACAGCTGAGCCACCCGGGCTGCCCATGAGATTACTTTATATGAAAATTTAGGGCAAGTCGTGATACTCTAAGTCCCCAGCTGCTTAATTAGTTAGAATTCTAGTCTTTTCTTAGGGTTTGCCCCCCTAAACATTTGAAGAGTCCCTGGGTCTTATGTGTGTCTGTGAATCAGTTTCCTTTGCCTCCTACTGGGGAAATGGACAATCACAATTTACTCTTAAGGTCAGACTCCTTTAAGGCAAGATGCTAGTTGTGGGGATTTCTCATTGTCTTCAGTTTATTAAAACAATTTTAAACATACATGCAGTAAGTGCATAATTTGTAAGCATACCAATTAATAAATGCACACGTGCACACATGTATATGTATAAAACCACAACCAAGATCAAGATATGCCATGTTTTCATTGCCCCTGAAGCCTCTCTGAGCTTCCCTCATTCAATTTCTCAAAGATAATCACTGCAACAATGACTTTCTATCCCTAGAGATTTGGGGTTTTTTTTCTGTATTTGGTCTTCATTTATAGGGAACCACACAGAAGCTCATCTCTTGTCTGGTTTCTTTCACTCGACACTATCTCTGTGAAATTCACCAGTATTGTACTTAATATGATTTTATTCTTTCTTAAATTGCTGAACAGTATTCCATTCCATTCTACTATACCAGCTCAAGAGTTAAGCTTCTCTGCATATTCTTATGCAAGTTCTTTTTGTACCTATACACTCATTTCTCTCAGTTATATATTTAACAGTGAAATTACTGCATATATTGGGAATGTATTACATATTTACATATAACTATATATAAATATTGATTGGTTGATCAATTAATTGCTGGAACATAAGGTTTATATTTGTTTCATTTTGGTAGATACTGCCAGTCTCTAAAGTGATTGTATGAATTTGCATGAGAGTCCTCAGCTGGTCTTAGTGGCACAGCTGATTATACCACTACCACTTTTCAGATGCTAGACATTCAAACTATCCCTTTCAAAGCGAACAGAGAATAATACACCATACCTCTGTATTATAATAAGGCAAGGGGCCTGTGGCAAAACTGCCTGATCCTGCATATTTGGGTTCTTTTTTTTTTTAAGATTTATTAATTTATTTTTGAGAGAAAGAGAGAGTAGAGGGGAAGGGCAGAAGAAAGAGAGAGAGAATCTCAAGCAGACTCCCTACCAAGCACCGAGCCCAATACAGGGTGCAAACCCTGAGATCATGACCTGAGCCAAAATCAAGAGTCAGATTCTTAACCTAATGAGCCACCCAGGTGCCTCATGTTTGGGTTCTTTTAATTCACACAAACATAGCTATTTCCTTCCAGAGTGAGAGAGCCAAGCTGGATTTTAATCTCAGCCTCCATGCTATCCCTGCAATCCTCGTTTCAACAACTAGCCTTGGTTCTGGGTCCGATTTATTGCATCAGGTTCCTTGTTCCCTTTTAAGAGCTCTGTAGTTCTTTTTCTGTAATCAAGGGCCCCTGGTCCATAAATCATGTATATTATACCTAACCTTCAAAAAGCATTAAGTTTCTATCTCTTTTTCAGGACGAGATTCCTATATTAAGTTGTAGACAAAGGTAGATGACTGGAAGGTGACACAATCTCACATCAACTTGCCAATGACAGCCAAGACCCCAAAACATCTTTCTGAGACAAGACACTGACAGTTCTTGATACCTTATAAGCAGAAAGAAACATTTATTTTTTTTATTTTTATTTATTTATGATAGTCACAGAGAGAGAGAGAGAGGCAGAGACATAGACAGAGGGAGAAGCAGGCTCCATGCACCGGGAGCCCGACGTGGGATTCGATCCCGGGTCTCCAGGATCGTGCCTTGGGCCAAAGGCAGGCGCTAAACCGCTGCGCCACCCAGGGATCCCAGAAAGAAACATTTAAAACCTGCTCAGAGTTTTCCTGTTTATCTATGCATAGAAGCTTGAATTTACTGCTCCAATTTTTGTTTTTTGTTTTTTCTTTTTTCATCTTATTTATTTACTTATTTTTTAGGAAAAAGAAACAACCGAAGAGAGTTGTTGGTTATGCAAATGTAAAGAAAATATTTGCTTCTGAAACCAGAGGCTTGAGAGGATGAGAAACTGTTCAATATACTAATATCGAAACTGTTCCTTGGGTACTGATACTTCACAGAACTTGTTTCCTTTAGTGAATATGCTTTTTACTTTTCCTCCATGGAAAAAGCTTGTTCTCTAACTCTCCCAAAGGGTGGAGGAAGGGGATAAAGTTACCCCGACCACAGGGCAGCCGGATGGAAACTAAAGAGCCAGTCGATAGATTACCCCCACCCTAGCCCCTCCACAGGGGAACCTGACCTCAGACTCTGAGTAGGCTCAGCTAGCTTCAGTGGCCTTTCTCTCATCTGTCATTTTCTGCCATGATTTCCCAACCTTGAGCAAAGTTTCGAAAAACATCAGAGGGCAGTGCTGGCTGCCCTGTGGGGACTTAGACCAGGGCTGCATCCACACCTGCTAAGTTGGCAGTTGGGAGAGAGGTGTGCCTGCGTTGGGGAGGGACAGCAGCTGGTGGAGGCAGATCGCAAGTAACCAGTGCCATACGTTTATTGGACAAACACGGATGCATCCCTAGAGACTCTTAGAGAGAACTTGTTCGGAAAGGAAACTCAGAAACGGAACTTCCTGCCATCACTTAACACTGCAGATTTGAGTGGTTGCTATATCGACATTACAGCCAATGGTAACGCTGACAGCTCAGGAAGTTGCTATTAAGGATTAGGGGATAATTCAAACCTCCACTTGCAAAGTTATCTGAGCCCTAGGCTCTTGCCTGACCCACACATCCCATTGCTTTAGGAACCTTGGCCGGTGTCCTCTGTGAAGCTGTTGCAGGCCGCCTAGGCTGGGTTAATCCCCAAATTCATGTAACATCATTTAAGTTAATGTTATGATAAAAGATTTATCCTGCTTCTCTTCAGGGTAAAAAAGATTGATTTATTTTTCCTTAAGATACAATAGGTTCTGGGGCAGCCCCGGTGGCGCAGCGGTTTAGCGCTGCCTGCAGCCCGGGGTGTGATCCTGGAGGCCCGGGATCGAGTCCCACGTCACGCTTCCTGCATGGATCCTGCTTCTCCCTCTGCCTCTCTCTCTCTCTCTCTTTCTCTCTCTCTCTCTCTCTCTTTCTGAATAAATAAATAAATCTTTAAGGAAAAAAAAGACACGATAGGTTCTGGATTATAAGATTTTGAGGATATTTTTTTTCTTTGTGTTTTTCCCGTACATTTGAATTATTTACACTGAGTAAGTATAGCTTTTTAGAAAATTAAGTGATACTGGTATGTGTATATTGGCAATTACTGTAGTAAATATTAGTCCAACAAACCATTTCTTCAAAATATAAGCTTTACTTCAAACCTTTCCAAATTTTTCTAGGGCATGCTGATGTGTTAGAATGTCAGAAGGTACATAGGAAGCATTTGAAAAATGTAGTAAATATCAGCTATATTTATTATAAAATGAAACTGCTTTAATCTCTAGGGAAAACTTATCCACACTGAATGGCTAAATATAAATTGTATAGCTTATTAAAACCATCCATATTTTGAAGACTGCAAAAACAAATATATATACTTTACAAAATAAATCTTATTTATTTATACTGATCATAAATAATGCAAGGATATCTTTGCAGATTTTATAATTTACCATATGAATCAGTCTGAACATCGGTAGTCAATAAAATGAAAGTCATTTAATAGAATGGAAGGCAGGCTCTACAATTTAATGAAGGGGATTCTTTTTTCTCCCAAATATCTTTCACTTAGACTTTCCTAAAATTATCACCATTAATCTATTCTTTAAGATAATGCCCCCCCCAGCTCTATTAAAGTACACAGTTTATCCATGAGAGATAATACACTAAACTGCCAACTACAGTTCCCCTACAGGAAATTAATCTATCATAGTAGTTAGGTAACCACCCAAAGAAATGGATCAAAAGATGAGTAAGCTTTGATGAGGCTTAGAAGACTGGAGAATAAGAGTCAAAGTGAAGAACTTGGGGTGATTTGTATTAACCTCTTCTGTGAATTGTCTGTTCTTATTGTTTGTCTTCTACTTATGGATTATGAGTGCTTTGTAAAATTTTGGATATTGAGCTGTTGATTAGATATATTACAAATATTTCCCTGCAATCTACTGGCCTTAAACTTCATTTGTAATTATGTTTGGTACATAAAAGTTTAAATTTTGGATAAAATTAAATGTATCTATCATTTTTCTTTACAGATTTTCCATTTTTTATAATATTTAAGAAGGCCTTCCCTAAAAATTATATTCTCCTTTTTTTCTTTTAGTACTTTTAGAACTTTAAGCCTTTGATTTTGTGTATGGTATAAGATAGAGATATAACTTAATTTTTATTCAAATGGAGGCAAATGTGATTTTAGACTATTCATTTAACTTCACTTTGCTTCAGGGATCCCTAGGTGGCTCAGCAGTTTAGCGCCTGCCTTCAGCCCAGGGTGTGATCCTGGAGTCCCAGATGGAGTCCCACATCGGGCTCCCTGCATGGAGCCTGCTTCTCCTTCTGCCTGTGTCTCTGCCTCTCTGTGTGTGTTCCTTAGGAATAAATACATAAAATCTTTAAAAAAAAAATACATCTCAGGGAAGCAGTGGGCCCTACCTGGCTGGCACCACATTCCACACATGCTCTGATTGACAGCTGTCCTCAGTCACATGGGTTGAGTGTTTGGGAGAAGATCTCAAAAGAAGAAAGAATGCTAGTTCCAGAGTTGAAGAGGCAGAAAAGCTGGACAGATAAAATGATAGATGTCTACCATAGACCTAGACAATCTCTTTTATCCTTTTGGTGTGTTTCTTTCTGATCTTTTGGGCTGCTTCTGAATAGAAGATGGTAATATAATCACAATAATATGTGGAACACTTTTCTGTGCAGGGCTGTGCTATGTGCTTCACCGGAGTTCCTTTTTAAGATATCTCTTTGATGGAAGAAAACTTCATCAAGGATTCTGTGTAGTTTGGAGCTGAGAGAGAAGCCTGGGCTTTAGCTTTAAAGAAGTTCAGGAAACAAAAGCAAAAGTGAATAGTTGGGACTTCATCAACATAAAAAGCTTCTGCACAGCAAAGGAAACAATCAGCAAAACTAAAAGGCAGCCTACAGAATGGGAGAAGATATTTGTAAATGACATATCTGATAAAGAGTTAGTATTCAAAATATATAAAGAACTTATCAAACGGAGGGCAAGGCAAGATGGCAGAGGAGTAGGGTCCCCAAGTCACCTGTCCCCACCAACTTACCTAGATAATTTTCAAATCATCCTGAAAACCTACGAATTCAACCTGAGATTTAAAGAGAGAACAACTGGAATGCTACAGAGAGAAGAGTTTGCACTTCTAACCAGTACAACTTGTTTTTGGCCACTCTGCACTGAGCAAAATGACTGGAAAGAAGAACTCACCACAAAAGAAAGAATCAGAAACAGTACTCCCTCTCACAGAGTTACAGAATTTGGATTACAATTCAGTGTCAGAAAGCCAATTCAGAAGCACAATTATAACGCTACTGGTGGCTCTGGAAAAAAGCATAAAGGATTCAAGAGACTTCATTACTGTAGAATTTAGATCTAATCAGGCCGAAATTAAAAATCAATTAAATGCGATACAATCCAAACTGGAGGTCCTAATGATGAGGTTAATGAGGTAGAAGAAAGAGTGAGTGACATAGAAGACAAGTTGATGGCAAGGAAAGAAGCTGAGGAAAAAAGAGAAAAACAATTAAAAGACCATGAGAAAAGGTTAATGGAAATAAATGACAACCTCAGAAGGAAAAATCTATGTTTAATTGGGGTTCCAGAGGGCACTGAGAGGAACAGAGGACAAGAGAGCATATTTGAACAAATCATAGCTGAGAACTTCCTTAATTTGGGGAGGGAAACAGGCATTCAAATCCAGGAGATGAGAGGTCCCCCCCTAAAATCAATATAAACCATTCAACATCTCGATATTTAATAGTGAAACTTGCAAATTCCAAAGATAAAGAGAAAATCCTTAAAGCAGCAAGAGACAAGAGATCCCTAACTTATATGGGGAAAATATTAGATTAACAGCAGACCTCTCCCCAGAGACATGACAGGCCAGAAAGGGCTGGCAGGATACATTCAGGGTCTTAAATGAGAAGAACATGCAGCCAAAAATACTTTATCCAGCAAGGCTCTCATTCAGAATAGACAGAGAGATAAAGAGCTTCCAAGAAAGGCAGAAACTGAAAGAATATGTGACCACCAAACCAGCTCTGCAAGAAATATTAAGGGGGACTTTGTAAAAGGAGGATGCCCAAAGAAATAATCCACAAAAACAGCTACTGAATAACTATTGTGATGACAATAAATTCATATCTTTCAATAGTAACTCTGAACATGAATGGGTTTAATGATCCCATCAAAAGGTGCAGGGTTTCAGACTGGATAAAAAAGCAAGACCCATCTATTTGCTATCTACAAGAGACTCATTTTAGACCTAAGGACACCTACAGCCTGAAAATGAAAGGTTGGAGAACCATTTACCATTCAAGTGGTCCTCAGAAGAAAGCAGGGATAGCAATCCTCATATCAGATAAATTAAAGTTTATCCCAAAGACTATACTAAGAGATGAAGAGGGACACTATCTCATACTTAAAGGATCTATCCAACAAGAGGACCTAACAATCATGAATATTTATGCCCCTAATGTGGGCACTGCCAAGTATATCAATCAATTAATAACCAAAGTAAAGATATACTTAGATAATACTACACTAATACTGGGAGACTTCAACATGACACTTTCTGCAAATGACAAATATTTTAAGCACAATATCTCCAAAGAAACAAGAGCTTTAAGTGATACACTGGACCAGATGGATTTCACAGATATTTACAGAACTTTACATCCAAACGCAACAGGATACACATTCTTCTCAAGTGCACATGGAACTTTCTCCTGAATAGACCACATACTGGGTCACAAATCAGGTCTTAACTGATACCAAAAGATTGGGATTCTCCCCTGCATATTTTCAGACCATAATGCTTTGAAACTTGAACTCAATCACAAGAAGAAATTTAGAAGAAACTCAGACACGTGGAGGTTAAAGACCATCCTGCTAAAAGATGAAAGGGTCAACCAGGAAATTAGAGAAGAGTTAAAAAGATTCATGGAAACTAATGAGAATGAAGATACAACTGTTCAAAATCTTTGGGATACAGCAAATGCAATCCTAAGAGTGAAATACATTGCAATACAAGCATCCCTCAAAAAATTGTAAAAAACTCAAATACACAAGCTAACCTTGCACCTAAAGGAACTAGAGAAAGAACAGCAAATAAAACCTACACAAAGCAGAAGAGAGTTAATAAAGATTCGAGCAGAACTCAATGAAATAGAGACCAGAAGAACTGTAGATCAGATCAACAAAACCAAGAGTTGGTTCTTTGAAAGAATTAATAAGTTAGATAAGCCATTAGCCAGCCTTATTAAAAACAAAAGAGAAAAGACTCAAACAATAAAATCATGAATGAAAAAGGAGAGATCACCACCAATACCAAGGAAATACAAACGATCTTAAAAACTTATTATGAGCAGTTTTATGCCAATAAATTAGGCAATCTTGGGATCCCTGGGTGGCGCAGCGGTTTGGTGCCTGCCTTTGGCCTAGGGCGCGATCCTGGAGACCCGGGATCATATCCCACGTCGGGCTCCCTGTGCATGGAGCCTGCTTCTCCCTCTGCCTCTGTCTCTGCCTCTCTCTCTCTCTCTCTCTCTGTATGACTATCATAAATAAATAAATAAATAAAAATAAATAAATAATAAATAAATAAATAAATAAATAAATAAATAAATAAATAAATTAGGCAATCTAGAAGAAATGGATGCATTTCTGGGAAACCACAAACTACCAAACTGGAGCAGAAGTAATAGAAAACCTGAGCAGGCTGATAACCAGGGAGGAAATTGAAGCAGTCATCACAAACCTCCCAAGACACAAAAGTGCAGAGCCAGACGGCTTCCCAGGGAATTCTATCAAACGTTTAAAGAAGAAACAATACCTTTTCTACTAAGCTGTTCCAAAAGAGAGAAAGGGATGGAATACTTCCAAACTCACTTTATGAGGCCAGCATCACCTTCATTCCAAAATCAGACAAAGACCCCACCAAAAAGGAGAATTATAGACCAATATCCCTGATGAACACAGATGCAAAAATTCTCAACCAGATACTAGCCAATAGGATCCAACAGTACATTAAGAAGATTATTCACCATGATCAGATGGGATTTATCCCTGGGATGCAAGGCTGGTTCAACACTCATAAAGCAATCAACGTGATAGATCATATCAACAAGAGAAAAAACAAGAACCATATGATCCTCTCAATAGATGCAGAGAAAGCATTTGACAAAATACAGCATCCATTCCTGATGAAAACTCTTCAGAGTATAGAGATAGAGGGAATATTCCTCAGCATCTTAAAAGCCGTCTACAAAAAGCCCACAGCAAATATCATTCTCAATGGGGAAATACTGAGAGCCTTTCCCCTAAGATCAGGAACATGACAGAGATGTCCACTCTCACCACTGCTATTCAACATAGTACTAGAAGTCCTAGCCTCAGCAATCAGGCAACAAAAAGAAATAAAAGGCATTCACATTGGCAAAGAAGAAGTCAAACTCTCCCTCTTTGCAGATTACATGATACTGTACATAGAAAACCCAAAAGCCTCCACCCCAAGATTGCTAGAACTCATAGAGCAATTCGGCAGTGTGGCAGGATACAAAAATCAATGCCCAGAAATCAGTGGCATTTCTATACACTAACAATGAGACTGAAGAAAGAGAAATTAAGGAATCAGTCTCATTTACAATTGCACCCAAAAGCATAAGATACCTAGGAATAAACCTAACCAAAGAGGTAAAGGATCGAAACCCTAAAAACTACAGAACATTTCTGAAAGAAATTGAGGAAGACAAAGAGATGGAAAAGTATTCCTTGCTCATGGATTGGAAGAATTAATATTGTGAAAATGTCAGTACTACCCAGGGCAATTTACACATTTAATGCAATCTCTATCAAAATACCGTGGAATATAGAGTTGAGGGACTATTTCTGGGTTCTTTTCTGTTATGTTGATCTATGTGTCTGTTTCCGTACCAGTACCACACTGTCTTGAAGATCACAGCTTTGTTGTACAACTTGAAATCTGGCATTGTGATGCCCCCAGCTCTGGTTTTCTTTTTCAATATTCCCCCGGCTATTCGGGGTCTTTTCTGATTCCACACAAATCTTAAGATGATTTGTTCCAACTCTCTGAAGAAAGTCCATCGTATTTTGATAGGGATTGCATTAAATGAGCCCTCAACTCTATGGTCAACTAATATTCGACAAAGCAGGAAGACTATCCACTGGGAAAAGGACAGTCTCTTCAATAAATGGTGCTGAGAAAATTGGACAGCCACGTGCAGAAGAATGAAACTAGACTATTCTCTTACACCAGACACAAAGATAAACTCAAAATGGATGAAAGATCTAAGTGTGAGACAACAGTCCATCAAAATCCTAGAGGAGAACACGGGCAACAACCTTTTTTAACTTGGCCACAGCAACTTCTTGCAAGATACATCTAGGAAGGCAAGGGAAACAAAAGGAAAAATGAATTATTGGGACTTAATCAAGATCAAAATCTTCTGCACGGCAAAAGAAACAGTCAACAAAACTAAAAGACAACCTACAGAATGGGAGAAGATATTTGCAAATGACATATCAGATAAAGAGCTAGTATCCAAGATCTATAAAGAACGTATTAAACTCAACAGCAAAGAAACAAACAATCTAATCATGAAATGGGCAAAAGACATGAATAGAAATTTCACAAAAGAAGACATACACATGGCCAACAAGCACATGAGAAAGTGCTCTTCATCGCTTGCCATCAGGAAAATACAAATGAAAACCACAATGAGGTACCACCTCACCAGTGGTACTACCACTGAGAATGCTGAACATTAACCAGACAGGAAACAACAAATGTTGGAGAGGATGTGGAGAAAGGGGAACCCTCTTGCACTGTTGGTGGGAATGTGAACTGGTGCAGCCACTCTGGAAAACTGTGTGGAATTTCCTCAAAGACTTAAAAATAGAACTGCCCTACAATCCAGCAATTGCACTGTTGGGGATTTACCCCAAAAATACAGATGCAGTGAAACACCAGAACACCTGCACCCCAATGTTTCTAGCAGCAATGTCCACAATAGCCACACTGTGGAAGGAGCCTCGGTGTCCATCGAAAGATGAATGGATAAAGAAGATGTGGTCTATACATCCAATGGAATATTACTCAGCCATTAGAAACGACAAATACCCACCATTTGCTTCAATGTGGATAGAACTGGAGGGTATGATGCTGAGTGAAGTAAGTCAATTGGAGAAGGACAAACATTATATGGTCTCATTCATTTGGGGAATATAAAAAATAGTGAAAGGGAATAGGAGGAAAGGAGAGAAAATGAGTGGGAAATATCAGGGAGGGTAACAAACCATGAGAGACTCCTAACTCTGGGAAACTAACAAGGGGTAGTGGATGGGGAGGCGGGCGGGGGATGGAGTGACTGGGTGACAGGCATTGAGGGGGGCACTTGACTGGATGAACACTGGGTGTTATGCTATATGTTGGCAAATCGAACTCCAATAAAAATATATACAGAGGGGATCCCTGGGTGGCTCAGCAGTTTAGCACCTGCCTGTGGCCCGGGGCATAATCCTGGAGTCTTGGGATTGAGTCCACATCGGGCTTCTGTGTGGAGCCTGCTTCTTCCTCTGCCTGTGTCTCTGCCTCTCCCTCTCTCTCTCTGTGTCTCTCATGAATGAATAGATAAAATCTTAAAAAAAAAAAGAACTTATCAAATGCAATGCCCCAAAAAACAAATAATCCAATTAAGAAATGGGCAAAAGACATGAATAGACATTTTTCCAAAGAAGACATTCATATGGCTAACAGATACATGAAAAGATGCTCGACATTGCCCATCATCAGGGACATACAAATCAAAACCACAATGAGATACCACTTCACACCTGTCAGAATGGCTAAAATTAAAAACACACACACAAAACGTGTTGGTAAGGATGCAGAGAAAGGGGAACCCTCTTGCACTATTGGTGGGAATGCAAACTGGTGCGGCCACTCTGAAAGACAGTATGGAGGTTCCTCAAAAAGTTAAAAATAGAACTACCTTGCAACCTAGCAATTGCACTACTAGGTATTTACCCAAAGGATACAAAAATACAGATTCAAAGGGGTAAATGCATGCTGATGTTTATAGCACTATAGCATCATTATCTACAATAGCCAAATTATGGAGAGAGCAAAATGTCTATCAACTGAGGAACAGATAAAGAAGATGTGGTATGTGTGTATATATGTGTGTGTGTGTGTGTGTGTGTGTGTATATAATATTACTCAGCCATCAAAAAGAATGAAATCTTGTCTTTTGCAATGACATGGATGGATCTAGAGTGTATTATGCCAAGCAAAGTAAGTCAGAAAAAGACAAATACCATATGATTTCATTCATATGTGGAATTTAAGAAACAAAACAGACAAACACATTGGAGGGGAAAAGAAGGAAGAGGGAAACAACCTCTTGTTAAGAGATTCTTAACAACAGAGAACAAACAGGGTTGATGGAGGTAGGAGAGCGGGGGAGGGGGTCAGATAGATGGATAATAAGTATTAAGGAGGGCACATGTTATGATGACCACTGGGTGTTGAATGTAAGTGATGAACCACTGAATTCTACTCCTGAAACCAATATTTCCCTGTATGTAGGTTAACTAACTATAATTCAAATAAAAATTTGAAAAAAAAATTTCAAAAAAAATTTAAAATATTTACAATTGTTATAAAACAAACAAACAAAACCAAAAATAAATAAGTAAAACTCTCCAGATGATTATAATGTGCAGCCAGGGCATTTGTGATTATAGATCAGTTGTTAAAATACTGTCTGGTTAACACTATGAAAAAATAAATAAATAAAGCCTTACAGTTCAGTCATTTTTTTTTCTAGTTTGAAAAATGTGGCTGGCAGCCCAGGTGGCTCAGCGGTTTAGTGCCGCCTTTAGCCCAGGGCCTGATCCTGGAGACCCAGGATGGAGTCCCACATCGGGCTCCCTGCATGGAGCCTGCTTCTCCCTCTGCCTGTGTCTCTGCCTCTCTCTCTGTGTGTCTCTCATGAATAAATAAATAAAATCTTTTTTAAAAACTGTAGCAATCTAATAAGTTTAGAAAATGCTTATCAGAAAAGTTAGAGAACATGAACCCACTCTGTTGCAAAACATACTATTTGTGGTAAACAAACAAATTGGCAAATTGGCATTCAGGTTAAAAGTTTAGTAAAACTATATTTACAAAAACCATATCCTGACACACAAAAAAAAACCTTAATGACATCATACTAAAATTGTCTACATGCTTGGGTTTAGATTCTGGTTCTGTCACTATGATGTTGTGAGATTTTTGTGCTTAACCTCCCTTGGTTTCCTCTATAGGGATGCTCACAGCTCCTTCCTCATAGAGGTGTCAGGAATCTCAAATGAGATACTGGATGTGAGGTGCTCAGTCCTACATGTTGCATGGGGCAACCCCTCTATAAATGTCATCCCCTGCTTATGGTCTGTAAGGACAGTGAACAAAAACCTATGTGTGGAAAACAATGAGGAAATGGGAAATATGGGACTGGCCAAAGAACTACCCCTAAAAGTAGTGAAAAAGGAATTCCAGAAATTTACAATGAAAGAAGTATCCTTTGAACAGCCAAACTAAGGTTTAAACACCTTAAATTTAGCGACATCTGCTGGGAAAAGGGTGAATTAGTCAAGTCCATTACTAAGCGCCCATCCTACTGCATTCAAATCAATAATTTATTGAGCATAAATTTAGCATTAGATGCTTTGCTAGATTCTGTGCAAGGAAAATAATTCCCATTCTCAAAAAGTTTAGAGTCTAGCAGCTCAACTCTAAACTGCCTGTGTCTGAGAAGGCAAAAAATAAATCAATAAAGGACACAGTCCCCATGGACCTTTAAATTCTGTGCAGAAAATGAGATTTATCACCAAGAAAAACAAATTAAATTAAATACATGGTTGGTATGTTTTGAAATGCTAAAATGAAAACTATCGATATAAGAGCCATAGGGGTGTTGGGAAAGAGAGGAGGAGACCAAGTAATGGACACTTAGAAAGTCATTCAAAGAGGTGAATCTGGACTTTCTTTTAATGACACAGGGCAGGGGGAGCTCTGGATCCCTTGAGTGGAGAAGTGATGATAAAGTAGTATTCTAGGAAAAGTAGCGTTCCAGTGCCGTGTAGGATGGACTGGTTGGAGGAGGACAGAGAATGATTGGGGTGCTATAATAATGAACAGCTAGGGTGATAAAGATCTAAACTGATCTTGATTCCAAAGTAGGTTTACTCAACAGTCATCTTGACAAAAGTGATTCTACCAGACTTCTACTTTGTGATACATAAAGAAATTATATGTTTCTATAAAAATGGACAAATGAGGATGTGTGCATATAACCAGCATGTGCCCCTACAGTCAGGCAATCTCAGTCACTCCTTTATGCATAACTGAGGCTATTGTGAAATCACATCTTTAAGTACATTTATCTCTAGTTATTGAAAAATTGTTCTTCTGGATTGGGAATGAGTTCAAAATATTGCAATTAAATGTTTCACAACTAGTGAGTGTGTAGTTTCTCATCTCATGTGGAAGACAAGGTTAGAACAGAATTTTGACCTTCATACCACAAATGCAATGAACACATTAACTCAAGTCTGCAGAAACTATGGGTGGAAATGCTCAAAGAGCATAGTTGTTTCTGTTGATTCAATAGTCTGCTTAAGAAGGGATCAAACCTCCTAGTTTTAAAACTTATGTCATTGACAATTTTCCCAGGGAAACTTTCTCTAAATCTGCTTTTCTGTCCTGGTCATAAAGTGAAGAATTTCTTATCTTTCTTCAATTTATTAACTAATAACACCTCAGGTTCATAATAGAGTGTTCCATGTAACCCATTGTTCAAATTGGGACAAATTTGGGAGCAAAAAGAGATGGGACAAGCTAGACTGGATGGACTGCGGGGTCCTCAGATCTGTGGACAGTGGGGATGTATGCCCATCAAAACTGTGAGTATGCTGTTATCATGAGTGAGTTCACCAGAGACTCCTCCAGTCATCATAAAGTGCCATTTGCACATCCCAACCTCCCTTGCTTTGTCTCTCCTTCTGTACAGTTTAGCCTGGTGTTCTCACTGTTTTCCTCCACCTTTGAAGGCCTGCTGTAACAAACGGCTTCCTGAGTTCAGAAAATCTCAAGCAAGCCATTTGACCTTGGGGACATCTCCAAGTCAACTGTAGAAGGCCTGTCTGCTAATTGCACTGCTGCCTCAAAAAATATGCATGTATATATTCACCTGGAGGTTCTCAACTTTATCAAATGAGTTGCTGTTACAAAGTACTGATACTGATTAATAATTAACTTAATAAAGCAGAACTGATTCAAAGTTAAAAAAAATACATATACATGTATATACATATATATGTTTGTTTATGTGTTTGTTATGTGTTCCCTACCAAAATGTATATTTTTTGAGGCAGCAGTGCAATGTATACATGTATGTATATGTACATGTGTACATGCGCATGTGTGTGTATATAGATCTCACAAGAATTAAATGAGATCATGGGCATCAGTGTTTGAAAACCACAGAGTATTGCAGGAATACAGAGGCTCCGCGAAGGAAAAGCAGAGGCAACCAGAGTCCGGCTGGCCCCGGCAGGTCTGGGTTTCGAGCTGCTGTTGGGGCGAGGCGGGTCCAGCCCGAGTTCGGGGCGACAGGGGTGAGCCTCCCTGCGCACTGGAGCCGAGGTCCTCCGTGGTGTTAATCACACCCCTCCACCTGTGAGCACATTTGGGGGGCTGGTTGGCGGGGCTGCCGAGCACCGGGGAGGGTGGTGTGGGACCCAGGAAATTTAACAAAAATCCCCTGCCCCTGGACAAGCAGAGCAGGACTAACTCCATTTTGTGCTGCACCCGCCACCTCCTGTGTGACCCCCACATGACCTGCTTATTGCTTAAGGCGCTGCCCCCCCCCAGTCAAGCCGCTGGGCACACCCTAATCGGAAATGGGCTCATAACAATGTCACCCCGCCTTGTGCCCGCCAAAACTGCGCCCCGATTCTGACCAGAGTAATAGGCCCGCTCAAGTGGATACTATAGGGGAAGGTGTAATGCAATTGGCCACCTGCGTGGGGACCGACATGCCTGTGCAACTTTCTGCGTATCCCATTGGCCACTGGCCCCTATAAAGCTGCTACGCCTCTAGGTCTCGGGGTCCAAGTCCCTGCTCCCCTGTGTCGGGTGCACTTGGACCCAAGCTCGAGCTTGTAAATAAACCCTCGTGTGTTTGCATCGGTGTCGGCTCCTTGGTGGTTTCTCGGATTCGCAATCCTGGGCACAGCCGCTCTCTGAGCCAGCCCCTGCAGGGGGTGCCCCCCAGAAGCGGGGCACCCCAGCCACGTGCCCGGCAGCTCGTCCTCCGCGCGCTGGTCCTGCCCCCCAGGTTACAGCGTCCTGGGCCACAGCTCAACAGGCCACCTTATCCCGCCCCGGGCCTCCGGGGTCCTTGGTGTGCTTCGGACCGTGGCCCCCAAGGAGGGGCTCTGCAGGGCCGAGCGTGCCACCACCTCTTGTGGAACACTCCCGCCCGCCACGGCTGTGGTGCCAATCACTTTCGAGGCCATAGGCTGGGTGACAGCTGCTTTGGGTCCGAGGCTGACACTGTCCCAGGGACCGCCTTGTGTGTGAAGCGACTTCCAGCTCTCTGCCCTGAGGGTGGTCCTGTTCCGCGGGTCCCTAAACCAGGCCATTTCATGTTGTATTAATTCATATTCCTTTAAGACCTCAGCTGTATTACTTTATCTCATTTATTCTACACGTCTCCGGAGTTGATAGTTTTAGGTCTTAGTAATCACATACTCACCACATAATTCGCAACACCTGAAGTAATCAAATGTGTCGTCTTTAACTATGAACACTCTTTATAAAACAAGAACAAAGATAGTTATAATTCAGTTCCTACCATACCACACATTTTACATATATATTTATCTCTCATTTAATGATCACAACCTAAATACACGTTGATAAAAGTCATTTTTCAGGCGAAGAAAGTGAGTCTTAAAGTAAACAGAGGCCCTGGGTGGCTCAGTCAGTGAGCCTCTGGCATTTAATTCCAGCTCAGAACATGATCTCAGAGTCCTGAATAGCAATGCTGTAATTATAGAGAGAGTTTCTGAGACCCCAACTTACTAATAATAATAGTTAACAGATATTTTTGGTGTTTTATTTTTTAATTGAAATTTTGTGCAAAAATATTAATTCATTATCTATCTTATCTCCTCCTCCACCTCAGCTTTTAACCTACTTCCTCTTAACCCTCTAGGTACAGCTGGGTGAATGCTTCCAGGAAAAAAATTGTTTGAATTTTGCTGGTGGCATGTACATAATCATCTCCAGCTCTAAAGTCTACTAACTATGGTTTTCCCTTTACCTTTAGTATCTATAAGGCTGTAAGAATCTTTGGAATTTCTGGATACCTTTCAAGTTCTTATAATTTTGGCTAGGATTACTACATGACCAGGCCTGGTTGAGAGGTAATAAGAGGAAGCTCTCATTTTACCACGCAGAGGTCATCCTGATACCACATTTTATCATCCTTTCAGGAGTTGCTAAGGTAGGATATAGGAAAGTTTTAAGGTAAGAAGTGGGCTCCCCAATTGACCAGTATTCATTGGTCATCATTCTTTTGAACATCTTTAGAAACCTAACTCAAACTGACTTGGGGAAAAAAAAAAAAGAACGAAGAGTTTCATAACTTATGCAATTAAAGGTCATCAGATAGAGCTTGAACCAGAAGCTTAAAGAATGTCCTAAGAACTCTCTAACTCTGTTCTCTGCTTCTGGCTGTGAGGGCATTTACTCTTATGCAAAGTATCTCCCTGTGTAAGGGAGATCTAGATTTAGATGCTTTGTGCTCCAGATTCCAAAGAAGGAGAGAACTTCTCCAAAATTCTAACAAATGCCTTGTCCTGATAGGTTTGTATTACTTGTGTATTAGTGAGCAAATTGCTGCAGAGGACTGGGATATTTTTTGTTTAAGATTTTTTTTTAAGATTTTATTTATTTATTCATGAGAGAGAGAGAGAGAGGCAGAGACACAGGCAGAGGGGGGAGCAGGCTCCATGCAGGGAGCCCGACGCAGGACTCGATCCCAGGTCTCCAGGATCACGCCCCGGACTCAAGGCGGTGCTAAACTGCTGAGCCACCAGGGGTGCCCTTGTTTAAGATTTTTATTTATTAATTACTGAGAAACACAGAGAGAGAGGCAGAGACATAGACAGAGGGAGAAGCAGGTTCCCTGTGGGGAGCCGGATGTGGGACTCATCCCAGGACCCTGGGATGACACCCTGAGCCAAAGGCACTCAACCACTGAGCCACCTAGGTGTCCCTGAGGATTGGGATAATTTGATGGGCTTATGCTGGCACTTCTCTGTGCCTCACTACTTGGTTTGCTGGACATTTAAAGGGGAGCAATAGGAAAAAGGAAACTACGTGCTTTCTGAAAGTGGGGGGTGGGGAAGAATGCTGTAATCTCTCTTTGAAATACTCAGGGAAGGTTTGCTCTCAAGGTGGGCAGATGGCCTGTGTACAGAAAGACCACCATGGGACCCACCTGGGAACAATTCTTGAGGAGAAAGTTTGACTTGGGCTCAACAGTAGAATGTGGAGGTTGGTGGCTAAGCTTTGGAAGTTCCTCTGGACTTTCAGAATGCTTTGGGAATAGTGGCTGAGCCAGGGTTATGAGCTAATCATTGGCCTTAGAGCTTGTAATGAGTGGAATTGTGTTCCCCACCAAAATTTTATATGTTCAAATCCTAACACACCTCTCCCCATATCTCAGAATGCAACTTTACTTATAAACGGGACATTACAACCATAATTAGTTAAGATGAGGGGATCCCTGGGTGGCGCAGTGGTTTAGCACCTGCCTTTGGCCCAGGGCACGATTCTGGAGACCCGGGATCGAATCCCATGTCGGGCTCTCGGTGCATGGAGCCTGCTTCTCCCTCTGCCTGTGTCTCTGCCTCTCTCTCTCTCTCTGTGACTATCATAAATAAATTTTTTAAAAATTAAAAAATAAATAAATAAATAAATAATTAGTTAAGATGAGGTCATACTGGAATAGGGTGAGCTTCTAATCCAATATGACTGGTATCACAGTCTGGTATCACATTCTGGTATCACATAGAATTAAGAGATCTGGAAATGGATACACACGTAGGGAGACCGCCATTGTGAAGACTGGAGTTATGCAGTCACAAACCAAAAAACTACCATGCCTGGAACAGACTCTGAGGACCTGCAGAGGGAGCCTGGTCCTGCCAACACCTTGAATTCAGACTTCTGACCTCAGAACTGTAAAACAATACATTTCTGCTATCCTAAGGCACCCAGTCTGTGGTCCTTTCTTTTAGCAGTTCTAGGAAACTAATACAGAGGCCAAAGTTGAGGCCCTTCTGTGACCTGTGAGAGACTGAGATTTAGAACCAGCGGCTATCACTACATCACTGCATCAGGGATAAAAGTCCTCTGATCTATGTACAATCAGTGCTTAACAGGTACACCGTGTGACA
Source organism: Canis lupus baileyi (assembly GCF_048164855.1). Lineage (NCBI taxonomy): Eukaryota > Metazoa > Chordata > Mammalia > Carnivora > Canidae > Canis > Canis lupus. The sequence continues at coordinate 27,909,335 of NC_132838.1, read as the reverse complement.
GTAAGAGAATCTAAGGTACCTGTGGGCTGAACATCTGGTGTTTGAAAGGTAGATGACTTCTTCTACAATTAAGCAGAAGGTATTGAGGTGAGGTGACTATATAAGATTATATTACTTGGAAAATTGCATTTCCTTATCAACATGTTTGTTTGTTTATTATTGAAGCATAATTAACATATGGCATTATATTAGTTTCAGGCATACAACATGATTCAACAATTCTGTATATTACTCAGTGCTCACCACAATAGTCACCAGCTGTCACAAAAAAAGTTATTACAATATATTGACTATATTCCCTATGCTGTGCTTTTCATCTCTGTCACTTATTTATTTTTATAACTGAAGTCTATAGCTTTTAATTCCCTTTATCCATTTCACCCATGTCCCTACCTACCTCTCCTCTGGCAACCACCACTTAGTTTTCTGTATTTAAGAGTCCGAGTTTTTTTGTTGGCCATCAAAATATTTTTTTTAATATCTCCTATGAACCAAACACTGTTCTAGGTTATGAGAATGTGGCTCAGGATAGCATCAATGAGGCTTCTGTTAAGTTGTAAAGTAGGCCATGTGTTACATGGTCCCTTCAGCTCCATGTAGGTGATGAGCCAAGAGCATTGTAATAATCTAGGAAGCCTAATCCACATTTGTATTTGCCTCATGATTTCTAAAAGTAAAGCCATCAATGTTAACTGTAATATTCACCATTTCTCATTTATAGATGGAGCAAGTTTTCATTCTTTGTTCCCACCTAGTTATACCACTATAATCAAGCAATACTTTTTAAAATTTTTTATCTGATTAGGTTGTCTTTAATTAGTCTAGGCTAGTGGTTCTTAACAAAGAGACAGAGTCCTATGTGGACTTTTAAAAAGACAAAATGCCCAAGTTCATTCTTACGATTTGTTATCTCTTAGGCAAGAGTAAAGAGAGGAAGCAGACATCAGTAGTTATAGCTTCACATATGGGGCTAATGTTACCCCTAATTAACCACTCTTCTAAGCCTCAGTCTCAACCTAGACTGCATTGGAATCACCTGGAGTGTTGTAAAACCACTAATGCCTGGGTCTCATTCTCACCCCACTCCACTGCTGCAAGATTCTGATTTAATTAGATTGGAGTATGTCTTGGGTATCAGAATCTCTAAAAGCTCTCCATTGCTTCTAATGTTCAGCAACATTTGAGAACCGCCATTTTAAGCCATAGAAATTCATTAAGTATTTTTCAGTTGTGGTTCATAAGATCAGAACTTGCCTTTAGGGAAATTACTTTGGCAACAATATATAGGGTGGATTGAAGCCCAAAGAAGTTTCTGGGAAAGGACAGATAGGAGACTAATGGAGTAGAATAAAGTTAGATAATGAGGGCTAAGAGGAGAGAGTGCAGCTGACAATGTTGATGTATGACTGGTGGAACTTTGAAACTGGTTTCAGAGGAGCCAGTCTGATCCTTGAAAGACCTTTTTTGAACTAAAAATATTGCAATGACCTGTGCATCTAAATAAGAAGATGCTTTTCCAACTGATAGACTGATATATTTTTTTAATATTTTATTTATTTATTTGTCAGAGAGAGCACAAGCAGGGGGAGCAGCAAGCAGAGGGAGAAGCAGGCTCCCCACTGAGCAAAGAGCCCAATGCAGGGACTCAATCCCAGGACCCCAGGATCATGACCTGAACTGAAGGCAGACGCTTAACTGACTGAGCCACCCAGGTGTCCCTGATATGTATCTTTAAAGAAAATTTGTTATTACTATTAGTGCCTAAGCAAAATTTGACATTTCCTAATGTCATGGGATTTCCTAATTCATGGGATCTGCTACTTGTTTACTATGCCAGATTTCTTTTTTTTTTTTAAGATTTTATTTATTTATTCATGAGAGGCACAGAGAGAATAAGAGGCAGAGACACAGGCAGAAGGAGAAGCAAGCTCCATGCAGGGAGCCCGATGCAGGACTCGATCTCGGGTCTCCAGAATCATGCCCTGGGCCGAAGGCAGCACTAAACCGCTGAGCCACCTGGGCTGCCCTTTGCCAGATTTCTATTGCTGAATTCCCAACTTAAATCTACAAGTATTTCCATTGTGAGTGATGTGAATTGTGATGTAATAACTAATAATAATAATAAATGAGAATTAAATAGGCATAAAGACTATGTTATTAAATAGGCATATGATATGCTAATTATAGACATTGGTTTTTGTTGCCATAGAAATTTCATAAAAATAAGAATTAATTAGAATTATTTAACATTATTTAAAATTGATAAATTATTAGAAGGGGGAAATGGGGAGTTAGTACTTAATGGGCATGAAGTTTCAGTTTGGCAAGATAAATACCTGAAGGACAACCAGAGCAGACAAGCCAGGTGTGCCATAATTGAATGCCTGCCTACAGAACTGAGCTAATAAATGAGTATTGTTTTAAGCCACTCAGTGTGTGGTAATTTGTTATGCAGTGTGGAAAATCCATTCAACAATTAGTTTTCATAAGCCTTCAATAATAGTGGTATGTATTTTAAATTAAAATTTGATTTGAAAACACATGAAGGCTGCAGAGAGTATGAGGAACAATATTTGGCTATTGCCATGTACATACACATAATGCAGATTTTGGCAAAAAAAAAAAAAAAAGTCCAGCACAGAGGATTATCCGAGAAATCTCTTGAGTGTGATACTGGGAATTTTATTCCTTTGGCAGAAACCATAACAAATTTACTAACAGTACAGCGGAACATTTACACAGAAAATAAAGATTAAGGTCGAATATTGCTACATGTGGCTCAAAAGATGAAATGCAAAACCAAGCAAGTAGAATTATAGTAGATGTGATGAATAAAATAATTTTGAATATGGGCAATACATGCTAAATATTGCTTAATTGTTTTAGATAAAACCACTAATGTATGAAGGAGTTAATCCAGATAATTATGTTTGGATTTGTGAACTCCTAAAGTATAAAATTTTCTATATTTGAATATTTAGGGAATTGCGTCTCGTAGATAATATGATTAATAACATGATGTTTTGGTATTCCTATAATTGCCTCAAATTTGTTGATTCACTAGAAACACAAGATGCAATAAAGGGTTGTACTTGTGGCTAAGATTTATTACAGCAATAAATACAGAGCAAAAATGGCAGAGAAAAGATGCACTGGTGGAATGCAGGTAGGCCAGGAAGGGCTCTTGAGTCTTTCCTCATCTGAGGCCACATCCGATGTGCGATCTCCCTGGTGGAGAGCTACAGTGTCGTGAGTAGATTATTTATGCCCATGAAAGCACATTCGAGCCCCAGGGTCTGAGGCTTTCATGGGATGGTGAACACATAGGTACATCTTGCTATTCAACCAGCCATAGTAACTGAAAATCAAAACTCCAACAATAAAAATAGGCAAACCTTATCAATCTTGCTGTTAGTGCAAACCAGCCTGATAAGCTGATTCAGTATGATCCACTGCTCCAGATGTAAACAACAGTGTTGGCCAAAGGTCAAACATGATTCTAGGGGATCCCTGGGTGGCTCAGCAGTTTGGCGCCTGCCTTTGGCCCAGGGCGTAATCCTGGAGTGCCAGGATCGAGTCCCACATCGGGCTCCCTGTGTGGAGCCTGCTTCTCCCTCTGCCTGTGTCTCTGCCTCTCTCTGTGTGTGTCTCTCATGAATAAATAAATAAAATCTTAAAAAAGAAAACATGATTGAAGGCTGCAGAGTAAGCAACCAGATCTCTGCAGAGTAAGCAACCAGATCTCTTTCCTTATACATAGTTATATATACATCATATAATATATATGTCATATAGCGCTGGAAAGTGTGAATGGAAAAAACAGCTTTCAATAGATCTTAAAAAAGTATTAATAGACCACAATGAAACAATATAGTGTATTGACATACATTTAAAAACTTTACTTGAACCAGAACTGGAAAGTCAACACAAAAACTCAGATAATGACAGTATGCAATAATCTTTTAGAAATTATTGATGCATTAATAAATTCTAGAATACAAGCAAAAAGTATACCTTTAAAAAATAAATGTTATTAAATTCATTTTAGCCATATTAATCTGACATGATATTTTAAGTGAAATTAATGTTATAAGAAAAAGGGCAGGAAACAGAATTTAGGTTAACAAAGCCTTCGAAATCATCAAAGACACTAGGAAAGTCTTTGAAGAAAAAAATGTGTTTATGAAAAACATATAATTGGTATTAAATAAAGGACAGAGTACATTGATATTAACACCAACTTCTCAACATAGAAAACACTAGAAATATTAAGATTTATCTCAACTCTAAATCACAAGGTTTGTCCCAGCTATGACCCAAAACTTAATTTCAAAATCAATTATTTTCCTATTTTGAATTTATAAAGGCACTAGTATTAAAAGAAAATGTCACTACGTCAAAAGAACATCATGTTTTTTTCAGTGTCAGATTACGGAAGTAATTTGCAGAATCACGTAACTGTGTAAACATTTCGAATTTAAACAGAATACTGGGGCAGCCCGGGTGGCCCAGCGGTTCAGTGCCGCCTTCAGCCCAGAGCGTGATCCTAGAGACCTGGTATCCAGTGCCCTGCATGGAGCCTGCTTCTCCCTCTGCCTGTGTCTGTGTCTCTCATAAATAAATAAATAAATAAATAAATAAATAAATAAATAAATAAATAAATAAATAAAATAGAATACTGATCATAGTAAGGAAGGTGATCTTGATGGACAGCAACATGTAAATTTTTTCCCAAAATCTATTTTAAGTCCTAGTAAAAATACAGCAAAATAGATTTAATTCAGTTATGTTTGACATAAAACATTATGTAAATTTAAGGCATACAATGTATTGATTTGATATATTTGATTGCCTAATACAGAAAAATTTTGAGAGATAATTTCCTGGATATATTTCTGAAAACCTCCTTTTAATATTACAGAATATGTGTAATTTTGCCAAAATTGGTCAGCAGTGGAGAATGTGGCTCCTCAAAATGAAAATTTATCAAAAATGACATAATGTCTACAGTGTCCTATGAATGTCCAATCTAGTAACTATTTCTTTAGGAAAAAAAAATATTAGAGCAAATCAATGTTGAAACTATAAAAAAAAAATTTTCCTTTCTATGAAAGGAACAAGTATAATACTTTAATGACAAATCATTATATTCTAATGATGTTGAGTCCCTCGTTACTGTAAATAAAACTCAGAGGTTATGTTCATTGATTTCATTTGCTTAAGATATACAGAATAACTTCATTTTTTCATTAATTATTATCATCTCTTCCTCCACACTGCCAGCCCCACCCTCTAGGCCCATATCCTTGACAATTTCAACTTAATTCTTCAATAGATTTAATCTTCCAAACAAAATAGGATAGGGTTTTCTTCAGCAGAATTCTTAGAAAATAAAGAAGCTCAAGAGTAGTTTTGTGTTTGTTACTGCTGGGGATCAGTGCAGAAGATCAGATCCCCTAGAAATCTGAGCCTTGACTCTCTTCCAAAAAAGTAGCAGTGGGGGTGGGAAAGTAGTGTTTCTTCTTTTTATTCTGGTATAGATCCTCCCAAGGCCAGAATATTTAGCTCCTCTCCCTACCAAAATGCCATCAAAACAGCAGACAGAATATAAAAATGTGGTGAATAAGGAAAGATACCATTGGGCAGCCCAGGTGGCTCAGTGGTTTAGCGCCGCCTTCAGCCCAGGGTGGGATCCTGGAGACCCTAGATGGAGTCCGCATCGGGCTCCCTACATGGAGCCTGCTTCTCCTTCTGCCTGTGTATCTGTCATTCTCTCTCTCCCTCCCTCTCTCTCTCTCTGTCTCTCACGAATAAATAAACAAAATCTTAAAAAAAAAAAAAAAAAAGGAAAGATACCATCAATGAAACAAATTTTGAAGAATTCCTGCAAGATAGAACCCAGATGGGCTAATTTGTTGAGGCACTTAGTCAAAAGAAGCCAGGAGCAAAATAGATGTAAGCTGTAAGAGGGGCCATTCACAGAGACTGGGGCTGTTTTTCCTAACAGTACCCTGAGGAAACCCACAGCTCCTAGCCTCTAGAAACAGGCTTAGGAACAGCCAAGGTCATAAAAGAAACCTACAGTGGGTAGTCTCCTTAATCCACTCGCCCACTACCAGTACATACTGAATATACAAATAGACAATGGCCAGATCATATTTAAATATAGAATTATCATCAGCAACTTGCAACAATCTGCCCAGAAAACCAATCTCCTTATCTACAGTAACCAGCCCAGGTAGCCAGCCTGCTAGAAGTCAGACTTGGAGGAAGTTAGACTGCTATGTTTAGTAACAATCCAGGAAGTGGAATAATAATTTCTAAACCAATTAGCTCAAAATGGCTAGGACTTGAATAATAATTGACCACTTCACTAATTTTTGTTCCATTTCCAATTTAGGGTCAAGCAGAGAGAGCCAAATTTGTGCCCCCAACCAATCATATAGAATGCTCCCCTTCTAGTTAGCCTGCTTACAGTTTCCCCAGTCCAACCAACCCTATTCAGGGCACATTTTAAGATTTCTCTCTGTCTCTTTTTAACACAAAGTTTTCCCACTCCTCTGCCTTGAGTCTCCACCAAAACACATGTGCTGGTGGCTGACTCCCATGAAGCTCTGAATAAATAGCGTTTGCTTTTCTAGTTTGGTTGGTCTTCATTTAATTTCACAACCCCAAAACAGCTTTTGAAGAAAAGTGGGCACCTGTTTCAGAGAGCTCACACGTGGGGGCTGAGAGATGTGGATGAAAGCCTATGTGAACTTTCAACTCTACCAAGGGCTCTGTGGGAATAAAGGTAAAGACAACTCCACCCAAAACTGGATGCAGTACAGCCTCCACTTCAGAGACGTCTCCCTTTGGTCACTGAGGGCTTCATCTTGCCTACTCGCTGTCCGTGAAGCATCATGAAAGTGCTTCCAGCCCTCTGCTCAACTTGTCCACGCACCTGCGCGGCCTTGGAGCTGGCCATCCCACTAAGACTGCTCCATCATTGGTCGTTTCCTTTTCAATACTTCATCTTGGAAAGTGTGATATTGGAACAAAGTGTGAATGCTTGAGGATGGGTTACTTGACATTTGAAGTGCATCTTCTCTAATCAAGAATAAGCACTCCCCCCAAAATAAATAAATAATAAAATAAATAAATAAATAAAAAGAATAAGCATTCCAGAAGTATTTAGTTAGCATTTGAAAAACTCTAATCAACAGACTTCACTCCAGAGCCTACTGCTCTGGGCTTCAACTATTTCCATCTGCCCTGTAAGGATTGTTCATCAGCAGAAGAGTCCTTAGAATTAATTTTGTATTGTTGAGATGAATGGTGTTCAAGTTAGGTGATTTGCTTAGACCTATTTGCACAGGAACGTTTGCTCCGCTCCCCCATAAACTGGAATACAAGAATCAGAGGAGCACGACAACAGCCTGTATACCCTTTAAAACTCTTATTCTAGGGCTCCAAATAAGACCTGGTCACACCAATTCCCAAAATCATCCGACCTGACCAGATCAGCTAAATCCTGCTGCCAGAATAGCATCACCTCCCGTGAATCTATCATGCAAGGTAGTCACAGAGCTCTTAAAAACAGATTGCATGACTATTATTGTGCCAGCTTGCTAAAAGCTATTTGCATAGCATAATTCAACCTGAATCTTGCTTTCATGCTAACATATTCGGATGGCAAGGTTGTATAGTGATCCCCTACGTCTCTCTTCTATCTCATCACTAGAGATTACTGACACATCCCCAAAAGAACCCATCTTAAGCGGACAGATAAGCTTAGATCAGGGGGAAAGGATTGTCTTAGAACCATTATCTACACCATGTCTGAGAAAATCTATTCCATCTATCAAATGACCAATAGTTTTCTTAATTTATGAAAATTAATAGAAAAACAAGGTTATCAGGCAATTGAGGAAAACACATCGATTTCTTGTAACATTACTGTGAGGATTAAATCAGAGTATGCATTAAGGGCTTAGTGTAGGACCTGTCACTTGGTAGGTTCTCTGAGTGGTAATTATTTCATTATGTAATAATCAAGTGATGTCTGAGAAATAGTGAACAGAGACCCTGAAGTTTCATTTACTCAATAATTCTCACATGAATTTAACACATTTTTAAAACATAACACAATTAACACATTTTATTTATTTGAGAGAGAGAGAGAGAGAAAGCAAGCACAAGTAAGAGGCAGAGGCAGAGGGAGAAGGAGAAGTAGACTCTCTGCTAAGCAGAGAGCCTAATGTGGGGCTCCGTCCCAGTACCCTGAGATCATGACCCGAGCTGAAGGCAGATGCTTAACCAACTGAGCCACCCAGGTGCTCCTGAATTTAACATACTTTTAAAAATGCTTCCTTGGGCAGCCCAGGTGGCTCAGTGGTTTAGCACCTGCCTTCAGCCCAGGTCGTGATCCTGGAGACCTGGAATCGAGTCCCATGTCGGGCTCCCTGCATGGAGCCTGCTTCTCCCTCTGCTTCTGTCTCTGCCTCTTTCTCTGCATCTTGTGTCTCTCGTGGATAAATAAATAAAGTCTTTTAAAAAATAAAATAAAAATGTTTCCTGTGTGGTAGACACTGAGGCTACAGCAGTGAACAAGAGAAAAAGACCCTGCCTTGCAGAAGTGTGCATCTAAGGTTGGAGACACATTACCTACAAATAACTGTATAATACCAAGGAGTGGTCTGTGCTCCGAATTAACACAGAGCAGGTTCCAGGAGAGACAGCAGTGGCACAGGGATGAGGAAGAGGAGGGGGTGGTTGCTTTAGTTGGTATGTTTAGGGAGGTCTACCTGTGTAAATTATATTGAAGCAGGGGTCTGAACAATGTGAGGGAGCACATCATTGTTAACATCTGATGGAGAATATGCCGGGTGGCTAAAACAGCAAGCACAAAGGCCCTCATGTGGGAGTGTGCTGGAATGTTCAGGATGAGCTACACAGCGGGTGGGGCCCAAGCCCTGTGGCAGGAGTCTGGAAGGGAATGTGTGAGGTCATCACTGGCCAATTTCTGTACAGCAGGAGGCCATGGTAAAGAGTTTTGATTGTACCCTAGAAAATATGGTAGGACACTGAAGAGTTAGAACAAAGAAGAGGCATGACTTGGTTTACGCTCTTAAAAGATCCATTCAAAGACATTTCAGTAGTCCAGGGACTACTGGTTTGGCCCAGGGTGTTAGCAGTGGAGGTGATTTTAATAAGTCAGATGCATTTTGAAGATAGAGCTGACAAGCTACCTATGGACTAAATTTTAGGTATGAGAGAAAAGAGAAATTAAAAATGTCTCTAGGATTTGGGGTCTGAGCCATGAGTTGAAAGGTAGTGTCATTTATGAAGATGGGTCCAAACTGCTATGGGCAGGACAGGAGGGTGTGTGGTAATGCAAACACCAGATCTAGATGGATTGCAGGAATTTCCTGAAATTTGTGTCAAAGTCTTGATATAAAAAAAATTGACCATTCAGATTTAACAACAGTAAAAGTCAGAAAAGGAGGGACGCCCAGGTAGCTCAGTGGTTGGGCATCCACCTTTGGCTCAGGGTGTGATCCTGGAGTCCCAGGGTCAAGTCCCACATCGGGCTCCCCACAGGGAGCCTGCTTCTCCCTTTGCCTGTGTCTCTGCCTCTCTCTGTGTGTCTCTCATGAATAAATAAATAAAACCATTAAAAAAAAAAAAAAGAGTCAGTAAAGGAGACAATAGGAGAGTCAAATGACCAGAGCATTGGATCCTAACAGGACGAAGGCACAAATATCTGGCAGCAGTTTTTCCAAGTCTCTGATGAGGAGAAATATGAGTTATTAAACTGCAATATGTGTTAGCTGTGATTTTAGAAGTATGTATATGACTGGGTCACAGAAATTAGCAAGGAAGCATCCCCAACACTCCTCCTGTGACCTTCTGAGGAGAACTCTTCAGGGGTCTGCTCTTTGGGGCCTTTTCTCAGGGTAATCAATGAAGAGGAGATTTGGCAGGAGCTGAGAAAAGAGAGACAAATTTACATTGGAAAGAGCATGAGCCTATAGAACAAATCTTAAAGCAGAAAAAAGGGGACAAGATACCTGATGGCAGAAAAGAAGCAATGTGGGAATGTCACAGTGGCCTGCAGTAAATTTCCCATCTGAGACAGTAGTGAATGATTGACTGCTTGCCTTCTGTAATAATATCCATATTCTAGTTGTCTTTAGTAAGTCTATGCTGCATTTCCAAAAGCATGACTCATTTTTTATTTGTTTATAGTTATCTTTTTCAAGTTTTGTCACCATAATAAATTGAGTTTATAGAAAAAAAAGTGAAGAGTCAAAATTAAACTACTGCTTCCCCCAAAAAAAGAGGCTGTAACCTGTAATGTCTCTCAATTAGGTATATTTTAAGGGCTTGAGTAATTTTAAGAAACGAAAATAAAAACTTCACTAACATTTGAGACTTTCTATTATGTTCCGCTATTGTGGAGCTATTGAAACAGAAGAACAAACAAATAAGAAATATCTTAGAAATCAGGAGTATTCCTAGAAAGCAATCAAGAAGCTTTCAGTCGGGTTTGCCTTAAGAAATAAGTAATGATAATAGCAAATGTTCATTGAGCACAAGTAAGTGCCAGGCACTGTGCTAAGTATGTCCACTTTATGGATGAGAAAAACCCAGGGAGCTTCAAGTAACTTGCCTTGTTCACGCAGGTGGGAAATAACACATCCAGAGTCCTTAGTCACTAAACCAAATTGTGAAATTATTTGAGAAAGAAAAGGTTCCCTTCCCTTTCTATACGAGATTGAATTAAATTCAAAAAACAAACCAAACCAAAAGTAAAAACAAAGCCTTCACCATTTATCAACCAAAATTACATTTTGTAACCTACCGCAGTACCCTCACCAATAGGTGGCAGTATTGGCTCGGAAAAGCCTGAGCAATGCACTACAAAGGACTCACAGAAAATTCTGGTGCTGAAGCAACAAGTAGCTTTTCGCGACTTTTTCAAAGAGGATTTTTGCTTTTGTTTATATAGAGGCTCTGTTGTTTTATTACTTAATGATTTCTCTGTAAACTTCAAAGATTAAATTTAGACTTGGAGGAAAGGAATATTCTATAAACTTTAAATTCCCAAGATTTCTAAAGTAACACTTTGGTTGGATTTGCTTTATCAGCGAGAATAGAAAATCCCGTAAATCATGTAGATCATTGGTCTTATGTAATTATTGTTTGTAAATAGCTACTTGCCTGATCGTCCCAATGGACTTGATTTTATTGTCCAACATATATTTTCCACTAACAGTAGTTAAAAATACTTTGTAATGAACACAGGTCAACAATTCCATAAATGCTGACTTCTTCAGAGTCACTTCACCAAAATTAAAGGCAACTTCTCTAAGCGGCTTTGTTTCAGGGCTCAAGTACTAATTTAAATGGAATTATCTGCTGTTAATGCCTGTCATGATTTTTTAAATCATGAACAAGTTTACACAGCAAATATTTGCTTTGATTTAGGAAAATTTTCTTTTTAGCGGATTGTACTTATTTTGAGCTTAAGCATTCTGTGGTTTTCATTACCTGTGTTGGTGCTACCAAATGGCAAACTTGTGGAGTAACTCATCAGTTTCTAATACAGATAATAGTAACCAGTGATTAATCTTCCAAAGAGGATGGCAGGGAACTTAAGTCTGGGTGGGTGTGACTTAATTAGTTCATTCACTAGTTCATTCATTCATTCATTCAGTAAATGTATATCAAGCACCTAGATGCTCAGACTATGGGGTTGAAGAAAACTGTTAAAGCTCTACCATCAAGAAACTTATAATCTGGTCCTATTTGATATAGGCCATGTCATTTTGAATCTTACTGAAAATTTCAGACAGAAAGTTATAAGGAGGGAAAAATCTGAAATTTTTAGAAAAAGTATGCTAAGATAATGAAAGCGGAAAAAGAGTGAAACATTTTAAATGAGCTTAAAAATGAAGAAATTATTAAAGTCCACATTTAAAGCATTAAAGAGCAGACTTGATACCAGGTAAAATCCAACTAATAATGTGTAGGAGCCTTTTTATAATACAGAGAAGGTTGTAGAAAATAGACATTCACAATATGAATTCTAGAATTCCCTGAAGAAGAAACTCAAGCAATTGGAACAAGCAGGAATTACCCACACTTTGAAAAGTTTCCTGAGGTGTGTCAATGCCCCTCAGTCGAAGGCCACCAGAACTCACTTGCAGTTAAACAAGCTGTGTTTTGTTGGTTGCAGGAGAGAGCACACTTGGTGGGGAACTGTGGTAAAGGGATGTAAATAACACAAAACAAAACAAAACAAACTTAGAGGATCCAGACTTGTGTTAGGTGATTTTGAGGCTAATTCAAGGAAGTGAAGTTTCACTCTGGATTTGATTCTGGGGGAGGAAAAGGTAGGTTATTCTATAATTAGATATTCATTAGTTTCTTAGCGCTGCCATAACAAAGTCCTACAGACTGGGTGTCTTAAACAAACAAACAAACAAAATGTATTGTCTCAGAGTCCAGGAATCTAAAAAGTCCAAGATTAAGGTGTCAGTAGGGCTAGGCTCCCTCCAAGGGCTCTAGGGAAGGCTCTGTTCAGAGTTCTTTCCTGGAGTCTAGACAGTTCCTTGTCTTGTGACAACATAATACGGATCTTCACGTGATGTTCTCCCTTACGTGCATGTGTCCAAACTTCTCCTCCTACAAGGACACCAGTCATACTGGATTAGGGGCTCAGCGTGACCCCATTTCAACTTACTTCCACATGCTGCAACCTTATTTCCTTTTTTTTTTTTTTTTAAGATTTTATTTATTTATTCTTGAGAGACAGAGAGAGAGAGGCAGAGACACAGGCAAAGGGAGAAGCAGGCTCCCTGCAGGGAGCCCGACATGGGTCTCGATCCCGGGTCTCCAGGATCAGGCCCTGGGCTGAAGGCAGGCGCTAAACCACTGAGCCACCCGGGCTGCCCTGCAACCTTATTTCCAAACAAGGTTACATTCTGAGGTGCTAGGGGCTTGAGCTTCAGTATATGAAGGGGGGGCACAATTGCATCCGGAAGTGGTATCTTAGTGACTCTTCCCTTGAAAGACAGAACAGAACGAGGCTGACTGTACCTGGTAAAGAAGCAGCAGCCACTTTTACTGGTCAGGCTAGGGGGATGTTTGGTCATTTTTATGGTTTGGAGGATGTTAGTTTTTCTCTGTGCTTAGGCATGAGTACAGAGCAAACTTGTTTTTCTCCTGATCCATCACCATCCCAGTTGGCCTTGCCTGGTGTTGATGTTCTGTGAAACTGTTCAAGGAAAGGGACAAAACAGCTGGAAGTCCCAGCTGTGAGGGCTAGCAAAACCAAGATCTATCTCATTGGTAAGCACCAGGCCAGCTCCCTGCTACCAGGGGCTGTTTTCCTTATTTCCACTCTACTATTTTGATCAAGGGTAGATGAAATGAGGTCACAGGACATAAACTTATGTTTTCCAAATCTTCACTGTGGCCAAAATTTTGCTGATTAGAGGTTTTCCTGAGAACGTAGTGCCTATTTCCTATTGAACTATTTAAGACTTCAAAGTCAGCTCTTATATAACTCTCCTTTGAGCAGTGTGGAGTCCTTTTTCATTCCTCTCCCAAAAGCCAACTTTACTCTAGGTGAAAAATTGCAGTAGAAAGACAAACTAGAAAACGTACTTTCAGAATATATGAAGTAGTCAATCCCTGTGTTTTATATGTAAAGATTCCACTCCAGGGAGAGTCAGGGGCAGGGAGCTGTGCTTACATCCCTTGGATATATGGAGCTTTCAAGAGCTCCATATATTTTTGTTTCATTAAAGAAGTTCTGAATTACTGTGACAGTGAGAATTGTTTCTTTCTAGTGTTTCAGCAAGCGTGAAGGGAGAGATGCTAGGTTTGGTCGTTGTTGAGAAACTTTTAAATTGAAGCTGTGAAAAGCTCCAGATTTATCAGTAGCTAAATCTCTTCTGGATCAGAATTGGGAGAACGAGTTTTATTTTATTACTAAGTGCTAAACCAGCTGCCTCATCACATTTCAGCTGTAGATTGGACAAAAATATAATTCCTGACAAAAGTCTCTAGTTTTATCATGAGATTTATCAACATGGAACATTTTATGAATAATAGCCAAGTATAGCATTAAAGAATGTTCATAACCAAGACAAGGTTTATGGAGTAAACTTCATTGTTTGTTGAGTTGTACTTAATATTCCCTGTGTGTGTGTGCACGTTCAGTGAACTTCATGAAACTCTAAAAATCAGTTCCTAGGCTTTCACTTATATTGTATTCTTTTCCCATTATTGCTTATTAAGAAGCCAGTACGACTTTAGTAAAATATAAAATAATGTCTTGTCTGTTAATCCCACTGCCCCCCCATCCCTCCAAGGAAGTTCTGTGAGTTTAGAGAAGCCAAACTGCTTTTTAATCTTCTCAAATATACTTCTGTGGCTAATGAATTTAAATTCCAAAAAATTTAAATACTGATGTCTAATATTATATGGATTTCAGAAGGCTTGCTATGAAAATTACTTCCATCTTTTCTTTCTTCCCCTCCTCCTTTTTTTAATAATAAATTTATTTTTATTGATGTTCAATTTGCCAACATACAGAATAACACCCAGTGCTCATCCCGTCAAGTGCCCCCCTCAGTGCCCATCACTCATTCACCCCCACCCCCCCGCCCTCCTCCCCTTCCACCACCCCTAGTTCATTTCCCAGAGTTAGGAGTCTTTATGTTCTGTCTCCCTTTCTGATATTTCCCACACATTTCTTCTCCCTTCCCTTATATTCCCTTTCACTATTATTTATATTCCCCAAATGAATGAGAACATATAATGTTTGTCCTTCTCCGATTAACTTATTTCACTCAGCATAATACCCTCCAGCTCCATCCACGTTGAAGCAAATGGTGGGTATTTGTCATTTCTAATGGCTGAGTAATATTCCATTGTATACATAAACCACATCTCCTCTATCCATTCATCTTTCGATGGACACCGAGGCTCCTTCCACAGTTTGGCTATTGTGGATGTTGCTGCTAGAAACATCGGGGTGCAGGTGTCCCTGCGTTTCATTGCATCTGTATCTTTGGGGTAAATCCCCAGCAGTGCAATTGCTGGGTCGTAGGGCAGGTCTATTTTTAACTCTTTGAGGAACCTCCACACAGTTTTCCAGAGTGGCTGCACCAGTTCACATTCCCACCAACAGTGCAAGAGGGTTCCCTTTTCTCCACATCCTCTCCAACATTTGTGGTTTCCTGCCTTGTTAATGTTCCCCATTCTCACTGGTGTGAGGTGGTATCTCATTGTGGTTTTGATTTGTATTTCCCTGATGGCCAGTGATGCAGAGCATTTTCTCATGTGCATGTTGGCCATGTCTATGTCTTCCTCTGTGAGATTTCTCTTCATGTCTTTTGCCCATTTCGTGATTGGATTGTTTGTTTCTATGGTGTTGAGTCTAAGAAGTTCTTTATAGATCTTGGAAACTAGCCCTTTATCTGACACGTCATTTGCAAATATCTTCTCCCATTCTGTAGGTTGTCTTTTAGTTTTGTTGACTGTATCCTTTGCTGTGCAAAAGCTTCTTATCTTGATGAAGTCCCAATAGTTCATTTTTGCTTTTGTTTCTTTTACCTTCCTGGATGTATCTTGCAAGAAGTTACTGTGGCCGAGTTCAAAAAGGGTGTTGCCTGTGTTCTCCTCTAGGATTTTGATGGAATCTTGACTCACATTTAGATCTTTCATCCATTTTGAGTTTATCTTTGTGTATGGTGCAAGAGAGTGGTCTAGTTTCATTCTTCTGCATGTGGATGTCCAATTTTCCCAGCACCATTTACTGGAGAGACTGTCTTTCTTCCAGTGGATAGTCTTTCCTCCTTTATCGAGTATTAGTTGACCATAAAGTTCAGGGTCCACTCCTGGATTCTCTATTCTGTTCCATTGATCTATGTGTCTGTTTTTGTGCCAGTACCACACTGTCTTGATGACCACAGCTTTGTAGTACAACCTGAAATCTGGCATTGTGATGCCCCCAGCTATGGTTTTCCTTTTTAAATTCCCCTGGCTATTCGGGGTCTTTTCTGATTCCACACAAATCTTAAAATAATTTGTTCTAACTCTCTGAAGAAAGTCCATGGTTCTTCCCCTCCTCCTTTTCCTTTCTCTACATTTTTCTTTCTCTTCCCTCTTACCAAAACATAACTGCCTTGTACTCTATTTCTTGAAAGTCGGTCTAGTGACAGGAATTAATATAAACAACCAAATTCATAGTGGAAAGAGATGTTACTACTCCTTTAAAGTTTTTTCTCTCTTTCTACTTATTAGCTCAAATAATATATTTCACGGTTTCATGTAGCTCAAAATTTCAAAGGTAGGGTAGGATTGGTTTGATTTATATGTTCAAAGATGTTATTAAGAAGCCAGCATCTCACGGGATCCCTGGGTGGCTCAGCGGTTGGCGCCTGCCTTTGGCCCAGGGCGCGATCCTGGAGACCCGGGATCGAATCCCATGTCGGGCTCCCTGCATGGAGCCTGCTTCTCCCTCTGCCTGTGTTGTGGTTCTGCCTCTCTCTCTCTCTCTCTCTCTCTCTCTCTCTCTGTGACTATAATAAATAAATAAATAAATAAATAAATAAATAAATAAATAAATAAATAAGAAGCCAGCATCTCTCCTTTTATTATTTTAACTACATACATCTGGCTCTGCTTTGAGGTGACAAGATGGTGGCAAAAACAGGTCACCCAGTTTCTTTATCCATGTCCAGGGAGAAAACCTGTCCATACTTTATTTGTAGTTCTTTTTTGATGCTGGCCTTCCATCTGTTTTGAGTGACATATTGACTCATGCATATCTTTCTGCAAGCAGCTGCCTTGACCACCAGAAGGCCCACTTTGAAGGGGAAACATTCAGAATTGACAATTTTGAAACCAGCCAGAGCCCCATCCTTCTAAAAAAGATTTCTTTCTGTCAACATACAATTAATGGGTCCTAGTGCTAAATCCTCAATGGTGCCTGAGAGGGAGGAAGAGTTAAACTTTGCTATCTTTCATCCCTCTTATCAGTGCTGGATTTTAAACCAAACTGCCCAAAATGCCTATTATTTATATAGCAAATGCAATTTTTAAAAGGTGACAAGAATAAATTTTTAGGTCAATTTCTTGCATCTTAATTCACAGGAAAAGTGAAGGAGGATAATTATTTTTCCCTTCCTTCATCCTAAGAAACTAGATTCTCTTGTGGGCCCCATAGCTTCAGTGATACTTATATGGCAAACAGATGGTAGGAGGCACTTAGAGTTCTCCTTTCTCTTCCCCACCAACCCTTTTGTTCTGGGAAAATGGTCCACGGAGGGAGGTAGCTACTGTGGGTGGAAAGCCAGGGCTGGCCAGAGGAGGATGCAGAAGTGTTGCTTCCAGAGCCTGAGGAGGAACAAGTAGTTGGGGTTTGCAATGGGTGGGCATTTATGCCCCAAGGAGACATTAGACATCCCTTATGTTGTGGCTCATAACTGATAGAGGAACTGAAATACTGATGTCAAGGGAAGTGCACTTATTTCCTTTCTTAATGTTTCCTCCCTTGTGGAGAGACCTCCATGGAAGTCAAGCACCTGGTCTCTCTCCCACAATACCTCCCAGTCTTCCCAGGGGAGGAGAAACAACTGTTTTGGTGAATGAGATGGGAGAAAGATGAGCCTGCACATCCCAACTCTTCTCAATTTTTTTTCTGCTCTGCCTTGCTGTCTGGTTTCCAGACTCTGCCTCTGATGGAAGAGGACTACAACTGCCCAGAGCAGCCTTGGCTATGTGAGTAAGCCTGTCTAGCTAGGTGGGTGAACTAGCCAAGCTCTGGAGTTTAGTATAAGCAAACCATTTGGCCACTCTCTGATGGAGCTTTATCCATATCTGAAGTGGTATTTGATCTCCTTTTGCACAATTCCTGCATCTCCCAGTTGGTCCTGAACTCAAGTGGGGAGAAAAGGGGGTCCTATGTATTGCCCCCTTCAGATACCAACAGCTAAGAATCAGGGCCTTGGACGTTGAAGTTATAGAGTCTCCTGCTGACTTTAAATAGCCTTCAAGCATTCATTCACCTACTGATCAAACTTTCCTTGATATGCTGGTCTCAATTCTAATGGAGGGAAATATGGCAGCTGGGTGTCTTAGCCATGGCAATGATGTTGTGAAGACTAGATACCTTTTCTAGTTTGAGGGTCCCATGTGAGTCTTCAGATCCTTAAAGCCATCCCCAAAACATAACTGGTGTATTTAATTTAGAATAAATAATACAACCTTTCTCATACATAGGTACTGTAGACCACGTTCATAACCACTACTAATAATTTAAATTCATTTTTGAAAGGGTAGTTATTGAAACATTCGGAGGGTAGGATGGGAAGGGAAAAGATAGGGCCTTCCCTCAAGCTGTATGGCAGCTATATGGACAATGTAAAAGTTGACTGTCTTGGGACGCCTGGTGGCTCAGTGGTTGAGCATCTGCCTTTGTCTCAGGTAATGATCCCAGGATCCCGGGATCTAGTCCCACATCAGGCTCCCTGCGAGGAGTCTGCTTCTCCCTCTGCCTGTGTCTTTGCCTCTCTATCTCTCTGTCTCCATGAATAAATAAATAAAATCTTTAAAAAAATAGTTGATCATCTTTTTGCACAAAGCTGCTCTATTGCTTGGGGGGGGAAAAGTCCTAAACTTCAAGTAAATTAGTTTCAAAGAGAGAAAGGCTGAACATTAAAAAAAAAATAATAAGTAAATAAAAGGCTAAATGTAGTTTTCTGTTCTCTCCATCCAAAGAAAAAAATTGTTCAAATGATTGTACAGAGAAATCCAAATATGTCAATCCAATGGTTTTCCAATTTAATGTAATCTGTAAATAGCTGGATGGCCAAAATATATCTCTGAGGAGTGAATATTATTTAATGTGACAGAATAATAATGGAAAAAATTATCCTTATGACCTTCAAAAAAACATTGTAATCCTTGTACCTTGTTCATTTCAGAATCCTGAGGGAAAAAGATTTGAAGACTGAAATGCTAACGATTATTATTATTCTCACTTTTAATTCTTGTTTTTGATGAGGGCTAAATGCCACAAGCTTTTAAAATCTTTCCATTTTCTCCTCTAGCTTTTTTAAGATTTTTTTTTTAATATGTGGAAGAAAAAAGATACATCATTGTGCCAATTCCCACAATACTCTAATCATGGAAAGCTTGGTTTAATTTGCATAATAGCTGTCACAAAACTTGTTCCCTAGCAAGGAGCTCTGGCTTTCAGCAAAGTCATGAAGTGGGCAAAACCTCTTTAGGCCCATCCAATTCAACCTTTCTATGGTCTGGGATTCCGTTGTGTCCTCCCGATTTCTCTGCTAAGAAATTCTACATTTAGGATTAGTGGCAAATGAGCAGAATGAGATATGAAGAGGCTTCCATACAATTACGCATCTATGTCTGCAGTATGACGTCACATTGTGCCATAATTTGTTTACACATCTGACTCACTAGACTAAGAACTGTGCAGGCTCGTTCTTATTCACATCTGTATCCTACGTGCCTAGCTCAGGTCATGGCGGACAGCAGGTGATCCATTTAGTTTTAATGAATTAATAACGAATGAATGTTTTCACACTTAGACATTTTGATGACATATGAGCTGTTTCTATTCATCTAAACTGCTCCCTCTGATTCCAGTTTCATTTTTCCTCAAAAGATACATTTGAAAGTTGGATCTAAGTGAGAAGAATGGAAATGTAATTTCTGTGGGGTGCAAGCAGAAAAAACTATTTTATTCTTTCTCCTCATTTCTCTTACCAACCTGTCCTATAAAGGGATTTCTTCTCTGCCTGTTAGATAAAATCTGAGGCAGGCCTCAAGAATCTGATAATAACTTTCAGAAAATAATAAAGACCTTCCAGTTACTATTACTTCTAATAGTAACAGCTTTATTTCAATCATCAATATATCTAGTTCCATGTGCTATAAAAATTCCAAACTTTATCGAGTAAATGCTTCCTCCTTAGCCAGCCCAGGCTGTCTTTGGGCTGGAAGCCTGCAGTGAGAAAGAGGGACATGGTCAATTTCCTTGAGCTTCTTTCTCCTTTCCACCAACCAATTTGGGTCTCTAACTTAGGATGATGAGTTATGGATGTTCCATTTTCCAAGTTGGCCTTTTCATCTTAGTGTTTCTGTGGGGTCTTCAGAGGCCCCTATGAGACCACACATTGCACAGTCCCCTGACATGGGTGATGCAATCTCTAACTGATGTGTTGTGACAACCCCTACCTTTACCACCAGAGCCAGTGTATCCTCTTGACCTGATACTGATGGAATTACTTCACTCGGTAGTTCTGTGTAGGGCTCCTTCCAGATGCATCCAGGATCAGACCCTACTATCCACTTGGTCCACAGTACACCCAAGCATCCTTAAGTGTACCACCTGCCCAACATAGCCCACTTTCTTTTCCCATCTCCATAAGTGGCTTCAGCTTAGCCTTTTAGCTTTGTTTCATAAGAATGGCTCAAATTGATTCCTAAATTCAGAAACACCCATCAAGCTTTCCAAGTGTGTCTCTGAAACCATTGTCACCAACTTCGGTAAAAAAGAGGCTGCCCTCTCCCTCCCCCCCCCCCTTTTTTTAAATGCATCAAAATAAATATTAACATTGGAAGCTTTATGTACACCTTTAAAAGCAATTGTGCAGACATGAGGAATTATAAAAATCATTCATTTGGGGAATATAAATAATAGTGAAAGGGAATATAAGGGAAGGGAGAAGAAATGTGTGGGAAATATCAGAAAGGGAGACAGAACATAAAGACTCCTAACTCTGGGAAATGAACTAGGGGTGGTGGAAGGGGAGGAGGGCGGGGGGTAGGGGTGAATGGGTGACGGGCACTGGGGGGCGGGCACTTGACGGGATGAGCACTGGGTATTATTCTGTATGTTGGTAAATTGAACACCAATAAAAAATAAATGTATTAAAAAAATCAACCTAAAATCAACCTAAAACCTAAAATCATTTCTCCCAAAGTATAAATGAATACTCAAGATCAGTGGTGCCACTACCATCAGAATAAAAAGATGTGTCTCGGGGATCCCTGGGAGGCACAGCGGTTTAGCACCTGCCTTTGGCCCAGGGCGCAATCCTGGAGACCCGGGATCGAATCCCACGTCGGGCCCCCGGTGCATGGAGCCTGCTTCTCCCTTTGCCTATGTCTCTGCCTCTCTCTCTCTCTGTGACTATCATAAATAAATAAAAATTAAAAAAAATTTTAAAAAAAGATGTGTCTGTGTAAGTAATTAGTTTAAATGTCACCCAGATATCCTTTACAGCTACAACTCTAAAAAATACTTATTGGTCAAAAAAATCCAGAACGCTGTGTTTTCATATCAGTAGCAGTATACAAATATATTTCCATCTTTTTTGTCCAGCCAGCAAATGAGAATCTGTACCTGACCATTTAACAAAGGACCAATGCTGGTCAGAGATAGGTGGGAGGAGAGCAGTACAATGACCCAGAAGTAGGGTTGGGAAGGGAAAAAGTCTTATTCTGCCAGCATTTTTTCAAAGAAACTCCCTCTTCAATCTCCACCTCTAATACTCTTTGGTGGATGTTAGGATGGGAGGCTCACGGAAACAGCTTTTGTTCACCAGCTTTGCAAGCCCTGCATAGGAGGTGCAATACCTCACTTGGGAACGTGGGAGCATTTACCACCTATTACCCTCTACTCAACCCTTTGAAGCTGTAGCGAAATTGAGGGTAAAAGTGTCCTATTTTAACATCTTATACAAATACGAAAGGCAGGGTTCATAGTAGCTTGTTATTTCATACCCAGATTCTTTAAAATAAAGGGCTGGGTTTTTGGTTCAAAAGTTTGGGTGAATATATGTATTATACATAAGAAACAGAGGGAAAAACAACCACAACAGGCAATGAGTGGAGTAGTGTTTTTTACTGATTTCTGGAAAATGGAAAGAAGACTGCAGTAGAGATAGCAGCTGTTCCCATTTGCAAGCTCCAGGAGGGGGTCCTACACTTAGCATTGGCAGTCTCCAAGTAGGAGTGGGAGGCCTTCATTTATTGGAAGGCCTTCTCTGGAATGGTTATGTTAGTGGCTGTCTTCCCATCTATCATCCCTCACCCCACACTTAAGTAATTGGCTGCTGTCTTTAGCCCAAGGGGGAAAAATACCACAGAGATGTGGTAGGTAAAGAAAGGGAGTGATCTATTACACAGAGTTTAAGGATCCAGGAGTAGACAAAGCAAACCAAAATAAAGCCTTAGCCTTTTTGTTGACAAAATTAGCCCATGTGTTCCATGTAGGGCTTCCACCCAGAAGTAAACCCTGCCATTCAGTGCATGTGTATGTATGTGGGCAAGACACAGAAACACACGCACATACACACACCTCCCCCTGACAATATGCTGGTTTGGGGGACATTCTCATTGGGAGAACAGACTTATGCAGTAGCTTTGGAAACCATGCCAATCTCCTTCATTAATCAGTCTAGCCCTTCATGGAAAAATAGGAAAGGACAGCCAAGGATCATCAGACCATTGCCACAGAGATTTAGGCAAACACCAGAGGCTATTCATGGTGGAAGTTCAGAGGATTCTGGTCTCTAGCACCCACTTGGGAGGCATGCTTGATCTGGGAGCAGCTGAACATATAGTGAGGCTTGTGGCAGGAAGACCCTGATTCTTCTTGCTTTGTATAAAGTGAGTATGACAATCATCTTGTATGAGAAAAATAAACATTCTGGCTTGGGGTATAAAGTTTGAGATTGGGTGTCAATTATTTAAGAACAACCTGGAAAATGCCGGTTATTCACATCTAGAGATTTTGAGGGTGCCCATTACTGTGAGAAGTTCAATTTGGGTACCAGTCCTCCTTGTGAAGGCCCTTGATTATATAGGAAATTTCAGACTCTGCCCCTGAGAGGCATGAGCCGTTGGTTACTAGCTTGTTGCCAAGTAACCAAGAACAATTTCCCAAAATTAGTCATCAAGAGAAGGACCAAGAGGAATAAACAGAATGACTAATACTGGAGAAATCAAAGTTTACCCAAGAAACCCAAAAGAAAAAAAATAAAGAAGATATTGTACCCACCACATTCCCACAATATAATCTGCCCACCTACCTGCCTTCAGAGTAGAAGGGTTGAATTGTCAGAGCAAACTCACTTGAATAACAGCTCACCCAGCATCAAACATCACTGATAATTTGAAGACTATGGGCAAGAACTAGGTACACATGTGGCATTTCTTTCAGGAGGAGGAGCCCAAATCTGTCAGACTCAGCTTTTTAAAATATATCTCTTTCTCCTTCATTAGAATGCATTTTGTTTTCAGATCAA
This sequence comes from Canis lupus baileyi, assembly GCF_048164855.1. NCBI lineage: Eukaryota > Metazoa > Chordata > Mammalia > Carnivora > Canidae > Canis > Canis lupus. Next base: position 27,885,993 of record NC_132838.1, on the reverse strand, counting down.
CAATTGTTTTCTGAACAATGTTTGTGGTACAGAATACAGTCTGCTTCCCAGCCTGCCATGCTGCATAACTCTGTTAAGTCCCAGGCTTCTTTACAATAAGCCATTTTGACCTGATTCTTGTTTCTTTCTTGGATTCATTATAAGTTCTGCTGAATTATAGCTTCAATGTTCTTTTCTCAGAAGGGTAAATGGCAGAAAATAGGCCGAGATACCAATGCCTTTATTCTGCCTTGATGTTGAAGTAATAGTGTGCGTTGTTATATAATTCTAGGCTGTCTTAATTGACCACCTTGACATCTGGCAGCTCCCTTTCTGTATGTGTGTGTGCATGTGTGTGTGTGTGTCTCCATCTAATGGTAAAATTCATTAACATATTTATAGGAGGTCTGGTTAAGATCAACTATCCACCTGCCATGTTCCCTCAGTAGGAGGAGGTCACATTCTCGGTAACATTTCCGTTCCCAATTCTCATCCTGCCTTTTACTGTACTGTACTGTACTGCCTTTTACTGTACTGTCTACACTAGGACCAAACTTCCCACTCGTGCATCAGATCCTGCTGTCCTTTATCTATTAAAAACTATTGCCTTGCTATTGTTCCCTTTCTCTCCTGTATCCCTTTATATTTTTTCTCTGTTCTTCTAGATCACTGCCATGAGCATGTAAGCATGCAATAACTTCTCACATGTTAAATAATCTCTCTCAATCTTGCATCCTTGTCCAACTCCTGCCTCATTTTCTCAGTTTATCTTAATAGAAAAATTCCTCTCAGGACTTCTGGGTGGCTTAGTCAGTTGGCTGGTTGACCTGATTTTAGCTTAGGTGATGATCTCAGGGTCCTTGTATTGAGCCCCTAGTGGAGTAGGGCTTTGAGCTCAGCAGGGAGTCTGCTTTAGAATTCTCTCTTCCTCTGCCCCTCCCTCCGTTTCTTTGCTCTCTCTCTCTCTTCCTCTCTAAAATAAATAAATAAATCTTAAAAAAAAAAGAAAAACAATTTCAATTGTTTGTCTCCAGTATATCAATTATTTATCAATCAAATTGGGAAAAAACTTAAAAGCAAAAAAACAAAACTACTCTATAGAGTGGTCTAGATCCTACTCTAGTTCTTTCCCTCCCATTCTCTTTTGAACCCATTGCAAATGGCTCCTGCCTTTATCATTCCACCAAAATTGTTCTTGCCAAGCTCACAATGATGACATGTTGCTAAGTTCAATAGGGAAGTTATCATTTTTCTCAACTCATTAGCAAATAAAACATAGTTTTAACATTGTTGATCACTCCCTCCTTTGTTTTTTTTAAATTTATTTTTTATTGGTGTTCAATTTACCAACATACAGAATAACCCCCAGTGCCCGTCACCCATTCACTCCCACCCCCCGCCCTCCTCCCCTTCTACCACCCCTAGTTCATTTCCCAGAGTTAGGAGTCTTTACATTCTGTCTCCCTTTCTGATATTTCCCACACATTTCTTCTCCCTTCCCTTATATTCCCTTTCACTATTATTTATATTCCCCAAATGAATGAGAACATATAATGTTTGTCCTTCTCCGATTGACTTATTTCACTCAGCATAATACCCTCCAGTTCCATCCACGTTGAAGCAAATGGTATTTGTCATTTCTAATGGCTGAGTAATATTCCACTGTATACATAAACCACATCTTCTTTATCCATTCATCTTTCGATGGACACCGAGGCTCCTTCCACAGTTTGGCTATTGTGGATGTTGCTGCTAGAAACATCGGGGTGCAGGTGTCCCTGAGTTTCATTGCATCTGTATCTTTGGGGTAAATCCCCAGCAGTGCAATTGCTGGGTCGTAGGGCAGGTCTATTTTTAACTCTTTGAGGAACCTCCACACAGTTTTCCAGAGTGGCTGCACCAGTTCACATTCCCACCAACAGTGCAAGAGGGTTCCCTTTTCTCCACATCCTCTCCAACATTTGTGGTTTCCTGCCTTGTTAATGTTCCCCATTCTCACTGGTGTGAGGTGGTATCTCATTGTGGTTTTGATTTGTATTTCCCTGATGGCCAGTGATGCAGAGCATTTTCTCATGTGCATGTTGGCCATGTCTATGTCTTCCTCTGTGAGATTTCTGTTCATGTCTTTTGCCCATTTCGTGATTGGATTGTTTGTTTCTTTGGTGTTGAGTTTAATAAGTTCTTTATAGATCTTGGAAACTAGCCCTTTATCTGACACGTCATTTGCAAATATCTTCTCCCATTCTGTAGGTTGTCTTTTAGTTTTGTTGACTGTATCCTTTGCTGTGCAAAAGCTTCTTATCTTGATGAAGTCCCAATAGTTCATTTTTGCTTTTGTTTCTTTTGCCTTCGTGGATGTATCTTGCAAGAAGTTACTGTGGCCGAGTTCAAAAAGGGTGTTGCCTGTGTTCTCCTCTAGGATTTTGATGGAATCTTGTCTCACATTTAGATCTTTCATCCATTTTGAGTTTATCTTTGTATATGGTGAAAGAGAGTGGTCTAGTTTCATTCTTCTGCATGTGGATGTCCAGTTTTCCCAGCACCATTTATTGAAGAGACTGTCTTTCTTCCAATGGATAGTTTTTCCTCCTTTATCGAATATTAGTTGACCATAAAGTTGAGGGTCCACTTCTGGATTCTCTATTCTGTTCCATTGATCTATGTGTCTGTTTTTGTGCCAGTACCACACTGTCTTGATGACCACAGCTTTGTAGTACAACCTGAAATCTGGCATTGTGATGCCCCCAGATATGGTTTTCTTTTTTAAAATTCCCCTGGCTATTCGGGGTCTTTTCTGATTCCACACAAATCTTAAAATAATTTGTTCTAACTCTCTGAAGAAAGTCCATGGTATTTTGATAGGGATTGCATTAAACGTGTATATTGCCCTGGGTAACATTGACATTTTCACAATATTAATTCTGCCAATCCATGAGCATGGAATATTTTTCCATCTCTTTGTGTCTTCCTCAATTTCTTTCAGAAGTGTTCTATGGTTTTTAGGGTATAGATCCTTTACCTCTTTGGTTAGGTTTATGCCTAGGTATCTTATGCTTTTGGGTGCAATTGTAAATGGGATTGACTCCTTAATTTCTCTTTCTTCAGTCTCATTGTTAGTGTATAGAAATGCCACTGATTTCTGGGCATTGATTTTGTATCCTGCCACGCTACCAAATTGCTGTATGAGTTCTAGCAATCTTGGGGTGGAGTATTTTGGGTTTTCTATGTAGAGTATCATGTCATCGGCGAAGAGGGAGAGTTTGACTTCTTCTTTGCCAATTTGAATGCCTTTAATGTCTTTTTGTTGTCTGATTGCTGAGGCTGGGACTTCCAGTACTATGTTGAATAGTAGTGGTGAGAGTGGACATCCCTGTCTTGTTCCTGATCTTAGGGAAAAGGCTCCCAGTGCTTCCCCATTGAGAATGATATTTGCTGTGGGCTTTTCATAGATGGCTTTTAAGATGTTGAGGAATGTTCCCTCTATCCCTACACTCTGAAGAGTTTTGATCAGGAATGGATGCTGTATTTTGTCAAATGCTTTCTCTGCATCTAATGAGAGGATCATATGGTTCTTGGTTTTTCTCTTGCTGATATGATGAATCACATTGATTGTTTTACGGGTGTTGAACCAGCCTTGTGTCCCAGGGATAAATCCTACTTGGTCATGGTGAATAATTTTCTTAATGTACTATTGGATCCTATTGGCCAGTATCTTGTTGAGAATTTTTGCATCCATGTTCATCAGGGATATTGGTCTGTGATTCTCCTTTTTGGTTGGGTCTTTGTCTGGTTTTGGAATTAAGGTGATGCTGGCCTCATAGAACGAATTTGGAAGTACTCCATCTCTTTCTATCTTTCCAAACAGCTTTAGTAGAATAGGTATGGTTTCTTCTTTAAACGTTTGATAGAATTCCCAAGGGAAGCCATCTGGCCCTGGACTCTTGTGTCTTGGGAGGTTTTTGATGACTGCTTCAATTTCCTCCCTGGTTATTGGCCTGTTCAGGTTTTCTACTTCTTCCTGTTCCAGTTTTGGTAGTTTGTGGCTTTCCAGGAATGCGTCCATTTCTTCTAGATTGCCTAATTTATTGGCGTATAGCTGTTCATAATATGTTTTTAAAATCGTTTGTATTTCCTTGGTGTTGGTAGTGATCTCTCCTTTCTCATTCATGATTTTATTAATTTGAGTCTTCTCTCTCTTCTTTTTAATAAGGCTGGCTAATGGTTTATCTATCTTATTAATTCTTTCAAAGAATCAACTCCTGGTTCTGGTGATCCCTTCCACAGTTTTTCTGGTCTCGATTTCGTTGAGTTCTGCTCGAATCTTTATTAACTCTCGTCTTCTCCTGGGTGTAGGATCTATCTGCTGTTTTTTCTCTAGCTCCTTTATGTGTAAGGTTAGCTTTTGTATTTGAGTTCTTTCCAGTTTTTGAATGGATGCTTGTATTGCAATGTATTTCCCCCTTAGGACTGCTTTTGCTGCATCCCAAAGATTTTGAACGGTTGTATCTTCATTCTCATTAGTTTCCATGAATCTTTTTAATTCTTCCTTAATTTCCTGGTTGACCCTTTCATCTTTTAGCAGGATGGTCCTTAACCTCCACGTGTTTGAGGTCCTTCCAAACTTCTTGTTGTGATTTAGTTCTAATTTCAAGGCATTATGGTCTGAGAATATGCAGGGGACGATCCCAATCTTTTGGTATCGGTTCAGACCCGATTTGTGACCCAGTACGTGGTCTATTCTGGAGAAAGTTCCATGTGCACTTGAGAAGAATGTGTATTCAGTTGAGTTTGGATGTAAAGTTCTGTAGATATCTGTGAAATCCATCTGGTCCAGTGTATCATTTAAAGCTCTTGTTTCTTTGGAGATGTTGTTCTTAGAAGACCTATCGAGTATAGAAAGAGCTAGATTGAAGTCACCAAGTATAAGTGTATTGTTATCTAAGTATTTCTTCACTTTGGTTATTAACTGATTTATATATTTGGCAGCTCCCACATTCGGGGCATATATATTGAGGAATGTTAAGTCCTCTTGTTGGATAGATCCTTTAAGTATGAGATAGTGTCCCTCTTCATCTCTCACTACAGTCTTCGGGGTAAATTTTAGTTTATCTGATATAAGGATGGCTACCCCTGCTTTCTTTTGATGACCATTTGAATGGTAAATGGTTCTCCAACCTTTTATTTTCAGGCTGTAGGGGTCCTTCTGTCTAAAATGAGTCCCTTGTAGACAGCAAATAGATGGGTCCTGCTTTTTTATCCAGTCTGAAACCCTGCGCCTTTTGATGGGGTCATTAAGCCCGTTCACGTTCAGAGTTACTATTGACAGATATGAGTTTAGTGTCATCATGATATCTATTCAGTCCTTGTTTTTGTGGATTGTTCCACTGAACTTCTTCTTAAAGGGGAATTTTAAGAGTCCCCCTTAAAATTTCTTGCAGAGCTGGTTTGGAGGTCACATATTCTTTCAGTTCCTGCCTGTCTTGGAAGCTCTTTATCTCTCCTTCCATTCTGAAGGAGAAGCCTTGCTGGATAAAGTATTCTTGGTTGCATGTTTTTCTCATTTAGGACCCTGAATATATCCTGCCAGCCCTTTCTGGCCTGCCAGGTCTCTGTGGAGAGGTCTGCTGTTACCCTAATACTCCTCCCCATAAAAGTCAGGGATTTCTTGTCTCTTGCTGCTTTAAGGACCTTCTCTTTATCTTTGGAATTTGCAAGCTTCACTATTAAATGTCGAGGTGTTGAACGGTTTTTATTGATTTTAGGGGGGGGATCTCTCTATTTCCTGGATCTGAATGCCTGTTTCCCTTCCCAGATTAGGAAAGTTTTCAGCTAGAATTTGTTCAAATACATATTCTGGCCCTCTGGCCCTTTTGGTGCCCTCAGGAACACCAATTAAACGTAGGTTTTTCTTCCTCAGGCTGTTGTTTATTTCCCTTAATCTATCTTCATGGTCTTTTAATTGTTTGTGTCTTTTTTCCTCAGTTTCCCTCTTTGCCATCAACTTGTCTTCTCTGTCACTCACTCGTTCTTCTACCTCGTTAACCCTCGTCATTAGGACTTCTAGTTTGGATTGCATCTCATTCAATTGATTTTTAATTTCTGCCTGATTAGCTCTAAATTCTGCAGTCATGAAGTCTCTTGAGTCCTTTATGCTTTTTTCTAGAGCCACCAGTAGGTGTATAATAGTGCTTCTGAATTGGATTTCTGACATTGAATTGTAATCCAGATTTTGTAACTCTGTGGGAGAGAGGACTGTTTCTGATTCTTTCTTTTGAGGTGAGGTTTTCCTTCTAGTCATTTTGCTCAGTGCAGAGTGGCCAAAAAGCAAGTTGTATTGGGAAAAGGAGAAAAAGAGAGGAGAGAAAGAAGGAAAGAAAAGAGAAAGAGAAAAAAAAAGAAGAAAAAGAGAAAGAAAAAGAAAGAAAGGGAAAAAAAGGGTGGGGGAAGCAAACAAATCAAAAAGCAAAACAAAACAAAACAACAGAAAAAAAAAAAAAAAAAACCCACGGGGGAGTATCTTCTGATTCCGTATACTTTAAGTCCCTTGACTTCCCCTGGAACTTGTCCGTCTAGCTGGTCTTCTGGGGGAGGGGCCTGTTGTGCTGATTTTCAGGTGTTAGCACTTGGGGAAGCTGCTCAGCCCCCTCCTGGTGCAGGGCTCAGTGGGGGTTGTTTACCCCGTGAGGCCCCAGGAGGAACAGCCCCAGTGGCGGGGCCAGCTCTGGAGCCCTGGAGTCAGCCCCCGCAGTAACTCCGGAGCTCTCGGTCTGCAGGGCCTGGAGGCTCCGGGGCGGGGCCGCTGATGTGCTCAGCTGGGGCAGGAGCGTCCTCGCTGTCCTGGGCCCTCCCGGCCTCTGCCTGTCCCGGGGGGAGGCCGGATCCTGGGCTGTGTCCCGGCGCCCTGTGCTCCGGGGCCTGCGCTGTTGGATTTGCGCTCCCGCCCCGCAGCCCCCTCCGCGGAGCCGCCCCCGAGCCCCTCCGAGCTGCTCCGGGTCCCGCCGTGCGCGCTGCAGCCCTTAGGGAGCTCGGCGCACTCTCCCGGGGCGCAGGTGTCTGTTAGTATCCCAGGGAGCCCGAGGGCATCCCCGCCCTCCTGGGTCCTGCTCCAACTCCCTGCGAGCCCCTTTCCGCCCGGGAAGGTCGGTGCAGCTCCTGCTCCTCCGGGACGGGGCTCTCCTGTCCTGGGGACACTTGCCCCGGCCTCAGCCCGGCTCCTTGCGGGCCCCTCCCCCTTGGAGGCCTTTTGTTTCTTTATTTCTTTTTCCCCGTCTTCCTACCTTGATGGAAGCGCGAACTCTTCTCACTGTAGCATTCCAGGTGTTCTCTCTTTAAATCTCAGGCCGAGGATCCCTGGGTGGCGCAGCGGTTTGGCGCCTGCCTTTGGCCCAGGGCGCGATCCTGGAGACCTGGGATCGAATCCCACGTCGGGCTCCCGGTGCATGGAGCCTGCTTCTCCCTCTGCCTGTGTCTCTGCCTCTCTCTCTCTCTCTGTGACTATCATAAATAAATAAAAATTGAAAAAAAATTAAAAAAAAAATAAATCTCAGGCCGAATTCATAGATTTTCAGGATAATTTGAAGGTTTTCTAGGTAATTTGGTGGGGACAGGTGACTTGGGGACCCTACTCTTCTGCCGTCTTGCCCCTCCCCCTTCACTCCCTCCTTTGAATCATATCCTTTACTAGACAGCCAAGACATCATGCTATTGTAATTTTCCCCCCTACTTCATGGGAAGTATTTGCAGGAAGAACAGGCAAAGAAAAAAGAAAAAAAGGAAATCTTCCAGAGTATAAATTAAGAGATAAAAAGTATTAAAAATAAAAACTGCAGGGGGAAGAAAAGGCAGATGAATGGTGATGCACATGGGATGCAGTGGACTAATGGTAGGTGGCTCTTCCATGATCCCCACCTCCTGGTATTTACACTCTGGTATAGTCCTCTCCCCTTGAGTGTGGGTGGATCTGTAAGTTTCTTTTAGTGACTTGACTATGGCAAAGGTGATGTATGTCACTTTTGTGGCTACACTACCTTATACAAGATCTTTTCTTACTCAAAGACTGATGCTAGGGATTCTCTCTCCCCAGCTACCTTTGAAGAAGAGAATAGCCAACCATGTTGGGATGCCTATGTGGCAAGTATCTGAGGGTGGCCTTGGGGAGTGGAGGGGAGTCTTGAGCCAAAAACCCCAATAAGCTGGGGCCCTCAGTCCTATGGAAATGAATTGTGCCAGGCTTGGAAGCAGATTCTCCCCCAGTCAAGCCTGCAGATGTGACTACAACCCAGTTTACAACTTGATTGCAGTCTTTTGAGACCCCCAGCAAAGGACTCAGCTGGACTGTGCCTTAACTCCTTACCCATGGAAACCATGAGATAGTAAATGTGTTTTGTTTTAAGCTGCTGAGCTTGTGGCACTTTGCTATAGAGTAATAGATAACCAATACGTGAGAAATGAACCCAAAGTGTGGTTAAGGGGAGTTCTAGAAATAAAAAATAGAGAAAATAAAGGTAAGGAAATAACAAATTATGCAATCCAAGAATTTCTAAAATATAAAAAAATTAACAGGGCAGCCCCGATGGCCCAGCAGTTTAGTGCCACCTTCAGCCCAGGGTGTGATCCTGGAGACCCAGAATCAAGTCCCATGTTAGGCTCCCTGCATGGAGCCTGCTCCTCCTTCTGCCTGTGTCTCTGCCTCTCTCTCTCTCTCTCTCTCTGTGTCTCTCATGAATAAATGAATTTTTTTAAAAAAAATTAATAACTCTGATTCAAAACTGTAGAGAGATTTATAGATGCAAGGGGGAAAAGATTTATACCAAGATATGAAATTCCAAAATTCCAGGAATAAATAAAAGAGTTTAAGAGATTTTGAGAGAGGGAAAAGAATACCAGTTTCTTTAAAAGGAATGAAAATTAGGTGCGCAGCCTATTGCTTGATGTTTTCAGAGTTCTGAGGAAAAATTATTATAACCTAGAGTTATATATCAATCTACACCTGTACTCCAACATGAAGGGAAAACAAAGGCATTCTAAAATATGCATAGCTCAAAAGGTTTTCTACTATTTACTCTTTGAGGAAAGATGAGGATTTACTTCAGAAAAACTTAAAATGAATCCAAGAAAAAAAAAGTATGAGGTCAATAGAGAGGAGACTAACCCATGATGAAGATTATGCAGCAGAGCATAATTCATAATTTGAAAAGCAACCTGTTCAAATTAAAGCAAGAAATCCAAGCAGGTCAGTTAATTTGCCTCCGCAAGTATCTTTAAGAAGTCAGATAAAAAAAAATAAAAAATAAAATATAAAATAAAAATAAAATAAATAAGAAAATAATTTAAAAAACGAAGTCAGATGACCAAGGGATCCCTGGGTGGCTCAGCGGTTTGGCGCCTGCCTTTGGCCCAGGGTGCGATCCTGGAGTCCCGGGATTGAGTCCCACGTCCGGCTCCCGGCCTGGAGCCTGCTTCTACCTCCTCCTGTGTCTCTGCCTCTCTTTCTCTCTAAGTCTATCATAGATAAATAAATCTTAAAAAAAAAAGTTAGATGATCTTAGTGAAAAATATGTATTTGCTTCTTTTAGGAAAATATGAGAGCAATTAGAAACAAAAAGTAAAACAAACATCCATAAGAAAATCAAAGTTCAAATATGAAGCAATAAAAAGTGTATGTCACTTTTGTGGCATACATAACTTTAAGTAATTGGTAGCGTATAAGAAAACAAATTATTTGATTTTAACATCTGGACATACTTTTTCTATTACAGCTTTTAGTGACACGAGTATATTTCTGTATGTATCTCACCACATGACTTCAATTAGTTCGATAGTGAATAATGCATTTATAAGTATCCTATTGTAAATGTGGTATGATGAATACCAGTTTTTAAAAACAATCTATAGGCAAAGTATGAATAAATTCATTAGAGCTGAAGGCACTGCAAACATAAATGCTATAAATATTAAGAATGTAAAAAAAAAAAAGAATGTAAGAATTAGTTTTGGAACTTGGAAGCTACTATAGTGAGAATTGGACACATGTGGGAAAATCCAGTTGAAGAATTAAAAAGACCTTAATGAACTGGTAACACAGTTTGAGATTGACAGGTTTGTCTGAGTGAAGGAACCGGTAAGGAAGGAGGATGCACTCTGCACTCTGTTCATCAACCCTGTGTATGAGAGGGCCAGCCTGGGGCCTAATTCCCACAAGGACTGGTACGGAGAGGAGGAGCCTCCGGGTGGACCTAGGATCCATTCCTGAGCTTCTGACAGCCCTGATCCAAAACGCTCCAGACCGCGTGGATCTGTTGGGACAGAGGAGTGCTGCTTCTCTGCAACACTTCTCAGTGCGGAAATCGCAAAAGCCCCCATTTCCTTCCCGGTTCTGGAGGAGAGCTCTGGAAAAACATTCCTCCCTTTTAGTTGCTTGGGTCTTTTCAACCCTGAGCACTCACTTCTCTTGCTCTCCCTCTTAAACAACCGAATTCCCCTCCAGCAGCCGAGGCCTGGGCAAAACAAAAGCCCGGAGGGGGATGTCTTCTGGGCTCCTGGCAACCGCTGCTTCCTGCGGCGCCGCACAAAGGCTCTGGGCTGCTTTGGAACACAAAGGCCTGGCGATCCTCTGGGACGGGGGAATAAACACGACCTACCAGCAAGCCCAAAACACAAACTGATCTTTTCAAAGAATGGTCTTATAACATTCTTCTCTACCTCCCATCTCCTCACATAACCTTGGAGTCTCTGAAAAGAAAACAGTTCCCTATCCCGTGGTCCCTCCAAGAGGACCAGGTCTAGGCTCCCCAGGATATTAGCTCCCCAACTTGAAGCAGTTCATCAGTTGGTGAGGGATCTTCCTCCTGTTCTCTGGACTACTAGGCAGGGGCATCTGGGTCCCCAGCAAGTGGATCAAAAGGCAATTCCCCAATTCATTATGTGCCCGATGCACATAATTTTCTTAGGCTCTGAAGCCCCTAGTAAACCTCAAGTTTGGGGAGCAACATTTGGCTTAAAGCTAGCTGGAGAGGAAGAGAGTCAATTTTTGATAAAACCAGATCAAATATCCTAACGGGGTTGTGCCCTCTTCTTCCTCACTATTCTTTTCCCCATTTTTAGGACCTCTGTAGTGTGGAGTAAAAAGGAAAACTGAAGAAGCCAGCTAAGCCTAATTTCTTGTTGTTTGTAGTGTCTCCACTCCTTGCTGCCTACCTGATTCTCTACAATTGCTATCAACACACCCTGATTTCCTCTATTTAGTTGTACATTCATTCCTGGGTACAGTCCACCATAAGAAAAGCAAATACAAGCCCATTGTGCTTCCCTAAACCCTCAGCGGCTTGCTTTGGATCTTCCTACCATGGGACCAAGCAGGGCTCCTTGTCTCCGCTGGAGCCTACTGCATGTTTCTGTGGCTCTGCTTGGGTTCTGGGCCACTCCATCAAGGACCAAGTCAGAGCCATTTGTTGGGGTACCAGATCAGAGGATACTCTATAGGGTGCCTCAGCACTGGGCTCCCTGAAAGGGTGCCTGCACCAAGTTCCCCAAAGTCTGTCAGGGAAGTCAGGGCTTTTCGTTGCTGTGCTAATTTTCCATCTACCACAGGAGGCAAGATATGGGCCACTGAAGCCTTGCTCTTGCCTTCAGGTGAGTAGCAATAGTTTCCTCACTCCGTACCTCCACCCTTTCCTTCACCCATTTCAGTGGGTAGGAGAGCACTTGGGGCCAAAATGTCTAGTAAGGGTGAGACTGAGCAAGGTAAGACACTCTGTTTTGCACATACCCTGTTTTAAATGAGCAAATTCTGAGCTACAGGTGTCTAACTCTCCTGGGCCACCTTCTGCACCAGAAACTCTAATCTCAGTACAAATATAGACCCCGGCCTTTTTGACAGCCTTCAGATGGGTGTTCAGGAAACTGACCTGCAGTCTCCTCTAGTTTTCAGTGAATTCTAAATCCTCTTCTAAAGTTCGTAGACATTTTAATGCAGTGTCGAAAAGAAAGGTTGCTGAGAAGAGTTCTTGTTGTGCCTCTTCCCCAATTAACATATTGAAACCCTAACCCCCAGGACCTCAGAATGTGACATTATTTTTTTTTAAGATTATATTTATTTACTCGGGAATCCCTGGGTGGCTCAGTGTTTTGGCACCTGCCTTTGGCGGAGGGTGTGATCCTGGAGACCTGGGATCGAGTCCTGTGTCGGGCTCCCTGCGTGGAGCCTGTTTCTCTCTCTGCCTGTGTCTCTGCCTCTCTCTCTCTCTCTCTCTGTCTCTCATGAATGAATGAATAAATAAATAAATAAATAAATAAATAAATAAATAAATAAGATTATATTTATTTATTCATGAGAGAGAGAGAGAGAGAGAGGCAGAGACACAGGCAGAAGGAGAAGCAGGCTCCCTGGGGGGAGCCTGATACAGGACTTAATCCCAGGATCCTGAGATCACAACCTGAGCCAAAGGCAGATGCTCAGCCACTGAGCCATGCAGGTGTCCCAGAATGTGACTTTATTGGAAACAGAGTCCTCATGGATGTAATTAGTTAAGAAGAGGTCATATTGGAGTAGAGTGGGTTCTTAATCCATTACAACTGATGTGCTCTTTTTATAAGGAGACAGACACACACACGGGCAACACCAGATGAGGATTTGAATTATTGAAGCCACAGCCAAGGAATCTTCAGAAGTAGGCAGAAAGGTCTAAACAGAGCCTTCTTTCTTTTTTTTTTATTTTTATTTATTTATGATAGTCACAGAGAGAGAGAGAGAGAGGCAGAGACACAGGCAGAGGGAGAAGCAGGCTCCATGCACTGGGAGCCTGATGTGGGATTCGATCCCGGGTCTCCGGGATCACGCCCTGGGCCAAAGGCAGGCACCAAACCGCTGCGCCACCCAGGGATCCCCTAAACAGAGCCTTCTTTGGTACCTCAAAGAGAACATGGCCATACTGATGCCTTCTTCTTAGCCTTTTAGCCTCTTGAACTGTGAGAAAATAAATTTTTATTATTTAAGCCCCTCAGGTTATGGCACTTTATTATGGCAATCCTAGCAAACTAATACAGCTGGGGTATTTCATGGGTGATATCCTTTCTGGCCTTGGACACCTGTCACCGTGAGATCATTTACTTAATATCCTCACTTCTGTCAGACTGGTAGCTACAGCCACTTCCTTCTGATTGTTTCCATCAAATCCACCCAAATCCTAACAGCTTAGCCTGTAACTCAGGTGGCATGGCCAGGTTGGGATACACTGGGGTGTTCTTAGAATTCATACAATATTCAAAAGTTGGTGGGGGAAAATATGCTCTTGGATGAATCTTTAGATGTGTATTTTTCTATCTCCAGGTATATATGAATCCCACATATCTGGTGTCATCACCCACTTATAAGGGCTCAAACTCAGAAATAAGCACCCGAAAAATAGCTTCAGCTACTCAAGAGATCTCACAAAGTAGCTGAGACTGGTTACCACGGTTTGCCATATCTGTAAACAGTGTAGACACAAAGAACAACAGCTTAAGGGCTCGGGGCTGGCTTGCTGTTAACTTTGCTGTTGTATACCTGCCTGCCTCCAGATTCAGAAGCCAACTCTGCCCCTGCTGGACCTCTAGCAGGGCTTTCCTGGGTACATCCTTGTCTTTAATTCCTGAATCCTTAATCTGTAAAGCCCCAGAGAAAGATATTTCCTTTCCCACCCACCCAATCTCACCCCAGACCTCAAAGTTTTCACTTTTGGATTCTAGATCTGCCCCTTCTAGAATGATTGTGGAAATTTCCACTTTTGCTGCCTGGAATTGCATCCCCCGTTCAGAGGGGTTGGCCTTCCTCTTTGGGCCTGGCAAGATAAGAGTATCCAGACACAGCCGACCAACGTTGCCACAGTTCTCCAGGCCAGAGTAATTTAGCCTGGTACCACAGCACCTGCCAGACACTCACATATCAATTCACACTGAGCTTGGTCAAATCTAGTCCAGTTGGGGATTTTTTAAGATTTTACTTTTCACAGCAAAATTGAGCAGAGATATGAAGATTTCCTATATTCCCCTTGGCCCTACAATCACCATCCCCCACCAGAATAACTGATAAACCTACAGTGACCCATCATTACTACCCAAAGTCCATAATTTACATTAGCCTTCATTCTTGGTGTCATATATTCTATATATTTTGACAAATGTATAAAGACATGTATCTAACATTACATTATCACACAGAGCAGTTTCACTGCCTTAAAATTCCTCTTTGCTCTACCTGTTCATATCTCCCTCCCCCTAGCCCCTGGCAACCACTGATCTCCACCATATTGCCTTTTCCAGAGTGTCCTATAGTTGGAATCATACAGAATGAAGGCATTTTATGTGGCTTCTTTCACTTTAGTGATAAGTATTTAGAGTTCTTCCATGTCTTGTCATTACTTGACAGCTCTAGTTGCTGTTTAACAATTTCTTTATTATGAGATGGATGTTGGGCCTTCCTCCTTCTCATGCAAACTTCAGGTCTCAAGTCTCAACTTGTGGCAAATCTCTTTTTCTTTCCATCTTTCATCAATCTATTTTAGAACAAGAATTCAGAAATGAGAAGACTGTCACAGAAAAATGCACACCAATGTGGTTATTTGAACTCAAAAATGAGTTTAAATGTTTTATAGTGAAAAATAAATATTATTTGACTGTTTTGTTTGACTCTGAGGCCTATCATGATAGGTGACAGGTGTTATTCACTGATTGAATCCACATGGTTCCCTGCGTTTAATGAATATATTCCAAGAGTATATATATATTATGCAGTGTCCTGGAAAATACAGACTTTACAACTCTTTAAATTCATATAGGGACGCCTGCGTAGCTCAGTGGTTGAGCATCTGCCTTTGGCTTAGGGCGTGATCTGAGGATCCTGAGATCGAGTCCCACATCGGGCTCCCTGCAGGGAGCCTGCTTCTCCCACTGCCTGTGTCTCTGCCTCTCTCTCTCTCTCTCTCTGTCTCTCATTAATAAATAAATAAATTCATAGTAAAATATTTAGATGTCAGCTTAGAAATGTATGAAGAGGGATCCCTGGGTGGCGCAGCGGTTTGGCGCCTGCCTTTGGCCCAGGGCGTGATCCTGGAGACATGGAATCAAATCCCACATCAGGCTCCCGGTGCATGGAGCCTGCTTCTCCCTCTGCCTATGTCTCTGCCTCTCTCTCTCTGTGACTATCGTAAAAAAAAAAAATTAAAAAAAAAGAAATGTATAAAGAGGTACAGAATTTCTCAAGAGTTTTTCAAATTCTTTTATGATGTACTTGAACAAAGATGTTTGAGGGTCACCAGCTAGAAGCAACTGCATGAAGGAGCAATGGTAGCTTCATATTTCTCACATCAGTTACTCTTCAGGACATCATTGCATGACAACTGAATACAGTCACTACCCAGAATAACCCAGGAAACATTCCATCTGGTTCCTACCCTATGTCAGCTAAAGCAGGGAAGTATGTAATGCATATCAGGATGATGATTCAAGTGAAATGTCTCTCAGAATGCTCATCAAAAACTTCATTCATCTAATTGGCTAGCCACTTCAAATTTGGCCATTTTTAGATTTTTTTTAAAGATTTTATTTATTTGGGAAAGAGAGAGAGCATGCCAGTGCACGAGCTTGGGGAGGGGAAAAAGGAAGAGGCAGAAAATCACAAGCAGACCCCCTGCTAAGCAGACCCAGAGCCTTTAGATCATGACCTGAACCCAAACCAGGAGTTGGATGCTCAACCAACAATGCCAACCCAGTGTGCCTTTTTAGATTTCTAATTGCCTTCCGTGGTATTTAAACGTTTTGAAATGTAGAGAAGGAAATTGAAAAGAAACACCTGAGAGAATAAGGACAGGGAAAGTTATATTTACTAGGGCTTGATGTGAATCTTTGTCCTGTTCCTCACCTGCCTCTTGACCTTGGATAAGATTCCCTCTTTGCCAGTCCTTTGCTAGGTGTGAGACAAAAGGAGAGTTGCCTCATTCATGTTTCTAGCCCTATCACTTTGTACTGGCTTATCACTGCTGTATTAATAAGCACACAATAAATATTTGTATGGATGGATGAATGAGCTTTTGAATGACTGCCCATATTCCAGTCACTCCAGGGCCCAAAGACACCTGGGCAGGCATAGATGCAGCACGAACAAACTGCTACCCGGAGCCACAAAAACCACACACAGCAGATGACACCAACAGTCGCACAATTAGTGAGGAGCTCGGGCACCTGGGTGGCTCCGTGGTTGAGCGTCTGCCTTCGGCTCAGGTCGTGGTCCAGGGGTCCAAGGATCGAGTCCCGCGTCGGGCTCCCTGCAGGAGCCTGCTTCTCCCTCTGCCTGTGTCTCAGCCTCTCTCTATCTCTGTCTCTCATGAACAAATAAATAAACTTAAAAAAAAAAATTAGTGAGGAGCTCTCTCTTTTCTCAGTAGATCCTGGCGGCCTCTTGTTGCCATTTCCTCAGCCCCATGCAGAGGGAAACCTGCTCTTCCCTCTATCTATCAGGAGGGGGCAGCAGAGAGGAGCAAAGTCAGGTTGAGGCCTCTAAGCAAAGCTCACCCCATTGCCTCAAGTGTCTCAATGCAGATTTACCAAGCTATGTCCTTCTAAAAGGTGATGCTTTTGTTTTGCAGAGAAATTACAGATCTGAAATCAAAGAAGTTGGCAGAAATCTGCATTAAAAGTATTTAATGTCTATATGGAAAATTTTCTTAAGAGTTTTGGTGTTCTAAGAACAGCATACCCTGTGAACAATTTCTCAAACTTTCTGGATCATGAAAGAGCCCCCTCATTTTTTAATTCCTAAGAATACTTATCAACATCTCAAGGGACACCAAAACTCTGTAGAAAACAAATTAAGAAGTGCTGTACTGGCAAATCTGTTGTCTTGATGCCCAGGTTGATTCTCTCAGCCTTAACAGTGAGAAAAATCTTTATTTGGCAGAGGAGAAAGGAAGGACTACAATGCTGCCCTTTTGCTATTTTGATGAGTAAACTGTCTAAAGATGGAGCTTGAAAAATGTAGCCACACCCTCAATCCTTTATACTCAGCCCCTTCCCTTCTCACCTTCTCTCCTGGGAAGTTAGGCCAGCCCCCAGATTTTCAGGTGAAAGTTAAAGATCTCACCAGGGGCCTCCAGTTGGGTATGTGGCTCTATGAAATGTTGAGTCAGGTCATGCTATTGTAAAGGCTGGAGATTCGTAGACGTTTCTGGTTTATTTCCACTGTATCCATTGCCAGTCTACTGTCATATGCTGTTTCTGTCCTTATTTAGAAATGGAGTGCATGATTGTGTTGGATAAACAAATAGATTTTCTTCCACAGTTACTATCACTGTTGCATTGATGGATAAATTATATTTATATAGCACTTAATGGTTTTAAAGGCACTTTGAAATACTTTATCTGACTTTGTCTGAACTAAAATCCTTTCAGAGAGTTTCTGTTAGAAATCTTGGACTCTGGCCAACATTAGCCCAAAATGTCGCTTAGTTTTGGAGTGGTTTATAGAACTAAGGGAGGCAATGGCGAGGACAAAGTCTTGGGAAGAACCAGGAAAGTTCTAGAGAAATGGGTAAAATGAATTAGTGAATGGCCTTTTCTAAGTTCTGCCATCAGGAATGATGACTACTCCATCCAGGAGTATAGTCCTTGTGTCACCTCTCAAGACACACATTCCAAAGGCAGAATATCTCATTGCCATGGCAGACAGTTACAAGCCTACCCCTTGGCTGAAGTGTGGTGTGCAGTAGTTGGCACGTCCATCAAAGCAGTGTGTAATTTTCACAAAAGAAAATTACAAAAATATTGCCAAAAGAAGAGAGTTTGGTTGCTGGCAGAAGCAGCTCTGGCAAAGTAAGTATATGTCTCCCTGTCTTCAAGATAAGGAAACTGAGGGTGCCTGGGTGGCTCAGTCATTAAGCATCTGCCTTCCTCTTAAGTCATGATCACAGGGTCCTGGGATCAAGCCCCACATCGGGCTCCCTGCTCAGCAGAGAGTCTGCTTCTCCCTTTCCCTCTCCTGCTCTCACTGTTTCTCTGTCAAATAAATAAATAAAATCTTAAAAAAAAAAAAGAAGGAAACTGAGTCTAGAAGGATGATGTGAACTACCCACAGTCATGTGGATAATAAACAAAAAATCCAACATTAAAATGTATATTATCTTACTCTAACTAGTATTTTTTCTATTATTGTCCTATATTTCTATGGGGTCCCTTGGATGTAAATAGTGACAACTGCTACTGAGTGGACTTAATATTATGGTTTATTATGACTCATTAAGGACCACTGCCTTCAGATATGGTTCTAAATACTTTCTGGGGATCCCTGGATGGCGCAGCGGTTTAGCGCCTGCCTTTGGCCCAGGGCGCGATCCTGGAGACCCGGGATCGAATCCCATGTCGGGCTCCCAGTGCGTGGAGCCTGCTTCTCCCTCTGCCTGTGTCTCTGCCTCTCTTTCTCTCTGTGTGACTATCATAAATAAATTTAAAAAAAAAAAATTAAAAAAAAATCTTTAGAAGAAAAGACATTTTTAAAAAAATAAATAAATAAATAAATAAATACTTTCTGTATATTAATTCAGTTCACCTTTACAGAAATCTTAGGAGACAGGTGCTATTATCCCATTCTAGAGATGAGGAAACAGTCTCAGTTCCCAGTCTTGCTTGCAATCAAGCTCTAGATATCAGTTATATGCCTCTGGATGAAGGCAGATATGATGGGGAGGCTATTTTTTCTGCCTCTTCGGGGAGTTTCTGCTAGCCTATGGGATGGGGCATATATGAGACTTCCCTGAGGCAGCACTCCAGCACTGATAATATCCTGAAGAATGCAGTGAGGGGGAAGGTTAGGATCTGACCCATGGATTTAAGCAACACATTCTTGAACTCATGACTATGTTAGCTTCTGTGTGCTTAGAATCTGATTTTTCAGGCCTACTTATGATTTTATAAGCTTCATCTCCCTGTGTTAAGTTCATTCCTGCTTAAAATTCCTACACTGAGGGCAGCCCCGGTGGCGCAGTGATTTAGTGCCGCCTGCAGCTGAGGACGTGATCCTGGAGACCCTGGATCGAGTCCCACTTCAGGCTCTCTGCATGGAGCCTGCTTCTCCCTCTGCCTATGTCTCTGCCTCTCTCTCTCTCTCTCTCTCTCTCTCTCTCTCTGTGTGTGTCTCTATGAATAAATAAATAAAAATCTTTAAAAAAAAATTCCTACACTGAACTCTGACTAATATAACCAGTCCCTAACTTAATTCAGAGAGAGAAGATGAGAAAGAGAGGATCCTGGCCCATTCTGTTGGCTCCCTGGACAAGACCAATCTGCTCCTGGCTTAGTTATTTGTGCTGAGGTAGGATTGGAACAACCACAGAGGGGGGTGCAACAAGACCATCCAAGAGGGGATCAAGTCAAGGAGGCATGACTAGCTGGCCCACTGTTGAGTCTGAGATAGGAGGAGATTGCAGAGTTCAAGTCCAGCAGGGGGAGGAGATGGGTCTGGAGATGTCAGCTTGAGCCAGACTGTGCAGGGTATCTCAAGTCTCATTAAGAAACTTAGACCAGGGGCACTTAGCGGTTGAGTGTCTGCTTTTGGCTCAGGTCATGATTCCTGGGTCTTGGGATCGAGTCCTGCATTGGGCTCCCCACAGGGAGCCTGTTTCTCCCTCGCCTGGGTCTCTGCCTCTCTCACTGTGTTTGTCATGAATAAATAAATAAAATATTTTAAAAAAAAAAAAAAGAAACTTAGACCAATGCTAAGAACACTGAAGCTGCTGAAAGGTATAAAATAACTGGATCCACATAATCCACATAAGGGTCTAGAAGTTATAAAAGAAATCTTGGAGCTATATGGAAATGGTCTCGGGGAACCCGCTGGAGATTCTGACCCCCACCCCGCACGGCACAGGCAGTCAAGTGGCCTGGATTCAGCAGAGAAAGGGAGAAGGGAAGGGATCTGAGGGATGGCTATTAAGTGTGTTCATCTGGAAGGAATTCTATTCCCAAATGTATTCATGAGGTCAGATGCAAGTTTTGTGGGGCCTGAAGTTTTTAAAAATTGGGGGGCTCTTACGTTAAAAAAATAAGAATACAAAATGAAGTACGAAAGTGGATATTTATTTAGCTAAATTATGAATACTAAAAAGCTGCTAAGCGTTACAGACATCACACAATCCAAGAACTGCCTGATACATCTCAAAATGTTTTTCCCCCATCTCCTCTTCATCCACATTTTTTTTGGTGACATTATTTTCTACAGGGAGAATGGAAAGAATCTAGTCTGTCCTCCAGAGTGGTGGCCCTCCACGGCCCACACACTCCTGGTGCCTGGAGCTATAGAACAGGTTCACATTGAGAGACAACCTCAGGTTCTGTCCCTTTCATCATTGTGCCACATGAGTGACAATGTGGAATATGTGCAACATGAATTGTCATAATGGGTAGCAGGAGAATTCCTAGAAGTCCTTCTTTGACAAGGAGAGCTAGCAAGAGCGTAACTCTACACCAAAGTGGGTGTGAGCCATCTAAATGAAACCCAAACCAAGTATCTTTCCAGAGTAACTGCCCCTAAGCTGGATCCCAAATATTCCAGGGCCACTATGTCACCTGACACAAAGAAAATGTGACAAAGAGGAGGGAGGTCAGTGTTATGGTGCAAAGAGTTAGTCGTCTCAATTCATTGAAATTAAATATTTTACTTTTGCAAATTTTACAAGAATGTGAAAAATGATCAGGGATGCCTGGATTGCTCAGCAGTGGAGCATCTGCCTTTGGCCCAGGTCGTGAGTCCTGGGATCTAGACCGACATTGGGCTCCCTGCAGGAAGCCTGTTTCTCTCTCTGCCTGTGTCTCTGCCTCTCTCTCTCTCTCTCTCTGTCTCTCATGAATAAATAAATAAAATCTTTAAAAAAACAAAAAAATGTCTGATCATATGAATGCATTGCTGGAAGGACCAATGGGAGTGAGAGGCGCCGAAGCCTAAATTTTGTTAGCTTTGTTGTCAGTCTGCCTCTGCACACATGAAGATGGACTCCACTAAGGGAATTCAGGAACCAATTCCACCTGGAGACTCTGTAGTCAAAAATAAGTACCAAAGTCCTGCTCAGAGCTGATTGGCTGACCCCAGGCACATACCTCCAGCGTAGTATGTAATAACCCTAAACACTGGCCCTGGCAGTCACAGCTATCATCACCATTATTGCCTGAATGGGGCCTGAGACACTTACTACTTATTACTTCTTGCCACCAGCTCCTGAAGGAAAATCCAAAGTGTGTGATGGGCTCGGCAGAACCTGGCCTTCTGTGTAAAGGACCCTATGTGAAAAGGGGCCTTCCTAGCTTCTATGTGCGAGGCAGTTGATTTTCTATTCAATGCCCTCCTCGTTGACCAGCAAATGAGGAGAACTGTGATGTAGGCAGACCAGAACTTTCAACCCGATAAAGGCTGCGGTTGTCACACAGGATTGAGCAACTTTTTCTGACATCGTGATATGAATGGAAGGATAACCTAAAGGAAAGGCTTAGTCATTGAATAAAGTTTGTGGATGCCTCCATCCAAAGACCGTGTAAGAGTACTGAGGAAGATTTAAAAATTAGAAATAATTTATATGGAAAAATAGTTGATCGAATGAAGAAGGGTGCTTATTTATATAGCTAAGCAGGACCAAAGCAGATGTAGGCTAGACTAATCAATAAGACAGTGTAATTTATTTTTATTTTTTTTAAAGATTTTATTTATTTATTCATGAGAGACAGAGAGAGAGAGAGAGAGAAAGAGAGAGAGAGAGAGGCAAAGACCCAGGCAGAGGGAGAAGCAGGCTCCATGTAGGGAGCCTGACATGGGACTGGATCCCGGGACTCCAGGATCATGCCCTAGGCCAAAGGCAGGTGCTAAACTGCTGAGCCACCCAGGGATCCCAAGACAGTGTAATTTAAAGGAAGATTATAAAGTGGATAGCCCTCATAATTGCTCAAATGCATCTTTGTGCAAATTAGAAAAAGCTGTCCCTGTCTCATGACATTTTAGTATCATTTTCTGAAAAAATTATTTTATAATTAAACAAACCAACCTGTGCTATCTGTGAATGGAAATGGTCCACCTATAGCTGTGCAATGTATAAATTGCATAATGGTATATGGTAGGTAGCCCTAAATTTGAAGTTTTTCTTCAGACTTATAGCTATACAATCTAACAATGTTAAGAAAACATTTTTTTCTGAAAATGCTTTTTACACACGATTTTCACATTATTAGGATGGGTCTAAATTTCTTAATGTGGCCTAAGATGACCTTTCCAATATTATTAGTTATTTTCAATTTTTCCAAGTTCCCTTCTAGTCTCTACCAATATGTACCTGTTTTTAAAAAGTTTCATAATGGTAATCAGCATTCAATTTTCTACTCTGATTTTCCCACTTACAATAATAGCATAACATTTTTTATTGCTATATTCTTTCTTTTAATGATGTATTCTATAATTTTATATCAAGCAAATATATTATAATAAATTCAACCACACTCCTTTTGTAATTTGAGGAACTTTAATCTGTATACTATGGTTGGTAATACTGAACACATAGGAAATAAAGTTATATTGAAAACCTTTAGATAAAGAAGTTAATTAGATAGTATAAACAGGTAAAATAACTATCCTTCGAAAAAAATCATACCAAGATGAATATTCTATTGGACTATGGTTAATGAGCTAAATTTGTATCTGGATATTTTTTGTCTAAAGATCATATTACCTCATTTGTGTTTACATTGTTGAAAATGAGCCATTTTAGGATTAATAACTCAGGAGGTACATTCCACATAAACATAGTGCAGTGAGATACACTGCAGAGAAGCAACGGGGTGTAGTGGAAAATATGTGGGTTTTGGCATCAAATGGTTTTGGACCACTGTGCTTTGAAATCTTATGTTCCACAAAAATGGCTCATACCAGAATGCTCATAACAGCTTTATTTATAACACTCCAAACTGGAAACAGCCAGGTGTACATCAATAGGAAAATGGATAAATAAACTGTGGTATGGTTTAAACCCATGGAATACTATTTGGCAATAACGGAATGAACTTCTAACACACACAAAAACATGAGTGAAGCTCAAAATTATGCCCAGGGGAAAGAAGGCTTACACAACACTAGATAGTTTGTGATTCCATGACCTGAAGACCTAGAACAAGTGAAGTTAACCCATGTGAAAAAAAAAAAAAAAAAAAACAGAACATTGGTTGCTTCTAGAGGTTGAGGTGGGAATTTACTCAGAAGAGATATAAAAGAACTTTCTGGAATGACAGACATGTTCTGTAACTTAATGGAAGTTTGGATTGTACATAGGTATGTGCTTTTCTGAGATCATGTCATGACACCCTTAGGATCTGTGCACTTCATTGTATGTAAAATGTCACAAAGAAAAGAACCTAAGCAAATAATGAACTCTAGTTAATGATACACATACCTAAGTATTTCAACTTACTTTGAAATTCATAAGAATTGAGATGGATTGGTGGGTGGAAAGAAAGATTGAGGTACAGACAGGTAAAGAGCAAGCCTGCTGTAACATGTTGGTTACAGAATCTCGGTTTTCATGTGTTATTGAAAATGTTCATGATAAAACATTGGAAAGCCTTTTTATTTTTTAAAGATTTTATTTATTTATTCATGGAGACACACACACACACACACACACACACACACACACACACACAGGCAGAGACACAGGCAGAGAGAGACACAAGCAGGCTCCATGCAGGGAACCTGACATGGGACTTGATCCCGAGTCTCCAGGACCATACCCCAGGCTGCAGGCGGTGCTAAACCGCTGTGCCACGGGGGCTGCCCTGGAAAGCCTTTTTTGATCTTGGGCATTGCTCATGAACTTCTCAAATTCAATTTCTGCAAAATGGGAGTAGTCGTATTTATTTCACAAAGTTGTGAAGTTAAAAAAAAAATGGCCACAAAGATAGGCCTGTTAAATAGTAGACATTCATGTACCTGGCAATGCAACTCGCCTTCTCTCTGGTCCCCTCTTACCTGTCTTGCCAGTTTATAATATGTAAAAGATATGTCTTAGGATTCCGCAGCACTGCCTACAACCAGGTGGTTGAAAATAGCACAATTATTGGTGTTACGGGCAATGAATGGTCTACTGCCTGGGGATGATATCTTTCTTGAGTGGACAAACAGCTTTCATGGGTAGCAGTGGCTTAGACTCCACAGAGGAGGGACAGCCTGTGGTGATACTTGTTCCAAAGAGATTATTGGAAGGGAGAGAGGAAGGACAGAGTGGATTTTGACCAGTTAAAAAACAAAATAGTTCTTTAGCTCACTAAAAGCTCCATTTGTGAGCACCCACTTATTTCAGAAATGTTTATCAAGGGCCTACAGCATGCCTGGTATTGTGCCAGGAGCTGGGGGTGTAGAGATGGACGAGGCCAAGCACAGACTAAGTGCCTCTCCTCTTGGAGGTTACATTCTAGCAGGGCTAAAGTTGGTTGGATGTACAGAAATCATCTGTTAGCTTACAAGTATTTATCGACTATTCACTCGGTGCCAGCGCTTAGAATACCATGATGAACCAAACATGCTCACACTCTCCTAGAGCTTACCACCCAACAGAAAAGGCAAATTTGATCAATCCTCAGCAATTCACACAGTATAAATTATAAATGTGCAAAATACTATCAAGAAGTACAGGTTACTTTACGAAATTTAGGCAGAAGACTATTCCCCTGTCGCTTGGGTGAAAAGAATTTCCCCACTAAACTTTTCTCAGAGTTAAGAGAGTAAGGTGAGCACAGAAAGACCAAGCCAGCCGTGGCTCACAGCAGGTCAACGATGGCCTGAAGAACAGAATCAGTTATACCACGGGGCAGTATAGTCAGTCACACTGTTTGCTCGTTCCTTTCGACTTCTTGTTAGTTTATGCCTTAGGAGTTCCAGTGTAATTTGGCCACAGAAAGCCAGGTGAGAGTCGCTTCTAGCCACTCTGAGGACTTCTAGAATTAAGTTTTTCTTATGTTTGATCAAAGATGACAGCAAACGCCCTGGCACTTCTGTGGTGCCAGCAAGCTGCTGGAGGAGACACAGGGCCTGGGATCATTCCTCAAAGCCATTATACAATTTACCTACTGTGAGAACATGACCCCACCCCCCAGTGAGGTCACTGGCTCTGGGCAGAAAAGGTGCAAGCAAAGAGAACATGGAGAGCTGATGAGAAGTCTGCATGTCACAGATTAAAAACTGCTCTCCTACAATCATAACATGTGCTGGGAACAAATAAACACTGAAGCATCACTGCACTTGAGTGGGGACAAGCTGATCTAGGGGATTCTGAAACACTCACCCCTGAATCAGGATGGGGCTGGGCTGTGTTTGAAAAACTTCCCTTTCCTAGCACGATTGGCAGACATACAGCAGGTGGACAGTAAGTGCTAATTGAATTACCACAGGTTTCTTTCCATTCACTACCTGATTTCCTGGATGGATAAGAAAAATATAGAAATATCTAATGATGAGCGAAGACAATGGACACATGGTAAGTTCATTTAGAGTTGTCAAGAAGTCAAAAGTAAGTCCTGGGTGGTTCAGCTTCTGCCTATGGCATAGATCTGCCTCTCTGTCCAGGGAAGTGACCAGGACAAAAGGGAATATTTCCTGACAGCTTCTTAAAATCAAGAAAGGTTGAAAGTGAAGGAAGCCAAGATAATCTGAGAAGGACAAGGATGAAAAACTAGGATTTCAAAGAGCTATGGCATGAGACTGCCTGGCTTCACAGTCTCAGCTCTTCCACTAACTAACGTACTATGAAACTTTGGGCAACCTAGCCTCCATTGTCTCTTCTGTAATATGGGTACCTGTTCACAAGCGTTTTTTTTTCTCGAAAGAATTGTCTTTAAAAAAAAATCATCAGAGTTAATGCCCTTAGCACAATTCCTAGCACGTAATAAATGCTCCATAAATTTTAGTTTTCACTCCTAATGATTTTTTTCAAATGATCCCAATTTCCTCTCTAAGATTTTTCATTAAGCATGATTTGCTAAATGTGTAACTGGAGATAAAATTATCACAATTCTGAAAGACCATTAGTATAAATATATTCAAAAAATCACGGGGGGCTGGGAGGGGAATCCTTTTTCTCACTCCCTGATTTTTGTCTCTGATATCTATGGCCACTACCTCCACACAATGGGTCATTAGTCTGGTCTCTCTGAGTTGAAAACACCCTCCTCCCCCAAGCAGACTGTCACACAACTTGACTGGAGATTCAGGGTTGGATCCTCTCTCAAAGACAACTATGTGTGAATAAACTGGATTGCTTTGCTATGGTTCCAGAGTACCACAGGTCCAGAGAATGTGCACGGTCTGGGTCCCTGCGGCGGGGTCTGGGGCCTGGGGCCTGGGGCCTGATTTGCCCGCCAGGCCTTGCAGAGAAAGAGTAACAGACCACATTCACCCAGAGCAAAATCAGGCTGACACAGTGAAGATGTTTTATGCTTTGTTTAAACGGTGAGTGTCACGACTCCTGGAATAACAATCTGGCTGAACAACTGACACACACTTTTCCTTCTGGTATGCCTTTGCAGAAACTGTTCCCCGTGCTGCAAGATTAACTGATAGCATCTGTGGGCATTCCGGCCCCGTCCCTCTCCTCGTTCCTTCCGACCTGCAGGCTTCTCTTCTCTGCCTGTTTGCAAAGGTGCAGGGGCCCAAGAGCCGCTGTCCCCTCTGCCCCCCACCCCCGGCTTGCGGCCAAAGCGCGGGTCCGAGCTCCGTTGCCAAGCCTGCTGACCCCTCGCTTCCAGCCCGGCCTCTGAAGGCGAAAACAATCCTCAGAGCCCGGCCCTCCCACTGCCGGTGATAGGCTGCCTGGAATAGCTACGGCCCGTGTCACCGAAAAGGGCAAAGCCTTCGGAAATAGAAACAAAGTTGGTTGCAAATCTCCCTGGCTTTGCCCAAAGCTCCCCCCTCCCTCGTTAGCATGCGAGCATGGGGAACGTGACCGCTGCTGTCAGAGCGGGCCGCCGGGGTGGCCGGGAGCCGCGGCGGCCGCGGTGACTTCCGCGCGACCATGGTACCTGCGGAGAACCCCGAGGGCCCCGGGCTGCTGAGCCCGCGGGACACGGCGGCGGAGGCGCAGCGCAGCGGCAGCCCGCGGCCTGCCCGGGCCCGAGGTAAAGCGGGGCGCTCTCGCTCCTGTGTGTGCGTGTGCGTGTGCGTGTGTGTGTGTGTGTGTGTGTGCGCACGTGCGCGTGCGAGGTGCGTGCACAGAGAGAAGGGGACAGCGTCCCGTGGGAAGGAGCGGGCAGGAGGTGCAACGTGAAGATCCAGAAGCCCCGGGGCCGGCAGGTCGGGTCCACCGATGGGTTGACAGAATGTGTCACTCTTTCATTTGGGGAAGAGTCACTGGCAAGAGAGTCCCATGTGTAAACACACACACACACACACACTTTTTCATTTATTGCCTCAAGTGGACAGTGTGTCACAAGTGGACATTCAGAACCACCAGGTTTTCAATCAGTATCTTAAGCAGGCTTCAGAAAAGTAGTTACGTAATCAATGAACACAACTTTCTTTTCTAAAGTTCCCAGCCAATGCTTGTCATGAATTTGTAATGAATTTCCAGCCTAAAACCCCTGCTCGATTTGCTCCCGCTCTCTTTCCAACTGGCCTTTCAAACTCAGGTTCCTTTCATACTTCTTCCTTCCGGAGGTGAAATTTGACAAAGTTTTAATTCACTTCAGTGGTCTTTTGCTATACCAAGTCCTGGCCGTGGCTTCCACATTCACAACTCCCACAAACACGGCGCAAGCTCCTGGCTAACCTCTCCTACTCTGTTAGTCAGTTCCCAAAGGAATAGAAAGAATCATAATAGGAAATTAAATCAACACAGATAATTCTGTGTAAGGCCTTCCCCAGCTCTGCTCCCCTTCACCGTACAGTAAGTAGATTCCCAACCATCAGTTGGAATTTCATGAATAATCCAGAACACTAAGTGACACAAAAGGCATGTACCTTCCACCTTGTGATGGCTTTATAAAGTCATGTTTGCATCCTGGGTTTGTCTGATCCGGGGCTTGAGTCCGTGACCCCCCCCCCCCCCCCCGCCCCCCAGAAGGCCTGGAGAGGCTCCTCAGCAAGGAGCCTCGGTCAGCCTTCCCAGCCCTGATTCCTGCTCAGCTTTGCTCCAGCTTTCCCACTTGTGGTCAAGAATGAATGCCTGGGGTCACCCTTCAGGGTGGCCAAGTCCTCTCCTAAGCAGAGCTCCTCTTCTCCACGTGTGCTTTTTGTCTCTGAGCAGCCCAGGAAGGCTTGTATTTGAGGGTTCAGGGAGAGAGCCGCAGTGTTCTCTTCAACTTCCTGAAAGATTGAGCTGCAGAGCTTGTTGAGGTGCCCAAATCAACAAAAGTGTTCACTAAATAGTTGGTGATAATGTCACAAAGAAGAAAAGAAACTCTGTCCTGAGGGGGCCTCTACAGCAACAATGAAAAATGAACTATTTAATTTCGATAGGGCTTTGAAAGCACTGTGTACTCCTAATAGGTTAAACTGCGCAAGTGCACAATTATCCTGAGGTGGGGTCACGAGTATCTGTGTTTGGAAAGATTGCAGATATGCACAAAATGCAATTAAAGTGCAACTGTTTATGTTCTAAAGAAGTGAAAGATGAATAAATACTGTAAGTTATTTTAAAATTTTTAAAATTTAATTCTAATGAAACTTCATTGCGTAGAAAAGGAAGCTGAAGTGTTTTCCCCAAATCTTAAATGAGCAAAACTTTGATTTGTGCTATAGTTTATATTTAGATGAATACAAAACATTTTAGTACTACTTGTGCAAATTTTCCTAAGTTGTCTGAGATGGACCCAAAGGTAATGTTACATATATCTGTATCGACCGAATGCATAGTGCAAGCTCACTCTGTGGTTTGGGATTATACTTTAGTCTGTTTTATGAAGATGTTGAGGCTTAATAAAATAACGCTCGTCAAATACTTCTTTTCACTTCTTTGTATTTTAAACTTTCATAGTTTCATCCAGGAAATTCAGAGTATTTAAATATGCTCAATAATTATCATACTTGCCCTGCATTTGAAGATACAGGTTTTTCTATATTCCTACATGGGAAAATTAAAGCACAAAGAGGAAAGAGTCCTACAACTCAGGGCAAGATAATTAAATCATTTGGGATGCCAAAAAAACAAATCAAAACAAGAATTTCTAAACTCCGCGATAGCACCCGTTAATGCTTCGATGTGCAATGAAAAATGTTGGCAGATCTCATGCGGCCATCCCTGCTTAAACTGGAGAGAATGCTTTGTTCCAATGGCTAGAAGCTAAAAACACTTAAATTCCTTTTCAAAAAGTTATAATTCAAAGTGCATATATTTTCAATAAATTTTTCAGTGCTTACAGACATAAACGACCTCCTAGGCAGGACTGAGCTCAATCCTGATGCCTAGAGCTGACCACAACATAGGTGATGTTAGGAAAGTGCAGGGCTAGAACATCTCACACAAGGGAGAGATGTGTGGTTGGCGCAGGTCTACTCAGTGCTGGCACAAACTCACCTCGGTGTCTCTGGCCTGGGAGGCCTGATGCCTGCTCTTCCATCTCAGGAAGTGGGTCTCTCAGGCTCTTCCAATTTCGTGTTTCAAAAGTCTGAGATTTAAGAGATGCTCACTTGTGTTAATCAGATGAATAGCCAAAGGCAGTTGTTCTCAAACTTATTTAAATCTGTGAGACTCCTTTTTACAAATGAAAAGCTGAAGAGGTGATCTATATGTAAGAGAGGTAATCTTAGCACATCTCTGGAGGACAGAGGGGAGGCAGAGCAAGGAAAATCCTGTGGCAGGTGGCTCCCTGCTCCCTTGTTTTTTAAAAATATATTTATTTACCCATGAGAGACACCCTGCTCCCTTTCCACCCATGTATCGCTGAAGGCTGAGCAGGGTCCTGGGTGGGGCCAGGTTAGCAAACCACAGGTTCATCACTTCTCCGCTCATGCAGGCCATGTCTTTGAGGTCAGGGCATTTTTACTATGCTCTTACTGAGTCTTGGATTCTCAGGGTTAGCCTAAAGCAGGCCCGCTTGGATTTAGTCCGGCTTAGCTTTCTCAGCCTTCTTTGGGCAGCTTGAGAGGAAGCCTACTTGTAAGAGAGCTGAGAAGACTTTTAGAAGCAAGCTTATCCCCAGGGAAGAGTAAGTCTGGCCAAACAGCTCCACCTCCTAACAGAGCTTGGTTGTGAGACAAAGGGTTCTAACAACAACGAACCAGTCATTTGGGGAACACCCGGGGCCTTAGCGATTACCATTTTTTCCAGGCTTTCCATCAGTGAAAGAGTGATAAATCCTGTGACAAAAAATTATTGTGTTTTAAGAACAGGCGTTATTTAATAAGTTGATAGCTGATAACAAATTAATGTATGCAGCTTGATATTGCCATGGGAATGACAGGATTTATAGGTATGCTAATCTATGAGACACTGTAGACTCTTGTCTGGAAATAAGACCAGATTTAAAGATAACCATCTCCCTTTTCACTGTAGTCAGCTTAGCTCTGACTGTGCATTTAATGTCATTTGGAAATTATATCAAAAGTCTAAATTTGAGGCTTTTTGTGACTGTGAGGCTCCAGCCAATGACTTCTCCAAGATCTAGAAAGAGAGAAGCCTCTAAGCAAACATGGCGGGACCTGTTTCACCACAAACTCTGGGTGGTGTTTGGCTCACATAGCCAGGGCTCTTGTCTCCCACTGAGATCACTGTGACCTAGAGAGGGCAGGGAGATTGCCCCTTGCCACCACAGCAGCAGACATGCATTGGTGGGACCCTGCAGGTGGCAGGGCCTGGCAGACACAGATGAAGCCATTAATTAAGCAATGTGACTGACCTGCAGGGCTGAAATTAGTCAGCAGGCACCAGTGTGCCTGAGCCGGTTTTACAGCTCATGTCTCTTTGAATAGGCCAATGCCCCTTTCCCAGTTGGTAAATATTTTTAGCATCACCCTTCTGTCTGGTAAGATTGCTAGTTGGAGCAGAGGCCTCTGAGATTCCAGGAACACACCTTGTGGTAGTCTTGAATTTATGTTGTTTGTGAATTTTCAAGGGAGTACTTTTTAGTGGGCTGGATCTTATATTAGCTGGTAAAAACAACAATAAAAAAAAAACCAACCACAGAAATACCCTCAAAATACAATGAATTCACCCTGGAGCTACCTAAGGAAACTACAATTTGCATGTGTAAATCAAAGGTGATTCAGCCAATTTTAGAATGCTGGTTTTAATTGCTGTGGATATGTGGGATTATATTTTTCATTCAAGAATAGTTTTTTTTATTTTTAAGATTTTATTTATGTATTCATGAGAGAACACACACACAGAGAGGCAGAGACCCAGGCAGAGGGAGAAGCAGGGTCTCTGCAGGAAGCCAGATGCTGAACTCCATCCCAGGACTCCTGGACCACAACCTGAGCCAAAGGCAGATGCTCAACCAATGAGCCACCCAGGTGCCCCAAGAACAGTTAGTTCTTAAATATGGTTTTGGAGGTAGCTTCTTCTCAATTGTAGGAACAGAAGGCATACTTAGCCTAAGGGTGGAAAAATTCTGAGAGCTCCTAATGGCCCTCCATTAGTGTGCAATTAGCTTGTGCTTCTAGGCATTGAAATAGCTATTTACTCAGATTGTATGAGGAAATGTTGGTTGTATAGGATTCTTAAATTGGAGGGCTCCCTGGTTCAATTTTTTCTCATGGACTGTCTTCCCCAAGAAGATGAGTTATTGAATAAAATAGGGGATGAAAGCCTTGCAAAAAGATACCAAGTTATGGTGGTGAGTGAGGGGGAAAATTGAAATGGGCTTCTTCCCATGAGACTGTTGGACCAAATACCAGATAAGGATAATTTCTCATCCATCTTCCCTCAGAAAGTACCCAATCTCTGTTAAAGGCAAAAGACTTGAAATCGCCCCAGATATTTCCCAACTGAAACTTTGAGTCAACTATATAACCTTTATAATAAATCATAAATTCATAAGAGTTCTTTTAAATTCAATTTTTGTTTGTTTTGGCTCATTGGCATCATTTTACTTCCCATGTCACAGCAGTCTTTTATGCATCTGCTAAAAAGTTATGCCTCGATAATACACCAATTTTTCTATACAATTTAGGTAGACATAATAGTGAGACTAAAATAAATTATCATATTATTTTAATTTTAGTAGCTTTCATTCTTTTTGGACAATTACTCACTTTATAAAGTGCCAAAATATCAGGGAGAAAAACACAGTTCCTTTGTTTGACTTATAGGAGTATTTTTTTTTTCCCTTGGGTAAATCAAGTATAATTCATCTTTAAACTGTTAAATGGTGCTTCCCATGGAAGTAATTGTTTCTCGGCAGCACTAATGACTCAGTCAGCCTGGCATAGTTAGGCTCTGGGGGTTGTTGGTCACATCCATATTATTTTCTCCAAAATGCGGTGCTCCTGCACTCACCTGCTTCCACGCTTTGTGGAAGCTGGAGTTGGTAGCAATGTGCAATGTTAACTTAGAAGCCAGCCCAAAATGGCATCTCAGCCTCAAATGTGCAGGACTTTTATGAATAGAGAGAAAAGTTGTGATTAAGATCAATTTGTAAGGTAAGAGAGCATTCCCAAGCTAATGAAATGTTTCAATTTCCACTGGGAGACAAAACTGTTGAAACCCCAAGGCAAAAAATCACAGGAACAATTTTTTGTGATGTAAGCCCAATTATGTGTAGGTACCGCCCAAAACAAAGGAATTCAAGAATTTATGAAAAGGCATCATTGTTATGCTGGAAACAAGGTATCATTTTACTTCCTGCGCTATCAGTAAGGGAGACTGTTTCAGTTTTACTTCCTTGTTATGGCAATTTTATCTCACTGATTCAGACTAAACAAATCTCTGTTGAAGGATTATTGTAGTGCTTCTATTACTATTATCCCTTCTTATCTTTATAACAAAACTTCACAAATATTATCCCCAGTTCACAGATAAGCAAACTGAGGCTAAGAGAATTGCAGCACACATTTACTAAGGGCTTATTACCATGCGCAACACACTGTTCTATCTCATGAATTCTCATAACGACTTTATGAAGTAGGTAATGTTATTATTTATATCTTAGGAATGAAAACATAGAGGAACAGAAAGGTTAAGGGACATGTCACAAGCTAGCTGGCAGCTAACCAGGCACTCTGATTCCTGACTGTACCTTCACCATTAAGCCCACGCACCTCCAAGAGAAGCAAAGGGGCTTGCTGCAGGAAGCATGGATAGGTATTATGTGGCAGAGTCTCAGTATCCTAAGATCCACTCCAGGGGTTTGCCCACTTGACCTATAATACCATCCAGTCCTGATGTCTCTACTTCCTGCTCTGTTCTGTGATCTGATGTGGGATTTGGGGTCCCTGTTTCACTCATTTCAGAACTTTATTGCATTTTATTTTAGCTAGTTCCCTAATTTTCCATGCAACATGTCTTTGGCTTTAAGATTATAGGTTCCAAAATAAAATATATAGTCTAGTTCCTATCAGAGTTCTGAACTGACTGCAAGTACTGTGGGCTTGGAAAACCCCGTGCAGTACATTAGAGGTAGGGACTATGCCTGATCTCTGTATTTCCATCAGGGATCACATGCAGGAGGGACAGGTAACCACCATCTTAAACCATCAAATCCAGATTGAACAGTGACCACCTTGCTGATTGCACCGTTTATCCAGATGAACCTGTCACCGTCTGTGCCCAACACATAGTATTGTTACATAGCACATGCTTAATTGTTAAATGGGGAAATGAATTAAGTGTTCAGCTGAACTAAAGAACATTTAATTAATTGATTAGTTAATTAATTAATTAATTTTAAAGATTTTATTTATTTATTTGACAGAGAGCAAAGGAGCACAAGCAGGGGGAGTGTGGCAGAGGGAGAGGGAACCCAATGTGGGGTTCCATCCCAAGACCTGGAGATCATGACCTGAGCCACAGGCGGATGCTTAACCTACTGAGCCACCCAGGCACCTCACTAAAGAACATTGTATTTATTTATTTCCTTTAATATTGTATTTATTTGACAGCGAGAGTACGAGAACAAATAGGCAGAGGGAGACACAGGCTGCCCACTGAGCAGGGAGCCTGATGTGGGGCTTGATCCCAAGACCCTGGGTTCATGACCTGAGCTGAAGGCAGATGCTTAACCAACTGAGCCACCCAGGTGCCCCCTAAAAAGAACATTTTAATTCAGCAATACTTACTGAGTTGGATATTTCAGAGTGAAGAAAGACATGTAAGACATTATCCATGTCTATAGATTTTACCAACTCATGAGAAAGATAAGAATCTAAGTAATTACAAGGTCATCTTAGGAAATGTTGAGTCTACTAAGAATCAGGCATGATACTAGATCCTGGGTCCAGAGGTGAATAAGAGACATCCATGCAAGGCAGATGCTCATTGCCAACCGGTGGAGAAAGAAGGGATTGGGGAACCCAAGATGGAGGAGGTGGCCAGATAAATGACACCATGCTATGCTAGTGCCCAGGGGACAGCTCAGCCAGTTTTTAATGGGTTCTGGAAGAGAGTAGAGTGAAGCTGAGTCAAGAAGGTATAACTGAGGTCAGTGCATTTCCAGAGAGCGTTATAAGCAGAGTAAATGGCTTATATACAAGTTTTGAGAAGAGAGAATAGCACATCCAGGGATCTACAGATATTTCTGTATGACAAGAGCACAGAGTTCATCCAGGGGCCAGAGGATGACAAAGGAATCTGGAGATGTAAGCAGGGACCATATCAAGAAACCTTTGTGTGCTAAGTACCATGAGAGGAAGAATTCTTAGGAAGAGGCTGTATCAGATTAGGGAAACCAAGCAAGTTTCTGAAAGTGATCATAGTGGCAATAGAATTAGGGAGTCCTAGAACCCTCACCTGCACCTTGAAATCCTCCAGCTTCCTGGGGTCACCATTCCTTTAATATGTAAATAAACGTAGCTCCAGCCACCACAGGGTCTCCTTGCTTGCCAATCCCCTCTGCCCATCCTCAAACACACACTGTACGCCTTAGGAGTCTTGTGGTTCTTCTGATCACTTTTTCTACCAGCTTCCTGTTTCCACCAGATTCTTAATTTTCACCTCGTGCAACTAGTCTTTTCTCTCATCCTTGCTCCAATTTACGCATAGGATGAGAGAATTCTTCCTTCACATTCATTCCTTCTTCCTTCACATTCTCAAATTCCATTCATACAAGCTCTCTGTGGATCATTACTATGATTTGAAGAGAGCTATAGTTCTATTAAATATTTGATGGGCCCATTCTTAAAATTCCCCTGTCAAATCCACCATAGGAAATTTATTGTAAACCAACTTTTCTTTTTTTAACAGTTTTTTTTAAATTTTTATTTATTTATGATAGTCACAGAGAGAGAGAGAGAGAGAGGCAGAGACACAGGCAGAGGGAGAAGCAGGCTCCATGCACCGGGAGCCCGACGTGGGATTCGATCCCGGGTCTCCAGGATCGTGCCCTGGGCCAAAGGCAGGTGCCAAACCGCTGTGCCACCCAGGGATCCCTAAACCAACTTTTCTAAAACCCACAGGCCTGTGGCCTATTTCTTTATGTGGCTACCCCCCCCCCCATTTTCCCACCCCCATCCCAACTCCTCCCCTACAACTTGATAACCTGTCTGTACCTTTGCTTCCATTTCTCCCATTTCTGGGCATTCTTAGCCATTTTTTAAAAGATTTTATTTATTTATTCTTGAAAAACACAGAGAAGCAGAGACATAGCCAGAGGGAGAAGCAGGTTCCCTGTGGGGAGCTCGATTTGAGACTCCATCCTGGGACCCTGTGATCACGACCTGAGCCTAAGATGCTCAACCACTGAGCCACCCAGGCTCCCCCAGCCATTCTTTCTTGAACTCTTTCTCTTCCTCTCTGTCTGTCTCTCTCCCTCCCACATACAGACATCAACATTTGTCGTTTATTAGTATATAAAACATTCTTGGCTTTTTTCTTCTCTCTCTTTCCCATTGTCCACTTGTTTATTATCAGCATGCCCCATGCGGCTCTCCCTTAATACCCAGGGGACCCTCCAGGTATTAGGCTTGATAAATAAAGTGCCCTTCCTAAGAGCTTTACACCCACAGGCTTTATAGTATTATTTGTTTCTTCCCATTTTATTTCCCTCATTTAAAAATTTTAAATGCACCAAGGATGATTCGCAGTCATTTTCAAGTATGTAGATCCCTTTAACAACTCCTTCAACAACTTTAAATCCTCACATCATAATCTTCACAGGTTTGTATTTGTTGATTGGAAAATACAGGCTGATGGAAAGCTACTGTGTAATCACTGGCACTTTGAATTTTTAAAAAATGTTTTTATCACGACTGCATACATTTGAAATATTAAGGTGCAGTTATGTATGTTACTATTTTTTCTCAACATTCACTGGTCATTGATGGGACAAGGATCCTTTTTAACGATTTTGTTAATCCTCAAATGTCCACAGCTCCCCACAGCTCACACAAACTGAGAGCCCCATCCAGGAAGCCTCAGAGGTCTCTAGGTGAGGTAGCTGCTGGTTTGCTCTCCAGATTCATCCTGTTCCTTAACTGTCAGTTGAAAATATCTGTAAAACACATGGAAGGAGATGCAAAATTACAAATACATGAGAGCCAGATATATTCATCAATAAATTAGGATTTAACCCTAAATAAAATGCAAACATGGGCCTCATGCATAAAAGGCAGTAAAATGTCCAGCTTTCCACAAACTCTCACTGGGCATCTGTAATTGAGACCATTTTCAGGAGCCAGCTAAAGGGCAGACACCTGCATGGACCCCTGGAGCCGCTCTGGCAGGGAGTCGAAGTTTTGTTCCACAGTCCGGTCTTCCCAGCCATCCTGTTACAAAGACTTCTCTTTCTCTCTTGGGGACTACAGTTTCGATGTCAGCAACTCCGGGCAGGTAGGAAAGATAGCAGCTCGCTGTGTTCCAGAACATGACATCAGTGTTAAGAAAGGACAAAGCTCGGATGAGCCACTGGAATGGTGCCTTCCAGAAGCTGTAGTTTGGCATGTACTGGTTTTGACAGGCAAAGAACTTTACTGGCCTCTTGAGATCATGCAGGAATGATATCTCTTATTCCTGCTCAGGGGACCAAAAAATGGAAGCAAAAATTCCTTCCTCAGTCCAACAGAGTCACATCAGAAAATTAACTACCAGACATCAGAAATTTGGCCAGCAGCTGCGATGTAGTTTGGTGAGGTCCAGAGCCCACTGCCAAGAGAATTCTTGAGAAGTCTGCAGTGCAAGAAGGTGGTTGTATTATGCGCAGGGACGGGACCCATGGGCAGGAAAAGCTGCTGCCTCAGGGTTGTGATGGGTGGTGATTATATTCTTGGAAGTTGGGGGATGCAAGGGAAAGGGAGGTTTTAAGGGGCAGCTGGGTGGCTCAGCAGCTGAGCTTGTGCCTTCGGCTCAGGGCGTGATCCCGGGTCCTGGGATAGAGTCCCATATTGGGCCCCCTGCAGTGAGCCTGCTTCTCCCTCTGCCTGTGTCTCTGGCTCTCTCTCTGTATCTCTCATGAGTAAATAAATAAAATCTTTAAAAGGGGGTAGGGGCTTTGAAAAGAACTTTTGTGTGCTGAAGAGGATACTGGAGGCCTTGCCTTTGTCAAGTTGCTTTGCCCTCTAGTAAAGCATCAACATGAAGATAGTTGGGAGCTCTCTTCTGGGTTAGTTAGGGTATTGATAAGAATGCTTTTTTTCCTTGTAAATCAAGAAGACATTTTGTAAACTGAAGGAGACTCCTGTCTTGCAGGATTGTGATCTCTCTTAGTTAACCATTTGTTTTTTTCCACCTTTCCCTTAGTTTTCAGGCCACCAGGAGTGCCTGAGGAATGTCACACTGGTCCCACCTGGGGGCTTGCTGGGTGTTGGCTTGTGCCTTGCCCTCAGCTTGCCTTCTGCTCCCTCATCAGCTGTACATACCTATGGGTCCTCCCGGCCTCAGAGCAGTTCCCAGCTGCCACCAGGTGGCTACAATGTGGTGTGTCAGACACTGAAAACCCGCCAGCTGCTCCAACTCCCTTCTCCTTTTCTGCCTTTCCTATCTGGGGAAACTAAAATATTCAGGTACTCATGTCTCAGCCTCTCTTGCCAAGCTTGACCATGGAACCCTCTGGTTCTGGCTAGTAAGACTTTAGGGTGAGTCTTCAGCTAGAGCTGAAGGTTACGTTGGCAAAAACAGATTAGAGGAGAAAAGCATCCACATTTATTTAAGTTCTACATGACTTGGGAGCCTTCGCCAGGAAATTAAGACTGTAAGAAATGGTTAAGGCTGAGTGTTTTTATGCTCAGCTGGATGCAGAGTGGACAGCCATGGAGCAAAGTGACAGGTCAAGCTGTTTGAGGTAAGTGTAGCAAACTAGGGGAGACTTGGCAAGGCCTGTTTGTTTGGATCCTTCGAGGCCTCTCTTCGTTTTCAGAGATGAGCTTGCTCCCTTCCTGTGGGTGTGTGTGGGGGGGTACCTCTCATGTGAGGGTTTGTTAATCTACTTCAGGGGAGATGGACAGTGGGGAGGTGAGAGGAACCTTCTGCTTCTCCCATTTTTTCAGACTCCTTCAGCTTAAAATACTCAAGAAGCCAAGGTACCACATTTTAAGGGTTGCATATCCTGAAACCCATCATCTTCTGCAGAGCTTCTGGAAAGTTCTCTCCCCCAGAAAAGGAAAA
Source organism: Canis lupus baileyi (assembly GCF_048164855.1). Classification (NCBI taxonomy): domain Eukaryota; kingdom Metazoa; phylum Chordata; class Mammalia; order Carnivora; family Canidae; genus Canis; species Canis lupus. The sequence continues at coordinate 27,847,279 of NC_132838.1, read as the reverse complement.
AGGCCTTTTGCCCCAAGCCTTCTTCCATTGTCACCTGCCTTTGAATTTGGTTGTGAGAGAATCGTGCCTGGAGCTGTGGCAGCCACCTTGCACATATAGTGACAAACCGGGGACAAAACCAACCCTCTGAAGAGGTAGGAACAAAGGATGGGTAGAGTGTGAATCCTTGGAGACACCAAACTCAGCTTGGTCTTCTCGCTAATTAAACAGTAAACAGTAAATGCCACAATGTTTTAAACCCTTGTTTTTTAGGTTTTGGTTTCTTATAGTCAAAAATATCGTAACTGATCTGGGGGCTGGGTAAAAGGAAGGCAGCTAATCTGGCCATTGGCAAATACATTTTAAAAACAAAGACAAAGGATGCATTTTAAGATTTCTTTTTTAAGGGAGCATATATAAATTTTGGAAAGCATCCGATTTCTGTTGTCTGTAGTTTTTGTAAAAGTGGACTCTGACAAAAAGAGCTTAGGACAACATCTGACCATGATTTAAATCGAAGTGAAGATGGGCCTGAGGACAGGTGCAGACAGACCTGTGTGAACCTGGAATGAGTGAGGGGACTCTAAAGCCACAGGGGCAGAATTATTATCTGAAATCTGTGACATGGAGGATAAATAGGAAGAGCTATTCTAGGTGCACAGAAAAAGGGCAGGGAAGACAGACCTAGGAAATGAGATGAACGAATATATATAAGGAACACAAAAATAGTTATTACTAAACAAGTAGGTGGAAAACTCAAAATACTAGATGTCTTTTCTCAGTAGAAGAATTCAGGTAGTAGCAGCAAAATTCGGAAGAAACAAACATCCAGACCTATCCTGGGGACAGTCTCACACTGAAGGAGGAAAGGAAGGAAGGAAGGAAGGAAGGAAGGAAGGAAGGAAGGAAGGAAAGAAAGAGAAAGAAAGAAAGAAAGAAAGAAAGAAAGAAAGAAAGAAAGAAAGAAAGAAGAAAGAAAAGAAGGAGAAGTCTTACCTGTAATCAGCAGAAGTAGAGAGTTAACAAAGCAAGATCCAGGGAAGGGCTAATAAGCCGGTGGAAGTAACATGCACTCTGTGCACCTCCCTCGCCACGGAATTCGGAGAAAATTGTTTTCTGGAAAGTGTGTCTGGACAAGTGCTACTGAATCAAGCCTGAGATATGCGAAATGGAAAAGAAAGCAAAGTTCTTGACTTTTTGTTTTAGAGGGGTCAAAGGACGGCAGGTGTAGAGGGGGCTGTATTTTCTGTTGGGCTGAGTTTCACTGTATGCTAAAGAGGATAAGGGGGCTCAGACGGGGGTTAGATGATGGCTAGCGCCCAGTATTGACCACCCCAGGGGGCCCTACACGTGGTCTAGGGCCAAGAGGCAGCACCTGGGACCCGGTGGAACAGCACACCTCAACTCTCCACGGGTCCGGAGGAGTTCTCTGGCTGAGCCAGTGCACCTCATCCACGCGACATCCACTAGTCTGTCCTGAGCTCTCCGTCAAGCCCCGTGTGGGTCCCCTGATGGTGACGCTCCAGCTCTCAAGGCGCTCCCACTCTAAGGTAGGTGACGGGCATAACTAAATATAATCCACGGTACTGTGAGGCCGTGGAAGAAAAGGCAAGGGAGAGAAGAGAGATTGATGCTCACCAAAGAGCAGCCATCTGGAAAGGTTTTGCAGGGGAGGGGAGACTCTTCAAACTGTAACTTCAGGAATGACTCAGATTTCCCTAGGCCCTAAAGTGAGGGGAGAGTCAGGCCATGAGGAGAAGCGCAAGTCTGGGAAAGTGCCTGGCATTTTCCAGAAACGGCAAATGGTCAGGATGAGCTGCAGAACAGGTGCCTGGAGACTGCTGCGGAGCCTGAAAACTCGAGTCCCCCAGTGGGGCTGCTAAACCCAATCTGAACAACCAGAGACCAAGTCTGTGCATGGGGCTGCTGGGTCATAAAGTACAAATAAACGAGCGATAATGAAACAACTTACGGTGTCTATGGTGGTGCCACGTGAACAGGCTGATACTAGAGCTGGAAGGTTTGCAGCGATGCTAATACTGCGCGGCACAAACGCCAAGCGCCTCTGTGAGCCCAGAGTTGCAGGCGCTGTTTCATGCTCCTGCGGGGACAGAGCTGGCGCTGGGGAGGACAGGCCGGACCGCATCCTGGAGTGCTGTCGCTTTCATTCTTTTCTTCAATCACCCGACAAACCTTTGTGAGTGTTTACCTCATGCCAAAGACCAGAGACGAGAATATAGACCTCAGGAAGGCAGAGTTTGGGGCTTTACGGACTTTCGGTTTAACAGGGGAAGACATGTGGGTAAATAAATGAGCACGGCCGAAGACGGCAGGTGCCCTAGAAACACATTTTGGGGGCAGGAGGAGCGCAGAGGGGTTCAGGGTGAGGCTGCAGAATAAGGCAGAGCAGAGCGGCCTTCCTGGGGGAGGTGGCACTTGAGAGGACTCTTGAAAGATGGGGGGTAGGAAAGATACTCAGGGAGGAGGACTGGGGACGGGGCCACATGCGAAGGTCGATTTGGGGCTACTGCAAGTTCTTCTCGGAGCAAAGCGCAAAGGGGGTCTTTTCAAGGCCCGCGGCTCTCCCGCGGGGAAGCCCAGCCCAGTGCCGTGCGGCCCGCCGAGGCGGTGGTTGTGGTCCAGGGAGCCGCCGGGGCTCGCCCGCCGTGGTGGGCGCCTGGGAAGGGCCAGAGCCGGAGCGGCACCGCCTCAAGGGTCATGGAAACCGAGGGGGGGGGGGGGGCGGGGCAGCCAGCGACGCTGCGAGCCTCTGGGCCTGGGGAGCCTGTGCAGGCCGCGGCCTTTGTGCCCTCTGGTGCGTCTCCGGCGTTCAGTGGAGCCCCTCGGCGGTGATTGTAGCCTCCATTAGCACTTCAACGTTCCTACCTTGTTATAGGATCATCTCGCACCCAAAGAGCCCTGTTGTCTTCTAGCAAAGGAGCAAGGCACAGAGGGACGCACGAGCCAAGGCCCCGCGGGTCTCCAGAGAGTTGCCATGTCTGCTGTCTGCGAACGGCTGCGAATTCTCTGGGGCCCTTTTGGGGGAAAAGAATGTAAAGGAAGGGACCCTGTGAAGCAAGACCGGAGGCAAAACCGATGGAAATGCTAAATTTCTCCAAGAAAGTGAAGTGCAGGGGATCCCTGGGTGGCTCAGCGGTTTAGTGCCCGCCTTTGGCCCAGGGCGTGATCCTGGGGACCTGGGATCGAGTCCCACGTCGGGCTCCCTGCATGGAGCCTGCTTCTCCCTCTGCTTGTGTTTCTTCCTCTCTCTCTGTGTGTCTCTCATGAATGAATAAATAAAATCTTTAAAAAAAAAAAAAAAAGTGAAGTGCAGAGTGTCTGACCTAAGGGCTGGGTGTTCTTTTGAAAAGACATTGGTTGTCGAGCCTCATCCTACTGTCTCCTCTAGCCCCTGCTGCCTCTCCCGGGGCCAACTCCCTACATAGGTGATAGATAGATGATGTGATATATAACATTTTTTAGAACCTGCAGTTTCGTAAAAATGATTTTTAGTAATTCATATGGATATACTTTTGTTTTATCTCTGAAGAATTATAGCTGCTGGGTCTCCAGACGGACAGTGACAAACTGGGATGGTTTCCAGACCCTTTGTACACATCCCTATTTGTCAGTGTCCAGTGAACCCTGACTGAAAGAACAAGGCATATGAAGCTAAGTCCAGAAACTGGACAAAGAAACTGGATCCCTCTTCTGTCAGGAGCAGGCCCCCCACGGTGTAAGAAGCAGGCTTCGTGACTTGCCTTGCCCCTTGCCCCACTCCTCCCAAACTCACCACCTCGGACTCTGCCTAAAGTAGGAGGATAGCATGTCAAAGGAAGGGACTCCTATATCTCAAGGGGTCTTTCTTTTGATAGGGAAACTCTAACCTAACTAACAAAGGAGGAAAAAGGAAAACTAGGAAGGAGCAGAAGACAAGGTGGCAGGGACAGGCTTCTGCTCCTCAAATAGTTCTGGCATCTGCTCTGCCATGTCCTTGACTCAGTATCCCCGTGCTGCCTGTGTCACTTATTGCTTTAATCTGAATATCAGAGACCAGTTGCCAAAGCACATAGAGCAAATCAATATGTCAAACGTAGATAAAATAAACAAGTAGAGATACGAAGGAAAACAGTATCCTTATCCAGATGTGAGAATTTGACCTGATTCTCCTTGTGGTAAAGAAATATGTTGCTGAGGATTTAAAGATCCCAATAGGGAAAAATATGTGGAAATGCAGGACATGAATGAACCTATAAGAGGGTGCTTTAAAAGTCATTTTCCAAGTAAAAATTAAGACAGTATGTAATAAGGGATATCACCAGAATGTTAAGTTTCTTGGGGGTGAACTATATAACTACATTGGTTTCTTTTATTGCTATAGATGTGGATCCCAGTTCCTAGGAAAATACCTGCCATGCACTGGTGCTAAATATTTGTTTTCTGATTAGCTGGTTAAATTCTTGATTTAATTTCAATTTAATGGTTTGTGTTTGCTATGCTCATGAATTAATTTTATGTTGTTGTGGATTCTTGCACTTTTATTTGCCCCTCCATCTAAATATTCAATCCTTTTTAGATTTATTTTTTGAAGTCACCTATGTCCCAGGATTCTTTGGATATTTCTGATGGAAGAGATTCAGACCAACTTTATTCAACATGCTTCTTTTCCTAGAGCTGAACAACATTTTTTAAAAGATTTTATTGGGATCCCTGGGTAGCGCAGCGGTTTGGCACCTGCCTTTGGCCCAGGGGGCGATCCTGGAGACCCAGGATCGAGTCCCACGTCGGGCTCCCGGTGCATGGAGCCTGCTTCTCCCTCTGCCTGTGTCTCTGCCTCTCTCTCTCTCTCTCTCTCTCTCTCTGTGTGACTATCATAAATTAAATAAATAAATAAAAATTAAAAAAAAAATAAATAAAAGATTTTATTTATGTATTCATGAGAAACACACAGAGAGAGAGAGAGAGAGAGAGGGACACAGGCAGAGGGATAAGCAGGTTCCATGCAGGGAACCTGATGTGGGACTCGATCCCCGGACTCCAGGATCACACCCTGGGCCAAAGGCAGGCACTAAACCGCTGAGCCACCCAGGGATCCCTGAGGTTTCAGCTTCCTTAATGACCAAACTAGATTGCTTCTTTGGCTAATCCAATTGATGTTGCACTTCCAAATTACCCTTGAATCTGCCTACTTGTCCCCACGTCTCCTCTGAACATCCAAGTCTAAGCTACCATCATCTCTTGTTAACTCTAAGGCAACACACTCTTCTTTGTTACCAGTCTTGCTCCTGGAAGAACTAGTCTGTACCCAGCAGCAAGAAACTTGGCATCAGTGCCTCCATGCCATTCAGTGTGCAATGCCCCATTATACTTGGAAAACTATAAAACACTGCCACTGTGACTTCCACAGCTCTGTTTGAAATGTCCCCTCTGTCCCTATCCAAATTTAGTGGATCCTATTTACCTCCCCAAGCTGATATGCGCCACATTTGATGAACTGGCCGCCCAACAATTCCAAAAACAGGCTTTCCTGTGTCACACTTTGTAAATTATTGTTTCCTGTGCCTGCAATGCCCAGGTTCCCTTGGTTAGTTTTTGTTCTTTTTGTTTCTGTTCTGACAAGTTACAAATACAAAGACAACACCGACCTACCTACTTATGAAAATTAATGACTGTTAATACTTTGCTATTTTTCTTCAGTTTTTAACATTAAAATAATAAAACAATACAAAGTCCCTTTTGTTCTTCCTCCCACCCAGTGCCATTCCCTTGCCTTCTTACTCAGAGCAAATCATGGATGTTGTTGGCTCCCTCCCCAGCATCCATTTCTTTTCTTTCTTTTTGGTGTGACCTTAAATTTGCAAAGGCAAACACACACACACACACACACACACACACACACACACACAGTACCCTCATGTTTCAACAAGAGCTGGCTTTGGCCAGATGTGGCCCAGGAGACACAAGGGCAGGTTTCCTGGTGACAGGGCTTCATTTTCCCCCAGGTTACACACGGGGAAGCCTCTAACATTTCTTTTTTTTTTTTTTTTTTTTTTTTTTATGATAGGCACACAGTGAGAGAGAGAGACAGAGACACAGGCAGAGGGAGAAGCAGGCTCCATGCACCGGGAGCATGAGGTGGGATTCGATCCCGGGTCTCCAGGATCGTGCCCTGGGCCAAAGGCAGGCGGGAAACCGCTGCGCCACCCAGGGATCCCGCCTCTAACATTTCTTAAGGCTGCTACGCTGTCTTCTCTGCCTCAAAGCTTTGCCTTTAGAGAATGGCCTGCAGTGGGACCTGAGGAACTGGGCTGTCTGAATTTTGGATCTGATGCCAGAGCAGGAACTAAATGGTGTTCTTGTTTGTCATTCTTCAACATCTGTCCTCTGCTCCTCTTGCATAGCTGTAGCTAGTACCTAAAAACAATGTCAGCATCACAAAAAGAAGGGAATGACTTCCTTAATGTCTCCACCCTTTCCTCCCCAAAATGAAAGAAAAAGGATATTTCCTTTTATAGCTAATCATTTTTGTTAATGTATTATTTTGCTATATTTACGTTTGTGTTTATACTCAGTGCTCTGAAAAACTTACTTATACAAGGTTAAATCTCCATTCAGACATAAAGTGTTTAAAATAACAGCACAGAAATGAACTGTCTGTCTTCTCTCTGCCTGTAGGTTGCGGCATGTTTACTCTCCTGTCATCCATCACTGCAGCTGTCAGTGGCCTCCTGGTGGGTTATGAACTTGGGCTCATCTCTGGGGCCCTTCTTCAGTTAAGAACTTTATTAGCCCTAACCTGCCACGAGCAGGAAATGGTTGTGAGCTCCCTCCTCATTGGAGCCTTGCTGGCCTCCCTCACTGGAGGGGTCCTGATTGACAGGTATGGAAGACGGGCTGCCATCATCTTGTCATCCTGCCTCCTTGGACTTGGGAGCCTCATCCTGATACTCAGTTTATCTTATGAGGTCCTCATTGTAGGCCGAATTGCTATAGGGGTCTCCATTTCGCTCTCTTCAATTGCCACATGTGTTTACATCGCAGAGATTGCTCCACAACACAGAAGAGGTCTTCTTGTGTCCCTGAATGAGCTGATGATTGTCATCGGCATACTTTTCGCCTACATCTCAAACTATGCATTTGCGAATGTTTCCCATGGCTGGAAATACATGTTTGGCCTTGTTATTCCCTTCGGAGTTTTGCAAGCAATCGCAATGTATTTTCTTCCTCCAAGCCCCCGGTTTCTGGTGATGAAAGGACATGAGGAGGCTGCTAGCAAGGTTCTCAGAAGGTTGAGAGCCATCTCAGATACAACAGAGGAACTCACTGGGATAAAATCTTCCCTGAAAGATGAATATCAGTATAGTTTTTGGGATCTGTTTCGATCAAAGGACAACATGAGGACTCGGATAATGATAGGTCTAACCTTGGTGTTTTTTGTGCAAGTCACCGGTCAGCCAAACATATTATTCTATGCATCAACTGTTTTGAAATCTGTTGGTTTCCAAAGCAACGAGGCAGCCAGCCTCGCCTCCACGGGGGTTGGAGTTGTCAAGGTCATCAGCACCATCCCTGCCACTCTTCTTGTAGACCATGTTGGGAGCAAAACCTTCCTCTGTATCGGCACCTCTGTGATGGCGGCTTCATTGGTGACCATGGGCATCGTGAATCTCAACATCCCCATGAACTTCACCAATATCTGCAGAAGCCAGAGCCCTATCAACCAGTCATTGGATAAGTCTGTATTTTATGAGCCAGGAAACCTGTCAGCCAATGATGACACTCTTAGAGAACTCTTTAAGGGGATCACGGCCCACAGCCAAAACCCCTTAATGCCCACAAGAAATGACATGGATAAGAGAGGGGTGACAATCTTACCAAATGCTAGACTGAATCCAGCTGAATACCTGATAGTCACAGACCCTGCAGATGTCCCAGCTTTCCTGAAATGGCTTTCCTTAGCCAGCTTGCTTGTTTATGTTGCTGCTTTTTCAATTGGTCTAGGACCAAGTAAGTATTTAATTTTTTTATTCCTTCCCTCTTTGCCCTTATGAATGTTAACATATTGCTTTTTACCATCAGCACATCTTGTAACTGTGGTACCTTTTACGTAACACTACTAGAAGTAAAATGGGAATGATACTGACCACCTGATGGTTCTACTAATGTGGAAAGTATGCTTGGCTCATACCTCCTTTGTGAAATGTACAGGGCTGGTATTCAGCAGAAGGATTAGTTTTCCATTATCTGTCACATGAGGATAATTTAACAGCAATTGATTGGGGATAAGCCAGATCTTGAAAGATACGTATTGCCCAAGAGGACATATTGTCTTATGAAAGCAGTTTACTGGAATATTTTCTGCCACACCATTCTTGAGTTCTTCATAAACGGAAGGAAAAAAGCATTTAGATTTCCTTAAAGACACACCAGTGAATGCATTCAGTAATAATGAAGAAGAGCAAATGATGAGTTGGAAAGGAGGGTGGATTATTCGTTTAAGTACCTGTGTTTTATCACCAGAGTAACATCCCTGAGCACTTTACTCATTAAGTAGGAGAATGGTAGTCAAGTTACTCCCATTCAATACAATATAAACAATTTATAGGGAGATAGCTACATGGTTATTTTATTTTATATAGCTAGTCTACTCCAATGAGGAAGCTTAAACACTTCTCTTGAGCAAACTCTCTAGAGTTTTTTATAGCAGGTTGGTTCTTGCAGTTACTTGTCTTTAGCCTCGCACCCAAAGTCTAAAGTAAACCTCTATTTAGGGAAGTAAAGTGTAGTCTCTCTACCAGCCTCAACTCCTGCATCTCTCTCCCTCTCTCTCTTTCCTTCTCTGTCATTCTCTCTCTCAGACCTCTCTCCCCCCTCCCTTTCTCCTTCCTCTCTCCCACACACACAAAAATGGTGGTTGTTGTTGTTTACAAGAATCAAGGGCCAAACAGTTTTGCCCAAATAAAAGGAAATAGTGAAGCATAGGAACATGAGAGGACATAGGTTACTCTGAAGGAGAAGGAATCTCATGGACAAATTTAGATTTCTGGTACCAGGAACTGATACTGTTTCAAGAAAGAAAGTCACTTTAGGGCTTGCTCTAGTGATCTACTGTTAAGTCATTAACTCTTCATTCAGGTGATAGGTATCAAGAGGCTACTTTTTTTCAATAACAAGGAACTATGCTAGATCTTGGGGAAATAGCAATGAACAACACAGACACTGTCCCTGTCTTCAAGGAGATTATGCTCGAATTAACTGAGCTATATTCTCTGTGTCTGCTTCTTTCTGGTCAGCAACCAGCAGGCTTGGCCTGCTTAATCTCTGTTAATGAATAACTAGATTTGCACATAGCCGATATGGCCTCTACTGCAGCTCTGTTTCCTCACCAGCGCAGTCCACTTTCACTTCTAAGTGAGATCAGTCTCTGAATTTTGATTCTTTCAAATTCCGGAGTGAGAGAAGGAATCTCATTGACTGCTCTTTGCTCTGTGGAGTCATAAGTGGCTGTTCAGGGACACCCTGGCCACATGGTCCAAACTATGGATGGATTAGAACTGGCCCTTCCTCTGGCACTAAGAGTAGACAGATTTGCTTATAATGGACTGTGCATGGATAAGTACAGTAAATACTACAATACCATCAGCCTCTGATCTCTCTGACTTGCTTCTGAACCCTGGCCCTCCTTGTTAAGACTTAACAATGATAAATATTATTAATGAACAGTTTCCTAGAAACAGGTTTCTACTATTATTTCAAGATTCAGTCAGCTTGGGTGTGTACCTGTAAGACATTTGTCTTAGTCAGTTGGGGTTGCTATAACAAATCACCAAAGATTGGATGGTTTAGACAACAAACATTTATTTCTCCCAGTATAGAGGCTGCCAAGTCCAAAATCAAGGTGCTGGCACATTTGGTTGTTGCTCCGCTCCTGGTTTGTAGACGGCCACCATTTTCTTGGCGTGTCCTCACATGGCAGAGGGATGGACAGAGAGAGAACTAGCTAGCTTTCTCATGTTGCGTCTCACAGGGCACTAGTTCCATCACTAGCTCTACCCAATGACCTAATTGTCTCCTGAAGGCCCTACCTCCAAATATCACATTAGGAATTAGGACTTCAGCATATGAATTGTAGGAGTGACACAAACATGCAGTCCCAACAACACTAATAAGGTTCCTCTGATACATAAAGCTAATGAAACTGGAGAAAGCCTCTTATACTTTTATGTTTAAAAACTCTTTAAAGTCTACCAGAAGGGCAAGATACAAATGTTATTTTGTACCAAGGAACAACTTAACTTTCTTTGTGAACTTTTCTATATTAATAAGTATAGTAAGTTTTGCTCATAGGATAAACTTGGGTGGTCTTGTCTCACTGATTTCCTTTGCCAGCAACTTTCCCCCCTTTATATTCATCATAAAACTAAAAATATTGTTCACATCATTTTTTTTGACCCAATCTTTTGTTGTTGTTATTGTTTTTAAAGGTTTTATTTATTTATTTATGAGGGACACACAGAGAGAGGCAGAGACACAAGCAGAGAGAGAAGCAGGCTCCATGCAAGGAGCCCAATGTGGGACTTGATCCCAGGATTCTAGGATCATGCCCTGGGCTGAAGGCAGATGCTCAACTGCTGAGCCAGCCAGGCGTCCCTGACCCAATCCTTTGAAATATAAAGAATCAACTAAGAATTTAAGGAAAGCTTAGCAAAAAGAATAGGATGCTCTCTTTGTTTTAAGTCAGAGAAACTTTCGGGTTAACAGAGTATATAACATGGCACATGTTATATCAAAGACATTGCTCTTGAACTTCCAGAACCTACCGATTCTTGGTCAAAGTTATCCCAAGCTCATGTTACCTTTCTCTCTTTAGTTTTTGGGTAACTTTGAAAGATGTAGCAAATTCTGTCACTAGGATATTATTTGATACATTATTGTATTAGAACAAGAGTTCTTTTCAGGAAATTCAGTTTGATTTTGGAAAAAATTATTGAGGGCTTTTTGTTATTTACCTTTTAGAATTCATTAAATTGTATTCCATACTAATTCTTTTAAAACATATTTAGGCTTTGAATTTGACTAATATTTATTGACATCTATTGTGTCAACTACTGTACTAGGAAGGCTTTACATACTTGGGAGTATTTCATTTTACCTTCACAACAAGCCTATGAAGAAAGAGTATTCACCAAATTTTATAAACGGTGGCACTGGATCTCAGAGAGGCTGAGTGACTTGCTCAAATAGTTGAAAATGCCTTTTGTCTTCTGAAATTCACTGGTAATCCCTAGTCCAGGACAAGAATAGACAGTCTTGTGTTGGTCTTGATAATAAATGTTAATTACTTTTAGTTCAGTCCACCATGAAGACACATTAGAAGTAAGAATGAAAAAAAAAAGTAAGAATGAATGAAAGTAGTGTATCACCGTCTATCACATAAGGCTATTAAATGGGCCACTCTGCATTTTATGCAAGATACTGATAACCTCTCTTTTTCTGAAGTTCTGCTTGGTAAAAGAGCACGTACATTTCTAAGGCTGAGCTACAGAATAAGAGAGAGGGAGAATAATGATCAGCTTTGATGTGCTCGTACTTGAATAACTGAACTCAATTAAGATAACGTTTAATGTGTATTTGGTTAGAATTCAAGCTCAGCCATAACAAAGACCAAAATATCAGTGGCTGAAATAAGGTAGGAGTTTCTTTCTCTCTTACTGAGCAGCTGGATAGTTCTGGGTGCTGTGGAGGCTTCCAGGTACCAGAAACCAATAGATGGTGTCCCCAGACCTCATAGCCAGTGCTTTAATACTGGTGTTCAGTCTATCAAGATGACTATTTAAAAATATTAAGATGCATTTTAAAATTTCCTCACCCTTTTCTGATAGCTAATGGTCCCTTGAGAATAAGTGAAAGGCACAGAGTACAGTCAATTAAAGGGAGGCTGGGTGTAGAAGGGCCTGGAAAATAAGGCACTGTGAGCAATTCTGTCAGAGAAGAACCACTGTGAGTGATAGGGGACAAGGGGTTTCTTACAAGGCTTCCATTGCACACACTTGTGGAAGACACTGAGAAAGCAAAGGCCTGGAAGGAGTCAGTGAGAGGAAAAGGAGAAGGTCACTCATCGGGGCCGCAAGGAGAAGCTGGCGAAGAAGCCTGTGGAAGCCTGTTGCTCTGCATCTGACTGTGTCCTGCAGTCTCTGCAGATCAGCAGGGCCTGGGGAAGAAAAGCTGGACTTAAAGCCAGAGCGAACTGGAATCTGTGAGAAGAAACTGGAGCCTGAATCTGTCTCTCACTGCATCCACTCTGATGACTCTGGCCACCTTCAGAAAAACAGGTGTCCTGCTCTGTAGAGCTCTGATAGTGTAACTGGTCTGGTAGTAGGAGAGGCTGGAGGAGGGGACCAGCGCACTGGCTGCTCCCCTGGACTAGCAAGAAGAGACAGCAGGTCACAGCGACATGAACAAGCTGCAGTGATGTCTAGGACCCAGCATAGGGCTGATGGATGTGTCACTCTAGCCTTCCAAGTCTGGTTGCAAATTTATATTTCGGCCTACCCTCATACAACACTATACAGAGGAGGGAACGCTGGGAAATGTAGTTCCAGTTCAGCTAAATGGACACAGAACTGCCAAAGTAATAAACTCGGGACTAAGAAAGAATAGATGTGAATGTGGAATAAAATATTCCAGAACGTCAAGGACCCTAAATTCTATCTTCAAATGCTGTGACAGATATTTATTTCTTTTAATTAAAGCATTAATTGTTACAATGTATGCCTAGCTTCCATTTCATCTATTTCTGAAATGAGATGAGGTCATTAAATTCATGTCTTTTGGCTTTTGTTTCTTTAGCTATAAAACAAAACAAAACAAAAAACCACTTTGCTAATGCATTGTAAAAGCTTCCACATTTATTTTCTCAGGGGCATTCATGATCTCCCTTGAACTTATGACTCTCACTTATCTCTAGTTCTCTTATGTCATACGGCTTCTAGTTCCTTTTCTCCTGATGAGTACTGGATTTCTGCACTTTAAATCTTCAGTATCAGTCCAATGCTGAATTGTTTTCTCTCTTATGCCAGGAGAATATCCCTTTCTTTTCCATGCTGTCATTCGGTCTGATGCTCTGGGGCCTTTTGGTCAATCTGGTCAGTGACCAAGTGCTCTTGTATTTCCCCTCACGGATGGCTCCCGTGTTTATCTTTTCCTTCCCGTTTCTGCCACCTAGTCTACCCCTTGTGAGCTCATGCCTAGGTTCCTGGAAGTCCCTTCCTGTAGTTCTCATACCTTGCGGATCCTCGCCACGACCACCCGCCTTCCATAGGAGGGCCCCTTAAATACCAAGTTCCTGGTGTCAGCACGGCTCACCAGTCTTCCCTGGCTTCCTCCTTTCTCCCAAATCAGAGAAGTCAAATACCTTTCAAGATGAAATGAAGATTAGAAATTATCTAGTTCAACATATAACATATTTCTTTTATAGAAAATAAAGATGTCCAAGATGATTGAGATCACACAGATTTTGGACTAGAACCCCAGGCACCGGGAGCCTCATCCCATCCTCTTTCTGCTACTAACTGACCCATCTCTGAGGGTAGGACGGTGTGATTTTCAGGGCTTCCCATCATCTTCCCCAGCTTCGTCTGGTGCCGGCACAACTCTGGGGGTACCGTTTACCTGGTGGTCAGTGGCGTGCTGCCCAAGGCCACGGCTCATACAGAAGTAGCCTAGATCCTCCTGGCCTGCAAAAGGAGGGGGCCCCTCGCCGCCGTGCAACGGGCAGTGCGTTACCTGTCGCGCTGCCTTATGGCCCCTGCTCCACACCCCGGTCAAGAGACACAGCCCCCTTGGGGTCCTTTCCCTTCAGCTGTTTGTCATCTATGAATGTGCGTAGTAAACCTTGTTGTCTCACAGGGTATGGTGAGCATCAGGTGAGCTGATGCCCTCGGGAGCATTCGGGATGCTTTGAGTGTGTTGTAAGTGGAAGTCAGTATGATGACACAACTTAGTGCTTAATGATGAAGTGTATTGCTTCTGTATGTTTTTTTAAAAAATATTTTATTTATTTATTCATGAGAGACACAGAGAGAGAGGCAGAGATGGGGAGAGGGGAAGCAGGTTCCCTGTGGGGACACCCATGTGGGACTCGATCCCAGCACCCAGGGATCATGATCTGAGCCGAAGGCAGACACTCAACCGCTAAACCACCCAGGTGTCCCTGTTTTGGTTAATTAACCAAATATAGTTATTAAAATAAGCTCTTAGAGGGAAGAAATGACATCTCTATTTTTTGCTTCTTTCTCTTAAAGGAAGCACTGCATGAAAACCATGAAGGAATACATTTGTGTTTCTAAGAGGGAGGTTGGAGGAGAAGGAGTTTAAAAATGAGATACAAATATAAGAAAGGTCTCAAAGTGTGTTATTTTTTATTTTATTTCTTAAAAGATTTTATTTACTTATTCATGAGAGTGTGTAACAGAGAGAAAGAGAGGCAGAGACACAGGCAGAGGGAGAAGCAGGCTCCCTGCAGGGAGCCCAATGTGGGACTCGATCCCAGGTCTCCCATCGATTCTCGATCCCCAGGACGCCCTGGGCTGAAGGCAGCACTAAACCGCTGAGCCACCCAGGCTGCCCTCAAAGTATGTTTTTTATATGTGTCAAGTTGTCTGGGGCAGGCAAAGTGCCACGTAAGCTGGAAATGCTAGGCTGCCACGACACTGCTGTCCCTGCCAGTGACCATTGTGAGGCTTTTTGCAGAACAATCCATCACTTCAGCATATTTTCAAAAATCTGGTTTTGCCTATAAGATGAGAAGTACAGAAGTTAGGAGTGCTCAGAAATAGGTAGCAGGAGGCATTTAGGGCTTTTCTTTGTTAAGTCATGAAGAGTTATTGGGAACTTCAGACTCAGTATCTAAAAGTAGCTCTGAAAAAAAAATAAATAAAAGTAGCTCTGGATTTGTCTTGGACACCTAGGCGTTTTCCTGCTGTATGGAGAACAGAGTTCCTTTTGCTAATGAGATGGAGAATCTCATGGGGTATGGGAAAAAGAAATGACCCTTCATCTTATGGTTTCTTCAACTTATAGTTGTGGTTCCAAGGCCTAAGCTGGGTTATGTGTAAGTATGGGTTCATTTTTTTAGAAAAGGGAAAGCATGGACTTTGAAGTAGGTCGCCACCTAGAGTCGAATCTCAACTCTGCCACTTGCCCGCTGTGCAACCCTAGGGAAGTTAGTTAACCTCTCTGTGCCTCATAGTTTATCATTTATAAATGTAGATACAATTAAGAGTTATCTTACAGTATTGTGAGGATTAAGTCACCTCATAATAAAGTCCTTAAAAACGGGCCCTAAAAAGTGCCATATAAGTCCACATTGAGTAAAATACATAAGCCTAAAGAGCTGGATATTCATGCATGGGATCAGGAGGCAGTCTAAGAATCTCAGATCTTCCCCGCTAAAGAGAACAACCAATTATTTCACACCCGTAGTTTGGGGCTGTTGATTCTCCTAGAATTTTTAGAAGAGATCTGGTAATTGTCCTTGTTTTACTTGCCAAAAGTCAGTTGTTTATGCCTGTGTTTATGTTGTAGTTATTCTTTTGTAAAGAAAACATATCCTAGGAATGCCAATTCAATCACCAAAATCGTATTCTAGAGTATTGGTATAAACTGCACAAACCAGTGGGAGTTTAGAGAACGTTTTTAACAGGAACAAGGTTTGGTTTTGTTTTTTTGTATTTTTTTATTGGAGTTTGATTTGCCAACATATAACACCCAGTGATCATCCCGTCAAGTGCCCCCTCAGTGCCCATCACCCAGTTACCCCAACCCCCCGCCCACCTCCCCTGCCACCACCCCATGTTCATTTCCCAGAGTTAGGGGTCTCTCATGTTTTGTCTCCCTCTCTGATAGTTCCCACTCATTTTCCCTCCTTTCATAATCAAGGTTTTCATACCAGATTTTGAATGCATTATAAAGTGTATCAATCTGATGTGATTATTGCCCAGGTATTTCATTTAGAGAGTTTATTGCTTGTAACAGACACAAGTCCTTTGCATAAACAGTGGTATAAAGGGAAAAGTACTTGCTTTTCTAAAGTAAAATTGAAAGGGAGACTAAAACCATTTTTATTGGGCAGCCCTGGTGGCGCAGCTGCCTGCAGCCCAGGGTATAATCCTGGAGACCTGGGATTGAATCCCACATCGGGCTCCCTGCATGGAGCCTGCTTCTCCCTCTGCCTGCTTCTCTGCCTCTCTGTGTCTCTCATGAATAAATAAATAAAATCTTTAAAAAAAATTTTTATTAAACATTCTTAAATATGAGTTGGCTTAGAACAACATTCCTTAATTGTATTAGATCACAACATAGTTTCTTCAGCCAAAAGAAAAAAAAAGAAAAAAAAATTCTATTTTTAGGTTAAAACACATGCCCTACATCATTTTACTTTCTGGTCTTCTGTTTTCCTAATTGTAAAATAACAGGGTTGCCCTAGAATCTAAATTCAGGAGGGGTCATGAATTTGGTTGGTACCAAGTAATCTCATGTATTTTATTTTATGCATTTAAAATGTTATTCAAAAGAACCCATAGTCTTCACCAGCTTGCTGAAGGATTCGTGGCCTAAAGAGGTTAGGAGCCTCTCCCCTCCATTTTTTCAGTAACTAATACAAAAACTCTTCCATCAAATGAAATCAAGATATAGACTCCATTGCTTTTATTAGAGACCTTTATTAAACATTTGACTTTCTATACCTCATTTTTCACTTCAAAAATATGTTCAAAAACTGTGTTTCTGAGGTGATCCTGATTATCACTTAGCTCTTTTTAATAGCTCCGTATTTGTCCATCATGGTTCAAACTTCAGGGTAGAACCAAGGATTCCTGACATTGTGAGGACTTAGAGCCACATGAAGATTTCTCTTCTACTCATGCTTCAAAAATAAAGCACCGATGAGCCCAAACCCAAGGCATGAAATTATTCTCTCATGAGTTCATTTGAGGTGATATTTGTATAGAAACCCAGCCCTTCTTAAATTAGCCACTATAACATAGAAAAATGTGTGTAGGTATTCTTTCCACAATAATTAGAGCTTTTCAAGATCCAAACATTCCTGCGTTCATAAATTAAGGAACCTCCTCTCTCATCTCATGACTAGTATCTCTTCATGAAAGCAGATGGAAAGAATTTGTCCAATGTCACATGTCAAGTTCGGTAATGAGTCTGTAACGGTTATCCTTTAACTACCTCTGTATTCACTCATTCAAGCAGAACCTCACACTGTAGACTGAGTGACAGGTGCCACCAAATCAACTCCTCTAAGCTCTTTTACCAAATAGGCAGGAGTTCCAGCAAGAAAGCAATTTGGGGTGACCAAGAGGAGAGGGGAGAGGGAGGAAGCGATGGGGATTTGTTAATTCACTCACTTAATGCTCACCCATGATATACTGGGCCCAGTGCTAGGTGTGGTTAGCTGGGGACAGGTGAGTGAGGTCCACAGCTGCCCTTGTGGAGCCAGTGGTGAGGATAGGCAATGAGCAAGAACATGAATACATGTATAATACAGTGTCAGGAGGAGAGAAGTATTCAACTCTAGGTGGAGATTAGAATGGTAAAGAAACAACAGGAAGGATAAATGAAGGAGCAGGTGTGGAGGAGGTCACATGGTCACAGAAGGCCTTCCTGGGGTGGTGATGTTGGGCCAAGGCTTATATGAAGAAAGCAGTGTGAAGATCTGGGAGCAGAGAGTTTTAAGCAGGGTTGATGGCAGATCCAGTGGCCTTGAGGGGATGTGAGCTTGAAGGTTTAGTGGAATAGTAAGAAAGCCTGTAGAGGCTGTAACACCAAGTGTTTAAATTCAGACAGGCTTTGGCACCCAGCTATCTGGCTTCCACTCTTAGCTCCAGGGTGTAGAACTTTGAACAAGTCAATTTCTCTCTTGAGGTTTCTTTTAGTTTCCTTATCTAGAAAATGAGGCAAATATGGTCTACTTCATAGTGGTGGGGTCAAATGAGGCAACCTGTATAAAATGTTCCTAGTTCAGTTCCTGGTGTGCAGTATGGACTCAGTACAGTTAGTTCTTAGTGTTAACAAATATCAGGTTCTGGTCTAGACATGACATGAATAGTTCTGATAATGCCAGCACTGACCTCAGCAGGCATTTTGCTTAAGTCATGTCAGGACACACAGGACATGTTCCACGGCCCTATGTTGAATTGTAATGCCACGGTCCTCCTCACCTCCCTCCCATACACCATTCCAGTTGGGTCAAGACTAAAAAGGATAGATCTATGTTTTAAAATATGGTTTAATTCTGGATTACCTACAGTGAAGAGATCTTCCTAGGGAACCAGGCAGGTTTTTCCATTGGGGTGTGAAAGGTGTGATATAGGCTGAGCAATACCCAAATGTCTACTCTTCCAAGTTGGTGTAACTGATCTGGACTTTATGTCCTATGTGAATACAAACTATGTCTTTTTCACAGTTGTTTCCTCTAGCCTAACCTAGGGTCTGGCCCACAATAGGGGCTCAATAATTATTTGTTGAGTAAGTTAAAAAACGTTTCTAGAATACTCTCAGCTTCTGTGAAAGAAGGGGCAGCTCTCTCTCTCTCTAGTCTGGAGTTATATATCCTGATCTTCTCTGGTATGTATCTGGGTCAGTACATAGGGAATCAGAAATGAACGATGGTATGTGGAATCCCATGCACATCTGACCAAAAATTGTATCTGAATAAAGCTACTCAATTGAGGACACAAGGCCATTTTCAATATTTGATGATCTAAGAAAGTTCATGTTTTAAATGTCCTAAAATTAAGGCCATTTAAAAAAATTTATAATGCTAAACAAAATATTCATTTCCAGATTTCTAGCCTTTCCCTTGAAAATAAATATTGAGATTAACAATATCATGGGATAATTTTTCCTACTTTGGTTTAGTAATTAGATGTATTTAAACTTGACTCTTTATAAAAAGGACTTGAGACAATTCCTTCACAGTTTTCCAAAAGAAATATGTGAAAATCTGAACCTGGTATTTGCGGTTTGTTTTTGCTTATTTAATTAACATTAGAGTTTACAGAAATATTTCAATGGATTATCTCAGACTTAACAGTCCCATTAAATCCCTCAAGATGTAAAGGGCAGTCCATAATTAGTAATAGTAATAAAAGATCTTTGTGGAAAAATCATACCATAGCTGTAAGTGATCAAACTCTGAAGAACTGCAAGCTGGCTAATATTTTATTCCACTTGCAAATTAACAAGTTAGCCTTTCTCAGTTTTATGGATTTTGGAAAACAACATAAGACTTCTTGATCAGACAGGACAATTTATCACTCCCAGCAACAGCAATAGCTAGAGTATCAGCATTGCATCATTCCCTCAAGCCCCAGTACCCACAGGGCAACATGAAGAGAACCAGATGACACGGGCACATATAATTGGCCATTTTTGAGAAGAGGATCGCCAAGCCTAGGGAACCCAAATCTTTTATAATAGACAGTAAGCCAGCCTGATTTCCTCTGTGGAAGAAGATATCTTTAATTTTTTGGGTAGTAAACAAGCCTTTCCTCCAGAGGAGACACTATCTCTGTCTTCTAAGGCTGTTTGTCATACAAAGAAAACCCAAAACAAAAGCAGTCAGTGCTTTTGCTCATATGACACACAGAACTGCAAGCGCCCCATGAAGAATTGTCTCTCAGGTCAAGAATCCTAAAAAGGCCACTTTTCTGTTTTAAATAAGAAACTCGAAATTTTTTAAGGTTCAAAAACTGTAGAGTCTAACTTTTTGTTTGGTTTAGTTTTATGGAGTTTAGCCAGCTTTTTGGAGCATGGGTATCAGTAGGAAGCATAAGACTCATCTGCCATAACATTTAAATTTAGATTTTTATATCCAAATAACTTTAGCTCTTCAAAAAGAAATTGTTCATGTGATGTTTGCACAGCTAAAGATTTTGACATTCCAGGGATGTGAAACAGCAGGTTCTAATTTAGAAGTTTACTTAGCTGCTTTACTCCAGGAGATGCTGGGTTTAGAACAGAGAAGCTTACAAACCAGAAGTATATCCAATGTTTCAATAAAGATTCTGATAGTCTTCAGATTTCCTCCTAGATACTAAGTCTTTAGTATTCAGAATCATCAAAGTTAAAGGCATTTTTACTGGTCATCTTTTTTTTTCTCTGTCATTCTTCTTATGGGATAATCACAAAGCTTTAGAGAAAAGGCATGTTTATTAGACTTTAAACATGAGAATTTTAGTATCAACTGTAGCCATTAGTCAATCATATTCACACATTGGTTTGTGTTAAGTATAAGTTAGGTGTTAGGTATGTAAGCTTAAGATTTTTCACATTTTTTTCCTTTAAATCTCAGGTTTTAGTTATCACCAATATTCCCATCCATCCTGTTCTTTTTTTCCAATTAGTGAAATTAAAGGCCATTTTAATTGATTAAAATGATGAGCTATTTGGCCCTCTGATGTTAATCATTAATATAATGCAAAATAAATAAAAATTAGTGTCTGAATAGTTTTATGCTAAGTTTGAAGCCAAGCAAAGGAGGAAAAACTTAAAGACATATGTGCCCTTACCTAATTAAATCCTAAAGTCCTCTTTGGAGTCAGATGATGCAACCGACCAGAACCTGACAGAACCAGTCTAAAAACTGCATTTTTGTAGGATGAGCACAACTCAACACACAGTGAAATGACACCATCAATTCCATTACTGTGGGCAATCGTTCACATAAAACAATAGAGTTGAACTTTCCTCACAGTCCTGTGCCCTTGAGAATTGTGAATTATCAGAATAGTAAAGACATTAAAGAAACAGACTAAGGTTTTAACACTATCTTAATAAACACAAGCATTCCTTTGTTACTTTATTGTTTTCCAGAACACAATGTTAAGAATTTTTCCAGGGAACATTAATAACATGAAAGACTATAATACCTTTCTGATTAAAGTCCAAAGCATCAATCATCAAAAAAGCACAAAATAACATATTACATCTGAAGCATGACATTCCAGTTCCAGTGTTAATTTAAAAAGGCTATTTTCTTATAACTCCTTTTCTTTTTCATTTTGAATCCTAGTTCAGTGGTCTGAAATTGGGATATTCGTACTCCTCGGGGTTGATTTCGCAGAGTACTGCTTCAGTCATGCATCAAGGAAAATCAATTTCTTGATTTTTAGGAAAAATCTGTTGCCTAAAATTTCTTCTTTCTCAGCTTCCTAGGAATAATTGTGCTTCCACTTTAAGTGGAAGAAAGTAAACCTGTTAACCCTCAGAAAACTTATTATGATGATACATGTCCCAAATTTTAAAAAAACTCAGGAGCACTAATCCAAAAGATAATTGGAAATATTGGTGTAAGTGTGGTATAGAAAAATGACTCTAATGACTGGATAGTAATCCTTTCATAGGCCTACAATTGCCAACAATTTGCTTTCAACAAAATTAAAGGATGACCTACTAAGTGATCAGCTGATGTATCATTACAAATAACTTTTTTTGTTGTTAATTCAAAAAACTGAGTGATATTTCTATTATAAAATTTCCTCAGTTCCCCATACTTTTTCATTATTCTTGAGAACAATAAATTTCATCTAAAGAGTAGAAATGTATCATGTTATTCTAGAAATGACATTCATCCACACATACATAATTTTAAAAAAACTCCCTGTCCATTAAGAGAGATTTTTCAACAAATTTCACTTTTCATTTCTAATAGTTAATTCTAAAGATTTATAATATAGTTCTATAATTTTTATCCATTTTGTATTATTTATTGTATTAATAACTGAAAAAAATACCTAAAAGCTCTTAGGGGAAATTTTAAAAAAAGAACTAAAATTTCAGTTCAGTTTATGGTAATTTTTTTCAGAGCATTATGATGAAGTGATCAAGACTTTCAAGTTTAAAATGCATTGCAAAAGGATAAAATACTGAGTCCAAGGTGAAAAACAATATAAAACTTACCTTAAATATCTTATTCCTATATTTTTTAAATAGATGATGATGAATATCAGGTATGGTATTTCAATTCTACTGGAAATATTTAAAGAGTGAGAAGTGCTCTCTTCTATATGTTTGAATTTATAATACAATAGAAGTTGTATTCTTTGCTGGCACCTGGGTGGCTCAGTTGGTTAAGCGTCTGCCTTCAGCTCAGGTCATGATCTCAGGGTCCTGGGATTGAGCCCAAGTCTGGTACTCTGCTCAGCAGGGAGTCTGCTTCTCCTTCTCACTCTCCTTCTGTGTTCTCCCTCTCTTTCTCAAATAAATAAATAAATAGAATCTTTAAAGGAAAAAAAAAAAAAGAAATTGCATTCTTTGCTATCATTTAAATTTACAGTGAAAAGAAAGTTTGATGTTGACTTATAAATGAAAGAAGGTACTTAGTTTTAAAAATTATTTTAAAGGGACACTGGGTGGTTCAGTGGATGAAGGTCTGCCTTTGGCCCAGGACATGATCCCGGAGTCCTGGGATCGAGTCCCACATCAGGCTCCCTGCATGGAGCCTGCTTCTCCATCTGCCTATGTCTCTACCTCCCTCTGTCTCTCATGAATAAATAAAATTTTAAACAATCTTTTAAAAAATAAAATAAAAATTATTTTAAAGGCTACACAAGAAAGTTTAAAGTCTACTGCCAGTAGCTTTTTTTGTGAGCAGGTATTTGCTCACAAAAGAAAGTCATAATTAATTCTGGCATTTTTTTTTAAACTGAGAGTTATTCCATTGACTTCAATTTTCCTTGAAATATGTCTAAAAAAATCATTTCAGTTGGTGTTGACTAGAAATCATTAAGATAGAAAGATTGGGGAACATTAAGGTTTTGATTGCTTTTCTTGGTTTATTTAAGTGCTAGAAGATAATATTCTTGAGTAAAATATTTGCTTTAGAAGAGGCCAGGCATGAGCAAAACTCAGAGAGATGAAGAGAAAGGGGAATATGAGAAATAAAAATAAAAACAAATGAAAGCTATTGCATCATCACTGATGTTGGAGACAGTGGCCCACAGTGGAGTGTCTTCTTTTAAAGAGCAGACCGTTCCCACTTAGGGAACTTTTGAGGCCAGGATTTAAACCTCTGGTTGGAAGGAAATAGGTGTGTTTTCCTCTCATATTCACATTCAAGGGATCTCTTGGCAGACAGAGAGCTAGGTGTGCTATGTGCTTTTTGCATACACAATAAAAGCCATGGGATTTGGCTTCACCTTTGCAAAGTATGGAACACGGACTCTTTGGCAAATCAAATCATTGAAAATTCTGCCTTCCGAGTTGCCAAGAATTTTCTGGCAAGAGTTTAAGATCTCCGTGAATCTTTCAAACCTGGAACTAGTATGCCAGGAAGTTTAGGAAGCACTCAGCAGGGCAAGGCGAGGGCTGAAGTGACAGCCTCAGTGGCTCATATGGAGGGGGCAGGGGGGTAAGTGTGGCAGGTTATCTGTGGGAAGCCTAAGGCATCTCCATGGATTGCCCCAGCTAATGCAAGTCCATGTCCTCCACGGCACACAGATACACCGCAACATATTTGTCCTTCATGGTCTTTTCATGATGCTTTGTGCAGCCATAAACCCAGTCTGCAGATTTCATCTGGATTAGGCAAATCCTGATGGGCAGCCCTGTTACTTAATATCATGTGAGATACAAGTGTCAATACTTGTGGGCAAAGTGTGTCCCAGCAAGTCTTAACTTCCCTGTATCCTTGCAGCACAGAGAAGGCCTCAAAGATGTACAGACTTTGACATTAAAGGAGGCAGGATTGCTGAGGTAGTTGTGGAACGCAGGGGCAAAGGGTGGAAGAATGGAGGTCAAGGAGGATTGTTTCAGGGCCTGCCTAACAGTAGTGGTGGCACTCACTTGAGAGGAGTTCACTAGGTCTCTAATACTCTATGAATTCCTCATGAGCAAACAGCACAAGCACCCCCTCACCACCCGTGGGTCTATCTTCAGGGCAGGGGAGAACAAGGACACCCGGAGCAAGCCACCTCTTCTTCACTGTGGCATGTGGCATTAAATGACTTCCTCTGGTAGAGAAATGAGGCCATCCCATTAGAGAAAACATCAGTGATTTTCAGAAAACTTCTACTTGTCACTCTGAATATCAACATATTAAATCCCCCTGTGATAGTTTACATCTCTGTGCTCTTTACTTATGAACTGAAACAGAGTTACTCCATTTTTTTTCTACTTTGGACATCCCTAGCTCCTTTCTAGGGAACGGATTTTGGCCTGTCAGATTTTGGCATCATCTTACTCCTAAGTCGGCCATGGAGAGAGACTCTTATTCTTTCAGTAAGTTTTATCTTGCTGCAAGGATCCTTTTCAGAACTTCATTTCACTTTCTCGATTTGAAAATCTGTGAGTTTAGGGTGCTGATATCATTGTTAAAATAATATTCTCCTCGTTTTTGACTTGACAGATTCTTACTGGGAGGTTGGATCATCCTTGTCAAAACCCTTGTCAACTGCTACAACACCCAGTTTGTCAATATTAGATAAACCAAAGAATCGATTCTTGAATTCTTTCTATCAGATCAAGAAAGAAGTAGAAGCTTTCTGCAATGATACATTATTTTTTGGAAATATCAGGTGCAAGGCTTTCCTAACAAAGTCTCATTAGAGATGGAGGGCAGTCTCTCAATGTTCAGTCCATTGCTCACTGATTAGTTCAATGAACCTGGCTCAGGTGCATGCCTAGGACAGGCTTTCAGCGTAGACTGTGGGTCCTTCTAGGCCAGCCTTTGACAGTTCAGACTGAGTGCTCGTAACTAAGGCTTTGTGAAACAGTCTCATTTTCTTGTTGGCGAGACCCACCATTTTCTGTAACGGCAGGATCAGTTCATTCTCATCTGACGCCAACATGAGTGTGATGGCCGCAGTGATGATTTACCAAAATCCCACCAAATAATTCCAAAAGGTGGTCATGGTACAAGGTGAGGAAGGGAAGAAGAGGTTTCAGAGGTGATGAAGTAGGGATGGAGGTAGATCAAGAAAACCTGTGTGAGCTCATTTAGAAAAGAGTGACCCTTCCTCCACCTTCTTCCTCCTCATGGCTGCTAGAGCAAAAGGTGATGAGAAATCCTATACAGCACTGTGACAAATACGGGCAGAAAGGGGAATAGGGGTCTGTGGCATAGATTATTTAACTTCAAAAACATTGGATTTACATACTTTTATCTTGTATTTGTCCAGGGGCAGGTCATTACAAAGGCTTCGCCAGAATTAATGCGACTGTCATTCTACCCAAAGCCAGATCCCCAGTCTCACAAAACTCAAGACAAGGTCACCTGAGCACTGCAGTGGTCTCATTAAGAGCCAAGTGATCTTACCAAGGAAATAAGGTTTTGGAAGGGGTAGGAAGTAGAGGGGATGGATACAGAATTTTAACTTTGAATTCCCTATTAATTAGAGCAATAATAAACATGTTGCTTTTGTTCCAATTATCTTCTATGCTCTAATGGTAACCCTATACGGATGCACTTGGAAGAGATCATCAAGGAAAAAAAAAAAACAAAACAAAACTGTTTCTCCAGCCCTCTTCTAGAATTCAATTTATTTTTTCTTACTTTAAAGTAAGAACATTTACTATGAGCAGATGTTTTCTGTCCGGAGCCCAATCTCCTCTTGGGAGGCGAGTTGTTAAATTAGAGACACAGCTGACGGCTTGATTCCCACATAGGCAGCCCTGGTGGTGGGCGGCATGGGGACCCCTCCCCGACTTCTTGCGTCCTCCCTGCTGCCTGCCCTAGGGTAGGCCCCCAGCTGGTCTGTACCTAACTGCTGGCTTTCCATCGCATGCTGACTTTGCCAGCAGTGAGCCAGGCCTGGGGCAGCCCCCACGTCCTTCTTTCTTCAGAATCAAATGCTCATGCTCCACATTTACTTATACTAACAAATATTTATTGAGCTACCACCAAGAGAGCACTGTGATTAAAAAGCATGAGTTTCTCGGACTGACTGCCAGGGCTCAGTGCCACCCCTACTGCTTCCGAGCTCTGTGACCTTGGCAAATTATTAATGCTTTGAGCCTGAGTTTTATCTCCTCTAAAGAGGGATAGTAACAGTTCCTGTCTTATGAGATTTGGGGAGGATCATTTGAGGTAAGATTCATAAAGTACTCTGCCCTTTGCAAGAACTCGTAGCTATTTGATTGAGACAAGCCAGGTTTGATAGGCTGTGGGCAGAAGAGTGAGTTTTAGTCCCATCAGGCAGGCCCTGTAATGCTCCCTGTCACTCTCAGATAATAAAAAGTGTTCTGATTGGTTTTTGGGCCAACAAGAGTCTCCTTTCAGAAATTCAAACATGAAGTCACGTATCATAATCAAATTTGGAAGCTCTGTATATGTCAGAGCCTCTGCCCGCTTGGCTGGCCTCTGGTCCGGAAGACCTTCTCCTGCCTTTCTGGCTCCATTTCCCACCCACTCATCGTTAGCTGTGATGCTGGACTTCTCCAAGTGAGGGGCCCCTCGAGCAGGTGGAGTCCTGGTGGGGCACAGGCTTTGGGCTTGGCAGGTGCCTCTGGGTTGCTCCCCAGCAGGTGGCCCAGCCACCGCCCCTCCCGCTGGCATTTTTCAGGCCTGGGTCACATACCAGTGCTTTTTTTTGTCTCTGCCCCTACTTCCAGGATTATTGTCAGGCTCTGTCAGTGTTTCTCCTGAATCCTTTCTCCCTGGGCTGGAGATGGAGGAGGAAGCACATGAGGAAGGACACAGCCTGGCTCTCCAACCACAACCAGGCGGGGCTAGGGCAGGGGTCAGAGGGCTGGCCCTTGAATTCAATGGATTTTTGATCATTTTGCTGCCCCCCCCCCAATCTTCCCTTTCTTCTAGTGCCCTGGCTGCTACTGAGCGAGATTTTTCCTGGTGGAATTAGAGGACGAGCCATGGCTTTAACTTCTAGCATGAATTGGGGCATCAATCTCCTCATCTCTCTGACATTTCTGACTGTGACCGGTAAGGACTCGATATTTTCCTCTACACCATTGTGCTCCTAGGACACATGTTAGGGAAGCACACTCACCTAAAAGACGTCTTACTCTGGACGTGTTCAAAACATTCAGAATAAAAAGAATGTACCTGATATGCTGACCACCCAATTTAAAGTTATCATTCTTGTGCTTGCTTCAGCAGCACATATAATAAAGTTATCATTCTTTTTTTTTTTTTTTTTTCAAAACTGGTTTTAAATACTCTTCAGGGTGGCAGGAAAGGGGACTGGGGTGAGAGCTTGTTACATGTGAATTTGGGGTTGGGGTGCCCCACCCCCTGCCCTGGGACAAGGGAGCAGAGTAGAGGCCCTCTCTGGAGGGTCCCAGGGCCAACTGGAAGCCAGCCCTCCCTAATGTTATCATTCTTAATTAATTTATAACCCCACCTGTTCTGTCCCCCAATTATTTTGAATCACATTTCAAACATGATGACATTTTGTCTATAAAATTTCCATGTAGACCTCTAAAAGATAAGACATTTGAAAACTATACCTATGATATCATTATCAAGCCTAAATATATTAGTAGTAATCCCCTGGTATCAAATATCCAGTCTGTGTTCCCATTCTTCCAATTGTCTGATAATTATTTTTGTAGATTTTGCTTGAATCACCATCCCAATACATAACTTACAGTTGATTGGCATGTCTCTTATAATTTTTAGGTTTCATCTCCATTTCTCCCTCTTCCTCCACAGCTATATATATATATTAAATATATAATATATATATTAAATATATAATATAAATATATATTAAATATAAATATATATATTAAAGATTTTATTTATTTATTCATGAAAAACAGAGAAAGAGAGGTGGAGACATAGGCAGAGGGAGAAGCAGGCTCCATGCAGGGAGCCCGACGTTGGACTCCATCCCAGGTAGCCAGGATCAGGCCCTGGGCTGAAGGTGGCGCTAAACCACTGAGCCACTCGGGATTGGCCACAGCTTTGTATTTTTAACGAAGAAACTGGATTATCTGTTTCAGAGTTCGGTCCTTTGTGTTTCCAGTGAATTGCTGTTTAGATCTAGAGGCTTGAGCAGATTTAGATTTTCTCATTTGTTTCTCATTTGTTTCTCATTGTTTGTAAATAAACTCTCATGAGTTTATTTGTTTGTAAACTCCTTTACAGATGATGGTGAGTCCTGCCACAGAGACATATCATCTGTCTCCCACTTGGTAATGGAGGCTTTTTCTGAAGATCATCACCCAGATCTGTTATTTTCATTCCATTGTTCCTTCTAAATTTTGATCAAAGCTACTTCTCTAAGGAGATGTTTCTTCTCCTTAGTGATTTGCCTGCCCTCATGTGTGAATCATAAAAAAAGGCAAGAGAAAAGCTTAAAACATTTTTATTTTCCAGTTTTCCAAATAATGAGATAGTTCCCCAGCATCCTCCAAAATTGACCAATAGCTGTTTCCTTTCTTTCCTGTTTCCTCATGTATGTATATGATATAAATAATACATATATTAATTTGGAAAAGTGGATATATACTCAAAAAGGCATATATCTATATATAGCACTTCTGAATCTTGTCAACCACTTTTTTTTTTTTTTTTAGTATATCTACTTTTGGAAATTAACTTTTGGAGTTATTAAGCGTGGCTTTACATAAAATTTTCAAATGTTTATGTCCCATTTTTAGAAATAGCCCAAGATTAAAGGAAATGAAAAAACTGCTCATCAGCACCAACCACACCTATTCTACTCAGATCTTATGCAAGTCCTGTGCCTTTCACCTTTACAGAGACACATAGACACACACACACACACACACACACACACACGTTTTTCCACATGGAGAAAGAGAAATATAAAAGAAAAAAATGAAGTGATCCCAGCATAATGTATGAACTTGATGAATCACTATGTTGTACACCTGAAACCAATGTAACATTGTGTGTCAACTGTGCTTATTTTTTTTTAATTAAAAAATAGAACAAAGAATGGAAATGAGCAGGGTTGGAAAAAAGAGGACGCAAATCTCTGGGAAGGATAGCTAATGTAGAGGATGAACTAATGCACATCCAGAGGTTCTCCTGAATTTAAAACAAATGTTTGGAAAGCATATTCACTTAAAAATCCTGGAATGAACCTGTAGATGACATTGCATTGGACTAAGCTTGAAATTCTTTTTTTTTTTTTTTAAGATTTTATTTATTTATTCCTGAGAGACACACACACACAGAGAGAGGCAGAGGCACAGGCAGAGGGAGGGAGAAGCAGGCTCCATGCAGGGAGCCTGACGTGGGACTCGATCCTGGGTCTCCAGGATCTCGCCCTGGGCAGAAGACAGCGCTAAACCGCCGAGCGCCCCGGGCTGCCCTAAGCTTGAAATTCAATACAGGTTTCTCCCACTATTTGAAACTAGAGCGTCTCTAGGAAATCTTTCATAAGCCAAGACGGCTTGAAGCAGAGAAGTAGCTACCAGTTCCTAAGAGCGAAAATCCTCTTTGGATTTCTCTCCTTTAGCAAAATTGGGTACTAACGTAGATCTTTCAGAAAAGCAAAGTGGCATAATGCAAACTTGTCCAAGAGCGGGGAAACCTGTAGTTACTTTCAAAAATCAGTTTTCCAAGTAAAAGAGGTAAGTAAGGGTTCTGCTTGGCAGCAAGCCCTTGGACACCAGCCCTTTTAGTGTGACTTCAGCAATGTCCATAAAAGCAGAGTGTTGTGATCGCTTCGGCAGCACATATACTAAAATTGGAACGATACAGAGAAGATTAGCATGGCCCCTGCGCAAGGATGACACGCAATTTCGTGAAGCGTTCCATATTTTTGCTGCAGTAAAAAAAAAAAAAAAAAAAAAAAAAGCAGAGTGTTCTGGGGAAACCAATTCACTGGGCAGTGGTCATGATACAGCTGGATCGAGCTCAGCTCTGAGTAAAGTGTTTTAAGAAGATTGCTTAAATATTGTAAGAGGGTTGCCATGTGTCCATCGTGGGAGGGCACCTGGAAGCTATGCAACCTGTGGTCTGTGCAGAACGGTTGCAAAAGTTCACCTCAGGCTGCAAGAGTTCAGGGTGTTTGGGGCAAGGAGATGTCCAGGAGAGCGGTAGGGGTGCAGGCAGGGATGTGCACAGCTGTGGTGCTGGTATGAAGGGATGGAGAATGGACCCAGGGAGCGAGGCACAACCTCAGAGTGGAGGCTCCTGAAAGGGACACTTAGACTTCAGGATGGGTGAGGAAGGCCTCTGTAAGGGGTAAGGGCAGCCCACCACGCACTGAGAGTCTCTGAAAGGGGTGAGCTCCCCGTTACTGAAAGTACTCAAACAGGACAAGTTCCATGAAATGACCTTTGGTTGTAGGGTTTTTTGGTTTTTTGGTTTTATCCTCCCCTTTCTATATTCTGGGTTTCTGTCCCAGAGAGGGAAGGAGAACCCTTGCTACAAGCACCTTATTAGGCACTCACTTGGGCAAAAGACTGCCAGCCCCAAGAGAAGCCCAGCGGGACGGGGCTTGAATGAACGCCGCGCTGTCGCGCTGCCCGTTGCGTCCTCCCGCTTCTGCTCAGGCTGGTGTCCTTTCGGCTGAAAGGAAACGCTGCCACCATAAATGATTTATTTGAATCAGGGTGAAGAAGCGTGAGCTCATTTCAAGAAAAGCGCGTCTGTGCACCTGCCTTTAAAAACGCCCACCAGCTAGGAAGGAATGTGAGGCCGAGGAGCCAGAAGAGATAGTTTACCTTCTGCTTTCTAGGTTTCTCTGTCATTTGAGGTCTTTTTTTTTTTTTTTAATTTTTTTTTTTTCAATGAGCATGATCTTGCCATTTTGGAAAAGAAAAGCAGCCTCACCAAGAAGATGGCATTGGGTTTAAATTGTGATAGTCACAAGGCTTGAACAGAGAAAGCTGGAGTAGTTTGTAAAAAGGAGACTTCCAGAGGTTGGACATATCTTTAATTTGTGGTTGCTGTTTCCAGGATACGACCACCATGTTTGAAAATCACAGGTTTTGGGGCAGCCCCGGGTGGCTCAGCGGTTTAGCGCTTGCCTTTGGCCCAGGGCATGATCCTGGAGCCTCGAGATCGAGTCCCGCGTCCGGCTCCCTGCATGGAGCCTGCTTCTCCCTCTACCTGTGTCTCTGCCTCTTTCTCTCTGGATCGCTCATGAATAAATAAATAACATATTAAAAAAAAAAAGAAAGAAAATCACAGGTTTTTATACATGCCCTAAGAAGCAGCTGTCCACAAATGGGGTCAAAGCAACACAAAGCACATTTTTAATCGGTCTCTTTTGTCCTTTGTAGATCTCATTGGCTTGCCGTGGGTGTGCTTTATATATACAATCATGAGCTTAGCATCCCTGGTTTTTGTTGTTGTGTTTATACCTGAGACAAAGGGATGCTCTTTGGAACAAATATCAGTGGAGCTGGCAAAAGCGTAAGTATTATGTGCGTGCTCTCTGAACGACGCTCTGGTCAAAAAATGCAGCTTTTATATACAACTGAACAATGATCCGACATCTGAAATTATTTCAAGATATTACCTTTGTTGAGAAACTCTCTCAAAACACAAATCCAGTTTTTATGCCCCGTGTTGAATCTGGGTGACTAAGCTAAGGAATGAGAAAAACCGGTGCTTTCTAACAGGTGAACCTCTCAAAGCTCTTTTCAGTAATGTTTAAAGAACCCCTCTCGTCTCTCTAGGTTCCCCAAGCAGGAGGGTTTTTTGTTTGTTTGTTTGTTTGGGGTTGCAGGTAAGTCTTGGAATGTCTTGCACAGCTTGTGCCAGAGCCATGAGCTTCTACCTCTATCACACGTGTAGGTTGTCTGTAAACCCTAAACACCAGCTAAGGCTGTGATTATCAGGAATACCCTTGGGTTTAAGTCACTGCAATTATTCCAAATATGGCATAATCAAAATGAGCTAAGGAAAAGTTTCTCCTATGGGTAGCATCTGGAAACTGGTCCAATACATTTTACACAGAGAGATTGTTTAAACAGCTTAACTTAGATGTGGGCTCTAGAAAACTCGTCCTCTTGGTAACGGAACTCAGAGAGCTCTAACTGCTGAACTGCGGGGAAGGAGGCGGTACACAGAGGCAGAGAATGAAGGGAAACTTGTTCTTCTTCCTAGGGTTAAATCATTATGCTTGAACATGTAGGGGTAGTCGCTCTAACATTTTAATGCAATGGGAGAGTACTACTTATTCATAGTTTGTGAATTTCTTCTAAAAATACCTTCAGTTCACTAGAGAGAAATGTATGATTGCTACAGGAACTGTGGGCACAGCGATTCTTCAGCGTTTATCTGAGGGAAGAATAAACCTGAGAGGTGATTCGATGGTAGCTATACATGTGCATATTTATTTATAGTGGGATTTGGAAAACTTTCACTTTGTATATTTTACACACTTTTGGGTGGTTTGCAGTTTTAAGATATTTCACGTTAACAAGCAGCAAGACTTTTCTCTTAATTCAAGCTGTAAGTTAAATATCAAATTGTAGGGTCAATTTTTAATTATAGATAAATCCCTGTTTCTTAAAAATACAATGAAAATGAAAATTATTTATTTACAAGGAAATATAATTGTCAGGAAGGCTGGCCATCCCCTTGGCCTGATCCGCACATTGCTTGGCTCTATGCAAGCTGAAGCCAACTGACGAGATTTCTTGGAGAGCACAGAATCTGAACGAGACTATTAATTACAGATACAGGATTCAAATAACCAACAGCCTCAGGCCTTGGTGACTCTATGCATTCATCTGGAAGCTTGATTCAGCTTTAAGGCCTTTTACGGGACACAGATGCCAGGACACGGAAGACCTCCAAATCCAGTGGTCATTCTTCCTCTCTCATTCTGCCCTGTCACCTGTTTCACACTGGTTGTCTGTTTAGGTGTGACGCACCATCCCCAAACGTCACCGCTTAAAATACACTACTGCCCCCATTCCCCAGGATTCTTTGGTAACCACGCTTGTTACCTCTGGGTGCGCTCATGCGCCTACGTGGGTGGGAGAGACAGTTGGACTGGGCAGTATGAGAGCCTCACCTGCGTGGATGAGACTGATGCTGCTCAGTGGGGAGCTTCTCTTGTCCATGTGCTGCCTTGGCCTCCAGCAGGCTCATGTGGCTTCCTCATGTGGCAGACTCAGGGCAGCCTTCCAAGGCATGGGAGCAGGAGCTATTAGGCTCTGTAAAGTGTATGTTCTAGAAGTCACACCGCAGTACCCCCGTTACTTTCTCACATCCTACAAGTACATTCTACAGCCCAGAATCAAGGGGTATACAAACTGACTTAATCTCTTGATGAGATGAAGGACACAGAATTTTTTTTTTTAAATCACATTTACTCCACCACACCTACTCTATCTTGAAATCCTCTTTTAGCTCCTATGAAACAATTTTCTTCCCTAGAATCCCTCCTACTTCACTGGCACTTATCTCTTTATCTCTGCTTCTATTCCTACATAGAGTTATCATTGAAGATTTAACCTGACATCCTTATGCCTTAAAAGATGATGCAAATCCTCATCTTTGAAGCCCTGCATAAGCTTAGTCCTGGAGAACATTCCTTTCCTGGATTTTTAACATTTTCCAGTCCCATTTTCTTCTATACTGCTTAGCTAAAACCCTAGTGGTTTCACCTCCTTAACTAAATTATAAAGTTTTGGT
Organism: Canis lupus baileyi; assembly: GCF_048164855.1. NCBI lineage: Eukaryota > Metazoa > Chordata > Mammalia > Carnivora > Canidae > Canis > Canis lupus. Next base: position 27,813,696 of record NC_132838.1, on the reverse strand, counting down.
TTCCAGGAATGGCCTCTGCCTATTATCCTTCGTATGGAACCTCTATACCGTGCCTAGCATAATACTGATTCCCAGCAGGTGATTTAAAAGTATCCACTGATTCATTTGATAACTTGTGAGCAAGGCCAATGCTGAACTCATTGTGTGTGGGGATTAGATTGCGGGTAACGGTATGAAGCACAAGTTTTGATCCATGGGTCACAGGATGTAATTTAATTTATGGTCTAATACATCCTATGCAATGGGAGGAGGAACAGGTATGTGGTCCATAGGAGAGACATACTGGCTGTACCACACTACTCCCTTCCTCCACTTCAGATATTATTTATTCAACTCTTGTCTGACTACCTCCTGGGCACTGGACACTGTACTAGGAAAGAACTGAGGATATAGGAGACCAAGGATGCATAGCTTCTTTACTTTGAGAGATAGGTAAGAAAACAGACCATTGCAAATATTTACCATTGTTGGCAAACACAAAGGAAAATCTCATGTATTGGAGGATTTCATTTATAAGATCTTCCTGAAAGAGGTAATACCATAGCAGAATCCTGAAGGAGTTATCTGGGCAGAGAGGAGTATGTGGGAGTCAGAGAAGACGCACACGTAGAGGACAGTATACTCACTGGTGTGATATGAAGAGGGCAGATTCCAGGTTGGGGATTGAGAGATGAGTCCAGAGCAAAGGGCAGAGAAGGAAGGGTCTCGTCCATCTTGGTAAACAGTTTGGATTTTTTTTTTTTTTTAACAGTTTGGATTTTATGCTGAGGGCAGCAGGGCATGTTTAAAACAATAGAGCAAGGGAGAAAAGTTACCCGATTTTCAAAGGAAGACTTCAGCAAAATATAGAGAGGGGAAGGGGGTGCTGCTGAATGAGGGAGACCCATGGGAGTGTATTGAAGAAATCATATAGAAGACGATCGGGCTAGGGGGATCCCTGGGTGGCTCAGTGGTTTAACGCCTGCCTTCGGCTCAAGGCGTGATCCTGGAGGCCCGGTGTCAAGTCCCGCATCAGGCTTCCTGCATGGAGCCTGCTTCTCCCTCTGCCTGTGTCTCTGCCTTTCTCTGTGTGTCTCTCATGAATAAATAAATAAAATCTTAAAAAAAAAAAAAAAGGAGACTATGGGGGCTGGATGGCATGCAGGGATGGGGTGAAGCTACATGGAGCTGGACTGGAAAAGATGATTGAGGGGAAAAGGAGACAATTGGGATCTTTCTCGGGTCCACCTTGTGCATTGTATGCACTTTTAAACTATCTGTTTATTAGTTGGGGGAGTGAAATGCCTTTAAAAATAAAGGTTTGTTAAAATTCTTGTGAACAACACTAACTACAATGTGGAGGCAGGGAGAAAGCAATTATGAATGAGCTGAACAAAACTAAGGACCTACTCTGTCATTGCTCTTGATTGAATTCTTTTTTAAAAAGCCTAACTTGAAAGTGGAATGGATAGTCTGGATGAGTTAAGGTTAAGAATCTTTTAGATCGGTTTTTCATGTGGGGCTGTCGGAATGTATCAGGTTGCAAACCAAATAAAAACTTGAGGACAAAACTTAAGAAAAGCCCATCTTTATATCTAGTAGACACCTAGAATAAGGCATTCCCTAGCAACCTATGATTTGGCTATCTAAAATGCAGCAAAATTTATTCAGAATCGGGGTGGGGAAGGCATCTGTCTAAATTAGTAAAACTCTGAGTTATGAAATGTTTTTGAAAGAATCACATTTCGTTTACTGTTGAGTCATGCACTCGTTGGAGTCATAAATCCCAAGTTGTAAACTGCAATCCCATAAAACCTCAAGTTGTAAACTGCAAAGTAAGGGAAGCACAAAAGCCAAACTACTGGCAACCCTAGACAGACCACATGAGTGCTGGGTTTTGAAGAACAGGAGTAGATAGGAGGTCCAATATAGAGAAAAGATAAGGGGGCAACATAATCCTGCAGGTGTAACTCCCAGCAGCAGTGAAGGCACCTGCCAGGCGTGTTGTGAGGGCAGAGAGGAAACCTTGGCTCCTATTCCTCTAGTGCTGCAGGGTCTAGGGTTGTCTCAGCTTGAAGCAGCAGGTTGGCAAAGGCTTTTAAAATGAAAATGTGAGCAGCCTGAATGGTGTCAACTGGCCAAAGCATGTGTAGAATGTGTATGTTAAAACAAGGTTCCCCGGAGGGAAATGTCAGAGACAAAAATACACAAGAAGCTGAACGACATGGCAGTATCGAGAAGTTGTCCAAGCAGCCAAGTCGGTGCCCGCGCCGAGCGGAGGTGAGCTCGCTGGCAGTGTTCAGGGAAGTCTTCTCAAATTTAGAAGTTAATGAAGAGAGTGAATCCAGTTTTGTCACCAGGCAAAGAGAGTCCTGGCGAGTATATCCTAACAACTGTCTGAGGAGGGAGAAAGGGAACGATTTCTAGTGTGAAATCAACTTCGAAGTTGGTACTATACGCTGCTTGACATTTTCCTTTCTTTCTCACGTTTGGCGACGGGTTCTTGTACTTCCATTTCTGCAAGGCTGAGAAAACAAATATTCTTCCAAGGTTGTTAGGTTTCTTATAAAATAAACAGTGACTCAGCTGAGAGGTCAGAAAAGATTTCAGCAATAATGTAATTTGAAAGGAGTTTATTTCGAGCTTCTGCCCTGCCAGCTACAAACTCAAAATGGGATGTTTGCCATATTTGCTATTTCAGCTGTGACTTGTATGCTTCTCCGTTTAAGTGGAAACAGAGAGAAAATGAACAAGTTACTGTTTTGAAAATATTTTAGTTCTGAGACTTAGTTTAGCTTTCACTTCTATGGCTTATTGTATGTGGGCATTCATTCCTTCTTTCACCCAAACTCACTTGTTCCATGAATATTTCCTGAACATCTACTATGTGCCAGGCACCCACTGTTCAAGGTCTGACATTACTCAGAGAGCAAAAATGCCTCGAGAATTAAAACACCCGATGATAAGACAGGGAGTGATTTGGGGGCTACTTTTGTGTGGGTGATCTAAGAATGTGATTCTGAGAGGTAACGTTTAAGATAAAATCCGGATGATAATAAGGAGCCAGCAAAGATAGGGAAAGGAGAATTGGGATGGAGAGAACAGCTAGTGCAAAGGCTAGTCCGAAACACACTTGACCTGTTGTTGTTCCAGGAACAGCAAGGAATCTGTGAGATTTAGTTAGGAAGTCAGTGGAGACTAGCGTGCAGAGCCCTGCAGGCCTAGAAAGTTTGGATTTCATTCTTTCTTTTTTAAGATTTTATTTATCTATTTGAGAGAGAGAGAGAGAGAGAGAGAGATCAAGAGACAGCAGGAGAAGGGGGAGGGCAGAGGGAGAGGGAAGAGCGGCAGACACTTGCCACACTAAGCCACCCAGGTGCCCCTTGGATTTCATTCTAAGTGCAATGGGAAGCAACTAAAATATCTTAGCAGGGAGTGGTGCGAGCTGATTCACATTTTGAGGTGTGCCGAGTGAGCCTCTGCAGCCACACAGTGAACGTGGCTGAGAAAGCACATAAACACAGTGTTGGGTTTTTCTCATTTTAAATCAGGATTGTTGGGGGTGCCTGCTAACTGCCTGTCTCCCAGACAACTGCTCCATACCACTTTCTCTCTCTGGAAACCTACCCCCTTCCTTTGCCCTGCTCACTCCCACTGCTGGCCTTGTATCTGGCTTCGTGGAGGGAATGGACACATTTCCATAACCTTACACACCAACCCACACACTAGTGTTTGTATCTAAATACACCATCATCCCTCTGGGTTCTCTCTCTTAGCTCCATCATTCCTATGTTATGCTCTCATCAATTCTCCAACAGTTTTCTCTGCTCACCCCTGTGTCACGCACATTTTACCTAACTGGATCTCAACTTCTCCCCAGCATGGAAACCTTGTATGATTTTTTTCCCCCATCTAAAAAAAAGATGGTCTTAATTCCATTTTCCTCTTTAACTTATGCTGTTTCTCTGCTACCATTTATAGCAAAGTTCTAGAATGAATATACATGGGCATCAGTTCCTCTTTTCCCATTCTCTCATGAACCTGCTCCAGTGAGACTTTAATGGCCCCCACTCTAGTGAAATTGATCTTTCTAACATCCCACTTACTGCTATATTGCCAAACCCAGGGGTCAATGCTCATTCTTCATCTTAATGGCTAGCATGGCGACCATCTCCAGATCTGGACCGAGGTGAGCATGCCCTCCTTCCTGAAATAATTCCTTCCCTGCCTTTGGGGACCTGCCTCCTGGTTGTCTGCTATCAGCCACTCTGTCAACATCTGCTGGTTCCATCTTGGAAAGCCACTATTTTAAAGATTTCATGCCCTAAGACTTAGTTCTCAGACCACTTCTCTATCAGCCTTACTGGCTTATTGATCTCCAATAAAGTTATTCAACGAATGAATGAATGACTTCAATATAAGAGTAAGGCAATGAAGTCGTTAAGATGACACTTGAATTTTTAGCTTGAGAAATTGCATGGCTGGTTAAGATAAGGCAGCCAGAAAGAGACCTAGGTTTCAGGGATGGAGAGATGTTTTAGATCCATTCATTTTGAGATGTCCATTAGGCATCAGGTAGATGTACCATGAGTCAGCCACTGGATATATAACAAGTCTGAGATGCTGGAGACCCTCAGGGATAGGGTCAGACTGTGGAGGCCATGACTTTGTAGGCAGTGTTTAGGTTGTGGAGTAGATGACATCTAGTCAGAGAGTAGAGAGAAGGGAATGAGGTCCAGGACCAAGCCCTGGGTTAATCCAACATCTGGCGATCAAGCAGAGGAGGTGACAGTGAGTTTGGAGCAAGGCCAGGAGACCATGGTATCACTGAGGCCAAAAGAAGTGTTCTAGGAAGGTGGGACCAGGTGGTGCCGAATGCTCTGGAGAGGTCAGGTACCAAGAGAGAGGTGAGGCAGGTCTGTCAGGCACAGTCTCAGTGGAGTGAGAGGACAGAAAGACTGAGGCTTGAGGAGAGACAGGAAGTTCCTGAAGTGAGGAAGTCGGCTACCATCCACTTTGGAGTTCTGCCAGGAAGGGGAGCAAACAGGATGGTCATATCCTCCGACGTCACTTCTGCTCACCCTCCGCTTTCCAGCTCACCCTCTCGAGTAGCTGCACTTTGGCCAATCTTCGGCCTGGCCGTGACCTAGAATCCGCTGAGCAGCCACGTCCTCACTTGCTCTGCTCAGACCCCGGGACCACCACCGCCCCCTTTACCCTGCCTTCTTGCCTCCTTCATTCAGGCACAACCTAACGCTGATTCAACTATTTCTTTGCTTATTTTACCCCTGCACCCGCGGGGCTGAATGTGGCTGAAGAAAACACACAACTGCGCGGACTGCCTGGTTTTCGACTTTCGAACTAAGTCTCCCGTAGTAGGTCTGCGGGAATGTCCCGCAAGCAAGCCACATTGCCCGGGACTGACCTCCCTCCTCTCCAGGACGGCTCCTTCACAGCTGACCCTGCTCGAGCCCCGCACCCCTTCCGGGCTCGCCTTTTCAGTTCACTGACACGGAAACGGAGGCTGGGGAGGCCCGGGCAGCCTCCACGCCGTCGCCGTCGCCGTCGCCTCGGTAGCCCGCCCTCCTGCATGTCCCGGCCTGTCTTCCCGCAGAGGCCAGCTCTCTGTCCGCCACCCACCCTCCCCTTCCACGAGCCTATCACGCCTCTAGACCCAGGTTCCCTCCAGGTGCTGAACTCTCCCCCGCTTGCTTCTCATTCTCCACGGCGAGTCCGCTGTGTCGTCTCCGTGTCCTCACCGCCTACTCTTTCTTAAACTCCGCTCAGACTTTCTCATTTTCCTTCTGCTGAGGCTACTTATGACCTCCACGTTACACACCTCAGTCCCTGTTACTTGACTTCCCCGGAGCACCCGCCCAGTTCCTCATACTCCCTACTTTCAAACATTTGTTTTCACTTGTCTTCTGGAATATCACACTTCTCTGCTTTTCCTCCTACCTCATCAGTCACTCTGGTATCTTTCGCTTCCTCCTCCTCCTCTACACTAAGTACAGTAGTGCCCAGGACTCCGTCCTTAGAGCTGTGCCTGTATTGTCTATATTCACTTCTTAGATCTGTCCCTAAGGCATTATAAGCCAAAGTGATGATTCCCAAATGTGTACCTCTAGGTTTTGACCTTTGACCTGACTTTCCACTTTCCAGATCTGCTTATTTTACATCATTGGTAAGCATCTCCCGCTTAAAAGGACCTACACAGAACCCTGGATTCTCCGTCCTGTTCCTCCACAGGCCTTCTGCTTGGGGGTGGTGGGAGGGGCTCCTCAGGCCAGACACCTAGGATTCATCCATGATAAAGCCCACCTCTATCCTAAGTCTCGTTACATCTGTTAACAAAACATACCACGAATCTGACATTTTCAACCAGTACCATGCTCAGTCCCTACCATCTTTGACCTGAACTAGATTAACCTCTAAATTGGTCTTCCAGCCCCTGCCCTCTAGGGTCTATCCTCGATACAGCAGTTGATCTTTGAAAAAATATCACTCTTCAGCCCCAAGTCCTGTGGTTCAAATTACATTTCGAATAAAATGCATACTTCGATGGCCGCCAGCTACCGCTCTAATCGCACTGCTCATTTCTGTACTAGCCATGCTCGCTCTGTACACACGGTGCTTCCGGTTCTTCACGGGGCTTCCTCCTTGTCAGTTTCCGACCAAACGTTCCCTGAGTGATGCCAGCGGTATGATGCAGTCATCTCCCACCCGACTATTTTCATTATTTTTTCCTCTGTTTACTTTTCTCACTTTTACGACTTGAAATTATATGCTTATGCACTTGTGTCCTTTATTAAGAGGTAAGTTCCTTGAAAGCAGGAGTCCACATCCACTCTCAGTACCTGCCGTAGTACCAGGCACATTGTGGCCACTTGAGTAACTGCTTAAATTACAGGAAAATTTTTTTGAAGGAGGAGGTTCAGAGATGACCTTACTTTGTTTTTAAATAAAAATACTAGGGCATACTTTATACTGATGGGAATAATGCTGTAGAAAAGAATTTGATGCAGTAGAAAGTTGATAATGGCGAAGGCAGACAATGTACGCATAAATACTGGCATATTGCTAGTTTGAGAAGAGGAAAAAATAAAATGGGCTCTGGGATATTATCTCCATTAGTTCTATGTCATCCTGTCCTTGGACTCTGCGGATAGGAATGCCTTGATGGTATTCTGCGAAGTCACCCTCCTCACCTTACGCTTTGCATGAGATTGACCAAAGTTCGGTGGTATAGTGAATTTCATGACACATCAAGGCTTTGCAATAGAAATGTCTTTTTGGCTCAGCTAAAATATTAAGGTCTCAAAGCAATAAAAAAAAAAAAAAATAGCCTGTACCTTTTTTTTCCCCCCTAAGTACTATAAACTAAGAATGACATTTTCATTAGTGCCTCTTTCTCTTTCAGGAACTATGTGAAAAACAACATTTGTTTTATGAGTCATCATCAAGAGGAATTAGTGCCAAAACAGCTTCAGAAAAGAAAACCCCAAGAGCAGCTCTTGGAGTGTCAAAAGCTCTGTGGTAGGGGGCAACCGAGGCAGCTTTCTCCAGAGACCTAGTGGCCTCAAATGTTGACAAAGTACAAGAACAATTAGAAGGGTGTCTTTGTACTGATACACGTTGCCTACTCCCATGTTTTTCTCCTTAGTGTCACGAAGCTAGTTTTAAAGAGACACCCTGAAACTATAAAGACAAACTTTAACCTCCACCTCTCAAAAGGTAAACGAGGTATAAGATCCCAAGTGGTCTCTTTCTTACTCTGTGTAGGATACCAGGTGAAAAAAATACTGGCTAGTTCAACACTTTTCACCTTTTTCACAGAGCAGCCTTTGAAAAACTATGAACTAGTAACGCGATCAACTTTTGCCTTAAGGTTTGTATGTACAGAGGCCAGTTGCAGCTTTATTATTCAGACACATACATGGCTTGAACACAAGCTTAGTTTTTTGCCCACTAAGACAGTACTTGTATTGGGCCTCTGTAAAAAAGAAATAGGACACAACATGGATAATTGCACCTGTGTTCTAGATTAGGATAGGATTCTGGCTAGGAATCAGTGATAATTCCTAATTATAGTTCAACAAGTACAAAGATTATGCAGCTTATTTTTATGAATTATGAACTACGGTGTAACGCAAAATACTGTTTTATGAATTATATATATAAAATGTTAAAAAAGAAACAATTCCGCAATAGTTGAGAAAAATAAACATTTTCCCATCCATTTAAAAAAATATGAACAGAAAGGACAATTTCCAAATCCTGGGACCATTTTTATTTAGTAGTGCCTGTTAGTAAAACATTAGAAAAGGACTCAGGCCATTAGGTTATTGATCCAAATCTCTATAATCAATTAGGTTTGAGTTACTAGGTCAAACTTCTAAAACTCTTTATAAGGCTTTCTTAATGGCTTAATGGCGATCCATTGGTTTCCTGCAATTGTTTGCACTCCTCAGGAATATCACTACCTCAGGTTACAGCATACTGGCTGTAACTGATGCTGACTTCCAGATGACTGCAGATGTAGTGAGTGACACTCAGACATCAGGACAGTTCCCTCACTATTGTTCTTCTCTATGATGAAACGGAGGTCACCAAGGGTACCAGAAACTTGGGTTTTTCCCCACACAACAATGAATTGCTCTCTTCAGCATTTCTCCAGTTGAATATTAGGACTTGGTGAGGCATTTTACCACTTTGGAGATGACAGAAAATCTACAATAAAGAATCTCAATCTACTTAAGTAGTAACCCCTTAAATTACTATTATAAGCTATGGGAGGCACACAAAAACTTACATGAACAACCTAACTTGAAAAAGAATAAAACATTATGATTGGCCTGAAGAAGAATCCTAAGAGCCAAAACCCTGTTTAGATTGGAACCTTCCTATTGGCCCCTAACGAACTGTTCCAGTTTGATAAAAGGGTGTATGATCTAGTAATTCCCCTACAACAAAGTGGAAAGCCTATAAATCTATGTAAGGAATAGGGACAGTGTAATCACAGAGACTCCGGAGAATGACGGAAAGTGCTGATTCTGAAATGTATTATATAATGAAAACTGGCAGGGAAAGCTACCAGGTAGGGAGATGTGAGATCGTATTTGTACCACAGCACATTTCCTATGCAAGTGAGGACAAGTTTTTCGTTTTTTATTTTGGAAGGAGAAGGAAAAGTCTCTTCTGTAGAGGATCAGTTTAAGAAATTTATGATGAATCCTCAGTGGAATTATATGCCAAGGTTATTCTTTAAAAATCAAGATAGGTAATTGATATGATTTTTTTTTGTCAAGCATCACAGATTGTGAGATATTTAACAAAACTGTTACAGGTTTCCTTCGAAGTTCAAACACCGTATATACACATTACCAATTTCTTGTTTTAGCCCTTCATCCTAAATGGGTAGGAAACTGTTCATAACCTTTAGGAGGTTTATCACTAGTGATTTCAACTTCAGTATCTTAAACACTCTAATATTTTTCTTTTATTATCCTGAGTCTGTAACTAAATTTATTCTGTCTTCAAATTTTTACCCAGTACGCCTCTCTCTAATCAGAGCTCTTTGATTTTCAAAAATAAAAAAAAAAGGGGGAATACTTACAATTTGTGTGTATATATTCACAGTTTTTATTTATAAAAAAATTTACAGCACTTGTGAAGAGCCAGCAGAAGACATCAGACACGCTCATTCTTACCAGCTTTGTTAAGTTTAGAGGGTTATCCATGACACTTTGCCAGGTGATGCTCACATGGCAGCCCTGAAACCTGAACTGGTTAGATTGTCTTTCTTCTTCTCTTCTGAGAAAGCATTTTGATGAGCTACTGATCTACCTACTTTTCAAGTCACTTGAATACTGAAAATATTACAACATCTGGATCTGCACGTTGGCCATATAATGATGTTTTCTGACCCTTTCCTGTATTTTTTTTTTTTTTTGTAAATGTTACAAAACAGGTCACTTAATACTGTTAGTTAAAGCTAAGTGGAAAACCTCAATTTTTAAAAGTAGTCTGCCCAGAACCTGTGACTTCTTTACTGAACTGTCTCCTCCTCTATATTTTATGAGGTTTATCCTATCCTACTGGATCTTAAGATGAAACAAATAAACATAATGTAGAAAAAAAGAGTGAGTGAGAGAGAAAGAGAAGTTTGAAAACCACAATTAAATCTTTCACAAGGAAGAAAATATAAAAGTTAGCCTTTGCCCCCCTGACTTAAGTGTGAGAGGCACAGTAGGGAAAGGCATTGAGAGAAAAGATAAAAAGAAGTATAAAATAATGTATGTTGGTCAGTGCAGTATGTAGCTAGGTTTGGAAGACTTTATAATATGGTAAGAAAAATGAACTAGAATATGGAGGACAAGATGTCGCAATTTTTCATGAAACTTTCAAAACATTTTGGAAATCCAAGTTTTAGTGGAAGATGGTGTTGGAATCTTGTCTCTATGAAGTTACTACTAAGAAGCTAATTGGACTCTCCACTTAGCTCTATTTCTAAGTGAAATTATTGTTGCTTATGCAAAACTCCTAATCCCAAGTGGTAGCACAAGTGCAGCCTGATCCGGTATGACTGCCCCCAGGCTTGGGGGTGAGCCAGAGGGCCAAAGTTTCACAAATGCATATTTATTGTAACTTTCAGAGGAGCAATCCCAGATACTGAATAGTCACTCTTCAGCTCCATTAAATAAGACATAGCAAGGGGAAAGACACATCTTGCAAAATGGCTTTCAAGTTCAAGTTGAACTATATTATAATTATACCGTTGGCACAGAGGCAGCTTGTGGGCACTTCTTGTTAAAATAGCACAATGTATCAACTTCTGACAAAACTCTTAGGATAGCCTTCAGCACCAACCTAAGATGACTACTGTCCTACAACTAAAGTTGAGTCTTACCAGAATAACAAAAGCACATATGAGGTACAACCCATCACAGCTTCTTTCTCATATCCATCTTGTAGTAGGTACAAGGTCTTGCCTTTTAAAACTACACTTCTGTAACTTTTAAAAGATAGTTAACATTTTCTATCATATTAAATTAGCAACAGAAAACATTATGCTTAACCTATAAAGTTCTACTCTGGTTTGCTCCCTAGAATTTATATACATTTTTATTTCTAATCTGCAAGAAAAAAATTCCTATTCGATATTTGGTAACAGAGCAGTAAAAGATACTATACACATGTGGCATATATTTACAAAATACACTTCAAAAAGAAGCCAACACACTTTAGCAAAAGTCTAAGCTTGCATAGATTAAAAAGAAAAAAAAGAATTATGAATACAATTTTTGTTAAAATAGAAAATGGGGAATAAAAGTTGCAGAATGGATATGAAGAGAGATCTTTTGCAAACTTTTATTTGTGCACATTCAATTGAAAAAGATAACTTTTACAGGTTCTTTGGTGCCCATATTCAGCATACAAAAATGTAAAAGACTATTCACAAATAAAACACATTAGCTCAAACTGGGAAAAAATAATGACACTAACGAAACAGTTTAAGGTAGTGCACACTGTGACAGCTCTGCTTACGGGGACATGAGAATTACTGCGAAAATAAATAGAATGTCCTTTTGTAAAAGCAGCAATGTCATGTCTTGTAAACTTCCTTTTTATATTACAGCAAGGTCTGAAATAAAACCCAAAGGGCCTGGAGCTCACACTGCAGCCATGAATGAATATAAGAGTCTATATCCTCAATTACTGTTGGTCCAGTTTTCCTTTTGTTTTGAGTCCAATGTGCGGCAGGTTTTAAAAGGTGCTCAGTTAGGTTCTAACCAGTTGAGTGATGGATTATAAAATTTCTTTCCTGCTTTCAAACACAAATGGGTAGATCTGTTCCACAGCGGTAGCAACAGCCTTTACGTTGGGCCCTGTAACAAACACGATGGAGGAAGGGGTGAGGAGAGCACCAGGAATGTGGGCTTCCCAGAACTGAACACATAGTTCAAACCATTGGATTAACTGCTTTAATTTTTTTTTTTTTTTTTTTTTTACGATTTTATGTATTGACGATCCCCAGGTGGCTCAGCGGTTTAACGCCTGTCTTCAGCCCAGAGTGTGATCCTGGAGTCCCGGGATCAAGTCCCACATCAGGCTCCCTGCATGGAGCCTGCTTCTCCCTCTGCCTGTGTCTCTGCCTCTCTCTCTCCTTCTCTCTCTCTCTGTCTCTCATGAATGAATGAATGAATGAATAAATAAATAAATCAAAAAAAGAAAAAAAGATTTTATTTATTTATTCATGAGAGAGGCAGAGACATAGGCGGAAGAGAAGCAGGCTCCACACAGGAAGCCTGATATGGGACTCAATCCCAGATCCCGGGATCATGCCCTGAACTGAAGGCAGATGCTCAACCGCTGAGCTACCCAGGCATCCTGGATTAACTGCTTTAAAAAAAGGTCTACGCTTCACATAATTATAAGGTCATAATATAAGCCAAGAGAAAAAATTTTTTCTGAGCCATTAAAGGAAATCGGAAACACAAAATGATGTTATTCACCCCGTTTTAGGGCATGAGTGTGAAGACCGTGCCGATAAAAATCATGTCTAATACCACTGTTGGATGCCAATTAGAGGAAGAGATGATGAACGGCACTAGACATTCCGGTCACTATCCTTTTGGGCACTGTCGTCTAGCTTTTGGTCAAGCTACTGCCTATGCTCACAGGAGTACTGGGGAACTCAGTAAAGTTAAACAAAACTGCTTCCAAAGTACTAGAAAGCCAGAGAGCTGTTATTAACTACATGGTCTAAAACTCCCTTGGATCTACTAGTACTCGCTACCTACCACATGTTTATTAATAATCTGCCCATTTATCTTCATAGCTTACTCAGTAAATAGGGAAACACACAGGTGGGAAGGAGGTGACAGTATATATAAATTAATCCATATAATGCTAGGAATAACTGTTTAAAAATGTAATCTATTTAAATAGCTAAAAAGAAACATAAAAAGACAATGAAAATATTTTCATAAAACTTATATTGAGTAAAAAAATGGTTTCACTCAAGTACACATTAATTCTTTTCATAGATCCTGAAAACACATATATTGTACCTGCTGTGATGAAGGTACTGACCTCATGTTAACTGGGTCTGCTCCTTCCTGATTTCCCTTCTCCTCCCTCCCATAGGATAGTGCTCTGCCTATGGGAACCACTCATTATCTGTTCACTGAATTGTTAATGTTTCACAGGATGTTCCAGATATAAATATATAATGTATACTAATTAATCCAGCAGATTGCCTTCAGTTTATTATGTTGTTTAATTATCTATTCACTTAGTAAATACAGATTTTACCTATGCATCGTAAACTCTATACTTAGTAGGGACTTATTGATCAACAGACTTTGGGATTTCTCAGAAGTCTGGGCTCCAAAATGTAGAAAGAGATGGCTGAAAGAAGGGAACAGATGGATTTGTTCTTCATCCCTCCATTTTAATATTGAGGCATGACGCTGGCAGGAGGCTTTAAAAGTCTCCAAGGAAGATGTGAAAACCCATAGGATGAGTCGAAACTAAGCTTATTTGTTGAGAGTCTTAAGTTGTCAATAATGTGTATTTTCCTCTAAGTACTGAAGGAATAAAAAGAAAAATCCAGGAACACCACGAAATTTTCCTGAACTCAACTTAGCCAAAAATTGGGCCAGACTCCCAAGGGATGTTTCTGTACAATTTATAAACACAATATCTTTAAAACCATCCTGTGTGCTAATGCTATGACTAGTTTTATGAAACCATCCCTTCCAAATACTTAGGACTCAAAAGATACAGAAAAGATACATGTAAGACATGACAAATAGGTACCAATGATATTTGAATATTTTACTTATGTAAAACCTCTTTACGATGTTTGTAAAATGGGTTTCTCTTGAATATTTTAAATGCAAGACATCATAAATTTTTAAAAAATCATGCTATGAAAATATATATTAGAATATTCTTAATAGCTCCAAACGGGAAACTATCCAAATGCTTACAGACAATATATTCATATACTGTGTATTATACAGCAATAAGAATGATCTATAACTACTATATTATGGGATAATATGGATGAATCTCACTATAATAATAATCAATGAAAGAAGAGAGATCCCAAGGAGCATATATAAAGTTTTGAAGTAGTAGATAAAAATAGGGGAAGCTAAACTACAGTGTTAAAAGTCAGGGGACTGGTTTGAGGAGTAGAAGTGACTAAAGTGGACAAATGAGACATTATTTCTATTTTGATACAGGCACCTCATTCAAACCATAACTGATGATAAGCTTGGTTTCTTTTTTTTTTTTTTTTTAAGCTTGGTTTCAATACCATAAAATACCTGTTACTGTGATACTCCCTGTTGAAAAAATCTGTAATGTAGCTCTTAGAGATTTTATCCGATAGCACACAGCAGGATGAAGTTCAGGTTCATAACTACCAAAAAAAAAAAAAAAAAAAGAAAAAAATCACAATTAATATAAATATTTACAGGCTGACAGGTAATTATAAATTTGGTAAGTTGTCTTGATTATTCAGAGACCTACCTGGCATGAGGTCTATTGTTCTTTGTGAATTCTGGCAAACGAATTTCAAACGGCATGTTACACACTGCCAAAACGTTAACGACCTTAAAATCTGTAAATATTACCTTTAGGAGAGAAGTACGACTCAATAAGTTATTTTAAAACAAAAAAATTACTCATTAGAAAAAAAACTGCTCATCAGAACAATTGTAAATCATTATTTCAATCCTTAAGAATAAGAGCAAGAAAGAACAAGTACATCTTAAACATCAATATTGTACTTTATCAGTGATTTCTTAATACCATACAGTTGACTCTTGAACAATACAAGGATTAGTATCGCTGGCCAGTCAGATGTCCACGCATAACTTCTGACTCCCCCAAAACTCAACTACTACTAGCCTACTGTTGACTGGAAGTCTTACCTATAAAACAGCCAATTAAGACATATTTTGTATCTTAATCTACTGTATTCTTACAACAAAGCTAGAGAAAATCATAAGGAAGAGAAAATACAATTGTAATACTATACTTATTCAAAAAAAATCTGCCTGTACATGGATCTGCACAGTTCAAACCTGTGTTGTTAAAGAGTCAACTCTAAAGGGAAATCAAAGGTCAAAAACCTCAAAAAATTAAACAACACCTAGGATATTTGCAGGATTAAAACACGTAGGGTCTTTTGAATCTTATGTTTAATTTTCTTAATACTTAAAATGAGATATTTAATCTAGGATAAAGAAGACGGATGAAAAAAAATTAAAGCAGAGTTCTTCTCAAGAGTCAAAATGGAAAAGCTGTCACTTAAAAGTCAATAAATAATGAGCATACACTGAGCTCCAAGGTCAGACATTTTCTTATATGCAATAGAATAAAATGATATTTCTGTGAGTTTAGTGAGATGCTTGTTTTCTTTTGGGGGGACAGAGTGAGAAGACTGTGTTTGTAACTGGGATTTTTTTCAACATTTCTAATGTTATGCTAAGACAAGAAGCTCCAAGGCTGAGAAGGAACTTACTTCAGTCACTCCTACCAATAACTTGAATGGTTGTATCTTAGGTTTTGAAATGTCCCCAAACTACAGTTCTCCAGCAGAGTACTTGCATAAGGCAGTTGATGAATGTCACAAAACTGTCTCAAGTGGCAGCACCATCAGTCAAGACTCTCAGTACCGCCTCTTTCCTCATGCAGCAACCAGCACTTCCAGGCCTTTCTAGCATGTTCCACCTCAATGAAGACTGAAGAGGTCAGAAAGAAACTCAACTTTCCACCACTACTCATTCAAATTTCACACAGCTTGGGCCCACCTCTTTGGGGCTCACAGCTCATCTTTACCTTTCTTTCATTTACTCATCATTTGCAAGTGACATAACAAGTCCATAATATGTACTAACTTTTACTTAAATTTATGCCTCCATAAAATTATACTTGATAAACTTAACCTGCCAGACTTGATACTCTGCCAAAGAGTATCATTTTACATGTGAGAGCCCACCACCCAGTGTCTACTTTTTGTGGACTAAACCACAGATTTGACACAGGAAACCAATCTTATAAATGTCCCTTTTCATATGATGTGCATTTTGTTTTGGATTTATGTCATTTTATTTTTTTAAAGATTTTATTTATTCCTGAGAGACACAAACGGAGAGGCAGAGACACAGGCAGAGGGAGAAGCAGGCTCCCCAAGGGCGGGATCATGCCCTGAGCCAAAGGCATATGCTCAACCACTGATCCACCCAGGCGTCCCGGATTTATGTCATTTTAAATACATTATGATTGATTTTACAGAATACAGCCTTTCCTGAGTTCTTATACACAGGTGTGTAGTTGGTATTAGTTATTCATGTCAATTCTTTTCAACTTACAACATCATGTACAGTTATTTCTAAAGCACAGATTATATAAATTCTGCATATTTTTAAATAATTACAATTCCCTGTTATAATGGTAATGTTCTCACTAACCATAATATGTAGGAACACTGTTTACTCTTAGCCGTACAATGCATACATCTATGCAAGTTCCATTCTTTTTTTTTTTTTTTTTTTTTTCAAGATTTTATTTACTTATTCATGAGAGACAGAGAGAGAGAGAGACACAGGCAGAGGGAGAAGCAGGCTCCATGTAGGAAGCCTGATGTGGGACTGGATTCCAGGACCCTGGGATCACGCCCTAAGCCAAAGGCAGACACTCAACTGCTGAGCCACCCAGGTGTCCCTGCAAGTTCCATTTTAATATCTTTTCTCTTCTTTATAATTTATGTGATACCTATCTATAAATAAAAACAAATACGCTTTAACTTTTTAAACATAGGGCCCTACACCCTACTCATCATCCCAACATACCACTCTTGAGATGATCAAAAATGAGATTTTTTTTGGTGAGAAGTGAACAACCTAAAGAGTTGAAGAGGCAGTTCACTTGTAAGGCAACAAGTCTCTCAATGAGGAAGGGGTTAGTGAAAAAGCCAGGATCATTTACAAGTACACACATGGGTGAGAGCTTACTATGAAATTTTTGTACTGAAGGACAGTAAGAAAAAGGCCAATCATGAGAAGAGTATCTGTGTGATTTCTTTAGTCTATTACATTAAAAAATTTAACTTTACAAATTAAATCCTTTAATATTTACAGTTTGGATGTTTTTTAAAATGTTACCTGAAAACCTAATTTCTGCAGGCTGCGAGCTAAACGTCTGGCACCAAATTTAGCTTCTTCTTCACTATGGTTTTAAGGAAAGAAAAAGATTATCAGTCACACAAGAAATAAATTTTATACTGACAAACATGACAAACTGTACATATAATTTTAAGTCTAGAAAAATGTCCTTTCCATAAAGGAAAAATTTAAAAATTAAAATAAAAAATCCAAGTAAAATTTACCTTGTTGCTCCAGTGCAAATAATTTTTCCTGAGGACCAAATTGTAGCTGTAATTCTAGGTTTTCTAAGCTTCATTAATACTTTCTGCAATAAAAAACAAAAACAGAAACAAAAAAACCATGGTTACATACTAAGTGTTAATTTTCACTTATGGCTCTACTCTATGTGGCCATTTTATTTTAAAAAATATTTTATTTATTTATTCATGAGAGACACAGAAAGGGAGGCAGAGACACATGCAGAGGGAGAAGCAGGCTCCATGCAGGGAGCCCGACGTGGGACTCAATCCCAGGACTCCAGGATCACACCCTGAGCCGAAGGCAGACACTCAACCACTGGAGCCACCCAGGCGTTCCTGTATGTGGCCATTTTAATAAAAGTTTTACTACTCAAAGCTTACCCAAGACTGAAATAATTGTTCTCCAAATCATCCATTCTGAAATCAAGTATCATACTTGAACACAAAGAATGTATTAATTCAAAAGAACATTAATTAAAAATACAAGGTCTGTACAAATCTCTTACTATATATTTGAAATCAATGCACTTCAAGTATGGAAACTTCAGCTCTCATTCCTCTCGGGACACATAACTGGAATTTGCAATTTGCATGGATCCTTAAGCATGCTGAACCTATTCATGCCTTGGGAATTTTGCAGTAATTGTTATTAACTTCATCTGGAATATTCTTCCTCAATATTCTCACTTTCATTCAAGTCTCTCATCAGATGTCAGCTAGACTTCCCTGACCACTCCACCAAAGCACCCATCCCTTCATTGCTCATCATCTCCTATACTGCTTTATTCTGCTTCATGGTACTCAGCACTATATTGTATCTTACAGTTGAGATGCCTACTACATACTTAAGTTCAATATACAAATCTTGAACACAGGAGAAATGTTGGATTCCTTAGATATGAAATGCATTTAAGGCTGTGGGTTTGAATGAAATTATCTACAGAGTGAACATAAATCAGTCAAGGACTAAGGTCCAAGAGAATAATGTGAAATTAAATTTGCATTGCGATTTTTCATTTTTGAAAATATTATATAGCCATTATGTGTAAGAGAGAAATATTTATTGAATACTGTAACATATACATGAATTGGAAATTTCTCCTTGTTACTTTCTGAGTTTCACCCTTTCTTTGTAACATATCATATTATCAAACTAAAAAGCTATTAGGTCTGGAAGGATAAAATTTACCAGAGTCAAATTAAACTTGAACTAAACGATATTATAAAATTTCATACACAAGTAGCTGAGAAACACTAAACTGAGTTTGTTCTGCATTTAATTCTTTCACCACCACCTTATTGATCAACACAGCTTTCTCAATCAACCCCTCTACAAAAAATGTCTTTCCTGTCACATGGCATGCTCAAGTTCCAACATAGTATTGGGCATTTTACTCTCTAAACTTCTTAGCAGACATATTTATTCCTTTGTTTAGGTGATGACAGCATCACTGATGAACTTGAAAATCCTTAATTGTGAGTCACTGCAATTTTTAGTTGAATTAACCTTAACTTAGTTTCTAGTATAAGAGCTAATGATAATTCACTGAGGTATACTGGCACATAATTTTTAGAGCTTAGAGCCTTCATATACCTCCATAATTTTCATAATAAATGTATCAGATATATATCTCAACATCATTTGGTTTATAAAAGCTGATAAACACACATTGTCATTTGTAATGTTAATCTCAGTAAGCTTAAAAGCAAGCTATCCATGCTTTCATTTTAAATATTACAGGTCTAACAAAAACTGAAATTTAAAGTATCTAGCTAGGTTATGATATGAACCATATTATTTTCAGCTATTTGTTACTAAAGAATACCTACTATTTTGGCTAAATATAATACAAAAATTACAACATATAAGGGCATCATTCATATCATATATCATTCATGTAACTGAAAAAAATATATATATATTTAAGATTTATTTGAGAGAAAGTGAGAGGGGAAAGAGAGGATGGAGAGGGAGAGAGAAACTTAAGCAGACTGAGCTGAGAGGAGAGCCTGATGTGCGGCTCAATCACATACATGACCCTGAGATTACAACCTGAGCTAAAACCAAGAGTCTGACACTTACCCGACTGTGCCACCTAGGTACCCCTAAAAAATTATATTTGTGTAAGTATGCACTACATATAAATGTCCCCTTCTTCATTTAAAAGAAATTGGGAGAACAATCAAATTCTAGTAGCCTGTGAGTTCTTTGCTAAGACTTGGAGATCGAGAACATCCAAAAGTGGACACTTAGGGGAGGAGGGGCCACTCTCCAGGGCTCAATGTTATATTCAGTACTGCTGGCACATGGGAAGGTGCTTATAAACTAGCAGTATAGTGAATGTATTTTAGAATATGATTCACAGGACAATAAAATTAGTCTATGTGGCACACATACCAAAATTTAGATACTTACTCCAACATCACGTTTATAAATTACATTTGCTCCTTCCAAAGCAATCTTCCTTAAGTTCAAATGGCATCTTGTTCTAAAAACACAGACTACATTTGTAATTAGAATGTCCAATGCAACATCACTGTCTGCATCCATTGGGGTAGTTTAAAAACTTAGCTTCCCACCACGAAGATCACATCCTAAGAAATAAAACAAAATAAAGTAATTAAATATTCTGTTAATTTGTTTTTCACAAAGTCTTGAAAATTAAAATATAAGAAATGAATTACATTATTTTTCAAAGGTCACTCCAACCAAATCATGTCCCTTCTGTTTCCCATTTAAAAAGTTACTTTTATTTATTTTTTTTTTAATTTTTTTTTTAAATTTTTATTTATTTATGATAGTCACAGAGAGAGAGAGAGAGAGAGAGGCAGAGGGAGAAGCAGGCTCCATGCACCGGGAGCCCGACGTGGGATTCGATCCCGGGTCTCCAGGATCGCGCCCTGGGCCAAAGGCAGGCGCCAAACCGCTGCGCCACCCAGGGATCCCTAAAAAGTTACTTTTAAAAAGATAACAAACACATCATATAAAATCTTTCAAAAGCTGGTCCTAATTTTTATTCCTTATAATAAGTAACTTTTACACCCCAGGAATTTACCAGACTTATCTCGTGCTACTTGCCTTTGCAACCACTATGTTTCAGGCATATCACAGTTATGGCAATTCTCGAAATACACCAAGTTCAAGGGCTGGACTTTGTGGTCCTGATGTCCAGTCATTCATGGTATAATAATCCACCTCATACAATGTGCCGGGGCTAAAGGGCTAAAGGAAAGATAACCTATTTTTCCTCTACTTTGGATAGCTGGCTTACTTATTTAAAGGAGCAGAAATATTAATTATATTATTAGAATAATTGTTAACAGGTTTTTCTCATTTACTAGCCATTCATTCATTATTCACTTATCGAGTGAGTCACTGAGGACACCAGAGAAAAAAGTGAATTCAGACAAAATCTTTTTTGTCTTCAAGGAGCTCTGGCCAAGAGCCCAACATCATTTTTGTCAAGATCACAGTCTTCTAAAATATACCTTTCAAAACTGTGATACGAGCATTTCTAAAAACAAACAAAAATGAGTCCTAGTTTTTAGTAAGCATATGACCCATATCCAGCTAAAAAAAATATCTTTGACTAGGTTTCCATTTTTATAGATTTTATTTATTTATTAAAAGAGAGTAAGAAAAAGAGTGTAAGTGGGGGGAAGGGCAGAGAGAGAGGGAAAGAATCTCAAGTAGACTCCATGCCCAGCACAAAATTGATGTGAGGCTTGACCTCACAACCTTGAGATCATGACTCAAGCCAAAACCAAGAGGCCAAAGCTCAATGGACTGAGCTACCTACCCAGGTGTCCCTAGGTTTCAACTTCTTAAAAAACAAGTAACAGTAATTCAGCTTATTTAACCCACAGAAAAAACCAGAAAACAGTAATAATACCATTGTAATGACTTTTAAGATTCCGTGAAGCAGCAATATGAAAAACTAATATTCTTTATAAAGATTCAAATTATTATTCGATTAAAATAATGAAGATGATGAGACACCTGGGTGGCTCAGCGATTTAGTGTCTGCCTTTGGCCCAGGGCTTGATCCTGGGGTCCCAGGATCAAGTCCCACATCAGGGTGCCCACAGGGAGCCTGCTTTTCCCTCTGCCTGTGTCTCTGCCTCTCTCTCTGTGTCTGTCATGAATAAATAAAATAAAATTTAAAAAAGAATGAAAAAAAAAAGAAGATGCCAAGAGTTTCAATAAAGAAAATTCAAGCTTGTTTTCTTGTCTTTTAGTATCTGATAGAACACAAGTCAGACCAAGCCTTCTAGCACCTCTCTAGGATGAAGGAGCATTCAGCTCTGTGTACCCCTTGTATCTCAGGTTCATCAAGTTTTCTCACATTTATATTCCCTTCAATCTGCTTATTTTGTTGTTGTGTACGTCTGAGCAACCTCAAATAATTTTTATGTACAAGGAGTGGGGCAGGGATAACAATGGATAAAAATATGGGTACACAGATTAACAAAGAGGACTGAGGCAGTTATCAATACTGATCTTAAAAGTGGGATCAGTATCTGACTCACCACTTATTAGTTATTAAAACCTGACAAGTTATGTACTATGTCTGGGCCTCAGTCTTCTCATCTGTGGCATGGAATATAGTACCTTACCAGAAAGTATTGTGGGGGTTATATAGAACGTATCAAAAGTACTTAGCACATATATCTGGTAATAATAACACAAAAATGACAATTAATATAGATCAAATAAGTTTAAATCAAAAGGCAGAGTAGCGATACCTTAGTATCACTTTCCATGATTATATTATTACCCAGATACTCTACTACTCTATTACTCTAGTAATAATAGATACTAGGGTAGAGTATCTGGGTAATAACCTAGACCTCACCAGGTTTCCTATGTTCCTATAGAAACTGTGAAATAATGTAAAGAGGCTTTTAGTTGCTTACCTCAACATCCATTCCACCCTTCCTTCACAATGAACAGAACCCAAGAGAATCTAGCTGGGTACACTGTGGGAGGACTAAAATATGACACATACTTTTAAGGCTCCCTGGAATAGGTACAGCCAAGAGGCCACATGGTCCCATCATGGTTAATGTAAAATGAATGGTTTTATGTCTTTTGGGAAGAACCGACTGCTTAGAGTGACCAAGCTAGGCCAGCAAAGACCCCTTTGGCCTTTCCACCCCTTTTCACTCTTAATGTCTGGAGTTGGATGTAAAAGTTGGAGCTCAAGTAGCCATTTGGGATCATTAGACTATGTGATAAAGATAGTGGAACAGGAAAACAGAAGCCTGAATTCCCAGTAGAGTGAAACTCCTTATCCCTGCACTTCCTAATGCCAGACTTGATGAATGTGAGAGAAAGATCAATTTCCATCTCAAGGCCCTCACATGTTGGATTTTTGTTATATGTCACTAAATCTAATCTTAATGGCTACACATTCCATGGGATAGGCTACAGAAAGCACTACCTAAAGAGAAACTATGTCAAATTTACTGTTTCACATAGATTTTTCTTTTCATCAAACAGGTTAAAACAAATTAAGGGGAGAATACAAGGGCAATATATAGGGTAAAAATAAGTCAAGAGAGTAGGTGTAAAGCAAATCTTGGTGAATGCAAAGCCTTGAAATTAATCCAGAGTTTAAGCAACTCTAAAAACATAGTTCATCTTAAGTTACTCAATGTTCATGTTTTACATGAATATAATCTGGCAAGCAGCTTTAATACTATTGCTCTCATAGGTTTTAGATCAAGGATAAAATATGAAGTCAGTATTTAAAAAAGAAAGAGGCATCCTACATGAAAGATTACACATTTTTGAAAGATTACAAACAAACAAAAAAACCCTACTTGCAATTAATTTGTCTATCCTGTAAGAGAGCAGTGCTGGATATTAACAAAGATTCACCCCACAGTTAACATCATATTGAATGGTGAACAGTTGAAAGTTTTTCCTCTAAGACCAGGAAAAGGATGCCCACTCTCACCACTTATATTCAACATAGTATTGGAAATCCTAGCCAGAACAATTAGGCAAGAAAAAGAAAATGCATCCAAATTGGAAAGGAAAAAAGCAAAATTGTCACTTTCTGTGGACATGATTTTATATATAGAAAACACTAAAGACTCCACCAAAACAGCTTTAACTGATAAATGAATTCAGTAAAGTTGCAAGGTACAAAATCAATATATAAAATCTGTTCTGTTTCTATACATTAACAACTATCAGAAAGAGAAACTTTAAAGCACATTCTTTTTTTTTTTTTTTTAAGTTTTATTTATTTATGATAGTCACAGAGAGAGAAAGAGAGGCAGAGACATAGGCAGAGGGAGAAGCAGGCTCCATGCACCGGGAGCCCGACGTGGGATTCGATCCCGGGTCTCCAGGATCGCGCCCTGGGCCAAAGGCAGGCGCCAAACCGCTGCGCCACCCAGGGATCCCAGAAAGAGAAACTTTAAAAACTCACTTTACAATTGCATCAGAAAGAATAAAATACCCAGGAATAAATTTAAACAAGAAGGTGAAAGACCTATACACTGAAAACTGTAAGACATTGATAAGAGAAACTGAAAACAAATACATGGATACAGCATACTAGTAGATTAAAAGAATTAATATTGCTAAAACATCCATACCACCCCAGAGCAATCTACAGATTCAATGCAATCTCTATAAAAATTCCAAGGGTATTTTTTCACAGATATAGAACAAAACATTCTAAAATTTGTATGGAACCATAAAAGCAATCTTGAGAAAGAACAAAGCTGGACTTGGTTTCAAACTATATTACAAAGCTAGAATAATCAAAACAGTATGGTATTGGCATAAAAACTGGCACAGAGATTAATAAAACAGAATATAACTCAGAAATAAAACCCATGCTTATACAGTCAATTGATTTATGAAAAAGGAGGCAAAAATATACATTGAGGAAAAGACAGTCTCTTCAGCAAATGGAGCTAGGAAAATTGGATAGCTACATTCAAAAGAATGAACCTATACTATCTTATACTATGCACAAAAATTAACTCAAAATGGGTTAGAGATGTAAAACCTAAAACTAGA
Source organism: Canis lupus baileyi (assembly GCF_048164855.1). NCBI lineage: Eukaryota > Metazoa > Chordata > Mammalia > Carnivora > Canidae > Canis > Canis lupus. The sequence goes on along the minus strand of NC_132838.1, from coordinate 27,789,250 downwards.
AAACTAGAAAAAAAAGCAGGTGATAAGTTCCTTGATACCAATCTTTGCAGTGAATTCTTGGATCTAACTATTTTTTTTTAAGATATTTATTTATTTGAGAGAGGGAGAGAGAGACAGCACTCATGGGGGTGGGGGTGGGGGCAGGGAGCAGAAGGCAAAGAAGCAGCAGGATCTGCACTGAACAAGGAGCCATACCCAGACTAGGGCTCCATCGTAGGACCCTGAGATCATGACCTGAGCCGAAGTCAGACACTTAACCAACTGAGCCACCCAGGCTCCCCTGAGTTTTGGGTCTAATTTTAAAAGCAAAGGTAACAAAAGCAAAAACAAACAAATGAGAGCTACATCAACCTAAAAAGCTTTTGCACAGCAAACAAAATGAAAAGGTAACCTACTGAATGGGAGAAAACAGTTGCAAATCATATATACCCAGTAAGAGGTAAATATCCAAAAAATATAAAGAACTCCTATAATTCAATAGCAAAAACCACAATCTAATTAAAAAATGGGTAGAGGAGGGACACCTGGGTGGCTCAGCGGTTGACCATCTGCCTTTGTCTCAGGTTGTGATCCCGGAGTTCCGGGATCGAGTCCCACATTGGGCTTCCTGCAGGGAGTCTGCTTCTCCCTCTGCCTGTGTCTCTGCTTCTCTGTGTTTCTCATGAATAAATAAATAAATTAATTAAAAAAAAATGAGTAGAGGAACTGAAGAGACATTTTTCCAAAAAAGACATACAGATGGTCAACAAGCACATGAAAAGATACTCAATGTCACTAATCATCAGGGAAACACAAATCAAAACCACAATGGGACATCACTGCACATGTGTTAGAATGGTTGGCAACAAAAAGACAAAAAATAACAAATGCTGGTGAGGATGTGGAGAAAAGGGAACCTTTGTGCACTGCTGGTAGTAAAGTGGGATAGGTGCTATGGAAAACAGTATGGAGTTTCCTCAAAAAATTAAACACAGAAATAACATATGATCCAGCCATTCTGCTTTTGGATATTCATCTGAAGAAAAGGAAAACATTAAATCGAAAAGATATATGCACCCCCATGTTAATCACAGTATTCTTTACAATAGCCAAGATGTGGATACAATTTAAGTGATCACACATCAATGAGTGAATGGATTTAAAAAATGTTGTATATGTATACATAATGGAATACTTCTCGGCTATATTGAACGAAATCTTGCCATTTGCGACAACATGGATAGATCTTGAAGGTATTATGTTGTGTGAAATTATTCAAAAATTTCACTTATATGTGGAATCTAAAAAACAAAACAAACACCAACAACAAAAGCAGAGACTAAAACACAGAGAAGAAGCTGGTAGTTGTCAGAGGGGAAGATGGGTGTGGGGATGGGTGACATACAAGGAAATTAAGAGGTATAAATTTCCAGTTATAAAATAAATAATTCACTGGGATTAGAAGTACAGCACAGGGAATATTAGTCAAAAATACTGCAGTAACTTTGTATGGTGAGAGATGGTAATTACATTTATCATAAGCACGTTGTAATGCATATACATGGGGAATCACTATACTGTACACTTCAAACTAATATAATATTGTATATGTTAATTATACTTCAACTAAAGAAAAGGTTAAAAGCAAGAAAGAAATACAACTACTGGAAAATAAGAAGCATGGAAATACAAATGACTTAAGCATTTGAACCAAGAAATCAATTAAATAACAGCCATAATACATAAGGAAGAAAATAATAAAAGTAGAAACAAAACCTTAAAAAGAAAACATGGTAGAAATGCAAAGAAAAATACAACTCAAATTTTTGAAATGTAAAACATTCCAATAGTTTTTTCATACAGGAAAATTAAATAATTTTCTTCAATTTTTTTGTACACTGTAGTAAAACAATATATATATTAGACTTATTACAAGAAAAATAAAGTTAATTCTATTTTGATTTCAATATAATTATCAATAACTTTCTCACTGCCCAAGGCCTAACATTAAGGCATGGTTTAATCAGGCGTTTTGTCCTGTACCTCAAGTAAATGCCTAGTATGAGTTGTCAAATATTTTCTTCTAACAAAAAGCAAAGATCAAAACTGCACCTGTCCTAACTTCAGGAAATGTCCTATTTTTAGCTTTTTATTAAATGCAATTATAATTGTGGTCAAAAGTACAAACTTGCAATTATAAAAAAAAATAAGTCCTGTGGATGTAATGTACAGTCTAGTCTGGTGACTAGTTAATATTACTCTATCCTATATTTGAAAGCTGATAAAAGAGATCTTAAAAGGTCTCATCACAAGAAAAAAAAATTGTAACTATGTGTGGTGATGGATGTTAACCACACTGTGGTGGTGTGATTATTTTGCAACTCATACATATATTGAATCAAGTTGTATAACCTGAAACATAATGTTACATGTCAACTGAATCTCAATAAAAATTTTTAAATAGTCCTAGAAAAAAGTGCATCATAGAAGCTGAAGCAGCTTCTTCCTCACTCAATGATTTTAGGGACAAGAACACGTGTGTTTTAGGATCTTTGACTTTCTAATGGTATTCAAAAACATTACTTTCAACAATCAGCACAAACTGCAACCTTAAAAGAATTACTCGGAAAACACCGCCACCTCCTGGCTTTTAAGACAAAGTACATCGAAGACTACAGGTTTGGTTCCAGACCACCACGGTAAAGCAAGTAACTCAATAAAGCAAGTCAAATGAATTGTGTGGTTTCTCAGTACATATAGAAGTTGCATGACACCATATTGTAGTCTATTAAGTGTGCAATAGCATTATGTCTAAAAAAAATCAATTTATATACCTTATTTAAAAAGTATGTTATTGCTAAAAAATGCTAACCATCATTTGAGCTTTGAGCAAGTCCATCTTTTTATTAGGGGAGGGTCTTGCCTGGATGTTGATGATTACTGACTCACTAGGTGGTGGTTGCTGAAGGTTGGAGGCTGTGGCAATTTCTTAAAATACGACAACAATAAAATTTGCTGGATGGATTGGATCTTCCTTTCATGAACAATTTCTCTATAGCATGTGATGCTCTCTGATAGCATTGAGCCACCATTAGAACTTTCAAAATTGGGAGTCAATCCTCTCAATCCAATAAGTCTACTGCTTTATCAACTAAGTATATGTAACATTCTAAATCCTTTGTTGTCCCTTCAACAATCTTCACCAAAGTAGATTTCATCTCAAAAAATGCTTTTGCTTATCCCTTAAGAAGCAACTCCTCACGCATTCAAATTTTATCATGACATTGCAGAATTCAGTCACACCCTCAGGCTGCACTTCTAATTCTAGTTCTCTTGTTTCTTCTATTGCACCTGCAGTCACTTACTCCACTGAAGTCTTGATCCCTTAAAGTCATCCATGAGGGCTGAAGTCCAACTCCTTCTAAACTCCTGTTAATGTGGATATTTTGAGCTCTCCCCCCCCCCCCAATTACAAATGTTCTTAATGGGACGCCTGGGTGGCTCAGGGATTGAGCATCTACCTTCGGCCCAGGGCATGATCCAGGAGTCCCCGGATTGAGTCCCATGTCGGGCTCCCTCCCTGCATGGAGCCTGCTTCTTCCTCTGCCAGTGTGCCTCTCTCTCTCTCTGTGTGTGTGTGTCTCTCATGAATAAATAAATAAAATCTTTTTTAAAAATGTTCTTAATGGTATCTAGAATGGTGAATCTTTTCTGGAAGGTTTTCTTTTTCTTTTTTTTTTTTTTAATAATTTTTATTTATTTATGATAGTCACACACAGAGAGAGAGAGAGAGAGAGGCAGAGACACAGGCAGAGGGAGAAGCAGGCTCCATGCACCGGGAGCCCGACGTGGGATTCGATCCTGGGTCTCCAGGATTGCGCCCTGGGCCAAAGGCAGGCGCTAAATTACTGCGCCACCCAGGGATCCCTCTGGAAGGTTTTCAATGTATTTTTTCCAGATCCATCAAAGGAATCACTATCTGTGGCAGCTCTAGCTTTATGGAAATGTATTTCTTAAATAATAACACTTGAAAGTCAAAATGACTCCTTGATCCATGGGCTGCAGAAAGACTGTTGTGTTAACAGGCATGAAAAGAACATTAATCTCGCTGCACATCCCCATCAGAGCTCTTGGGTGACCAGGTGCCTTGTCAGTGAGCAGTAGTATTTTGAAAAGGATCTTTTTTTTTTTTTTTCTGGTTCTTCAAAAGTTCTTCAAAATACTAAGTCAAGTTGCGAACAGATGTGCTGTCATCTAAGCTCTGTTGTTCCATTTATGGAACACAGGCAGAGTAGACAGACATAGAGTAATTCTTAAAGGCCCTAGGGCTTTCTGAATGGTAAATAAGCACTGGCTTCAACTGCAAGTCACCAGCTGCATTCACTCCTAACTGAAGAGCCTAACCTCTGAAGCCAAGCGTTGACTTCTCCTCTCTAGCTATGAAAGCTTTAGATAGCATTTTCTTCAAACTAAAGCTGTTTTGTCTATATCTAAAATCTGCTGTTTAGTGTAGCCAGCTTCATGAATGATCTTAGCCAGACCTTCTGGAGAACTCACTGCCGCTTCTATAGTAGCACCTGCTGCTTCATCGTACACTTTTGTTATAGAAACGGCTTCTTGCCTTAAACCTCATGAACTAACCTCTGCTAGCTTCAAACTTTCTTCTGCGGCTTCCTCTCCTCTTTCAACCTTCACAGATTTGGCGAGAGTTAGGGCCTTGCTCTGAATTAGGCTTTGGCTTAAGGGAATCTGGTGGCTGGTTTGATCTTCTATCCAGACCCCTAGAATTTTCTCCATATCAGCAATACAGCACATTATTGTGTTCACCAGAGTAGTACTCTTAATTTCCTTCAAGAACTTTTCCTTTGCGGGATCCCTGGGTGGCGCAGCGGTTTGGCGCCTGCCTTTGGCCCAGGGCGCGATCCTGGAGACCCGGGATCGAGTCCCACATCGGGCTCCCGGTGCATGGAGCCTGCTTCTCCCTCTGCCTATGTCTCTGCCTCTCTCTCTCTCTCACTGTGTGCCTATCATAAAAAAAAAAAAAAAAAAAAAAAAAAAATTAAAAAGAACTTTTCCTTTGCATCCACTACTTGGCTTAACGACACAAGAGACCTAACTAGCTTTTGGCCTATCTCATCTTTTGACATGCCTTTCTCACTAAGCATAATCATATCTGGCTTTGATTTAAAGTGAGAGCTATGTAATTCTTCCCTTCACTTGAGCACTTACAGGTCTCTGTAGGGTTATGAACTGGCCAAATTTCAATACTGTTGTGTCTCAGGGAATAGGGGGGTGCAAGGAGAGAGACAGGGGAATGACCAGTTGGTGCAGCAGATACGCACGTTATTTCTTGATTAGGTCTGCCATCTTACAAGGGTACATTTCATGGTGCCCCCAAAACACTTAGAGAGTAACATCAAAGATCACCATAACAAAAGAGGGTAATAAACAAGTCTGGAAAACTGAGAGACTTATCAAAGTACGGGAAAGATGGTGCCAATAGATTTGCTTGGTGCAGAGTTGTCACAAACCTTCCATTGCCAAAAACACAGTATCTGTGAAGTGCAATAAAACTGGTTATGCCTGTACTACATTTTATATTTTCCATGCCGGAAGAGATATTTAAACTGAAAAGGGTACAATAAACAGTGTCCTAAAAACAAGGCAAAAATACCCCTAAAATCCTATAAAAAGCCAAAAGAACAAAACTAAATAAACCTGAGAAAAAAGTAGAATCTAGCTACTTTAAGTGTATTCAAGTTGCATCTGAGGATACTGAGGGAGGGGCCTCTAATGCTTTAACCACCAAATTACCACCCATGATTTGAGAAATGGCAGAAGTAGGGGGAGACTGAATACAGACCAATTTATAAATAACACGAACCCTCATGGTCTCCTGGAAATTGTTCTTTTCTACAAGCAAGACATGCTATCCAAGTAATCTTATATTATTTAAAAAGCTCTCAAAACAGCACGTTAGGAAGTAGACGTTCTGTGTCTCTGTGTCCAGATTTCAACAGATTACATAGTCCCTCCACGCACGTCTGTGACCAAGCTAACGTTTTGCCTTTTAAAAAATGGTGGTTTTTTTTGCTGTTCTTTCACATCTATTTAATAGTATAGAAGAAAACTTACTTCTTAATTTTCTCTTCTGGAAATTGGTGGCATCACTGTACCTCCTAAGGTACTTTTAAAGATTAAATAGGTTATTTATGTCTAGTACATAGCATTTAGCATGTGTTCATTAAATGGTAGCTATTACTATTTGATGGATTCACAGGTAATTGCATCTTATAATCAAATAGTATTATTTAATGAACTGACACAAAATCTGAGAAGTCCACATTAACAGACAGAAAAAAAAGGAGATCACAACAGGTTAGGCAAGGGTCAGCAAACTATGGCCAATGGGCCAGTGGCTATTTTGTGAAAAAAAAAAAAAAGTTGTTGTTGTTGTTTTTTAAAAGAATTCATTTATTTATTCATGAGAAATACGGAGAGAGAGAGGCAGAGACCCATCCAGAGAGATAAGCAGGCTCCCCACAGGGAACCTGATGTGGGACTCGATCCCGGGACTCTAGGACCATGCCCTGGGCTGAAGGCAGGTGCTAAATCACTGAGCCATCCAGGGATCCCGTTAAAAAAAAGTTTTAATGGAACATGCCATTCTCAAGTATTTACCTAATGACTATGTGAGCAGCTGAGCAGTTGTGACAAAGACCACATACCCTCAAGTCTAAAAGAGTTACTGTCTGATCCTTTAAAAAAAAAGTTTGTCAATTCCTGGGCTACCCCAGAGAGACAAAATCAATATAATAAAATGTAACATTGACAAATTTTAAAGCCCACGTTTTGTTTTGTTTATTAAGATAAACAAAACTGTTTGTCATGGTTTGTGACTGAATCCTGGTTTGAACAAACCAGCTGCAAGCAGAATTTTGAAGGAAATCAGTACCTATCTGAGTGACAGATAATACTGGGGAATTACTGTTCATTTTGTTACATGCAATGATAGAGTGGTTATGGAGACAATATGCAATTGGGATGACCTACTCTGAGATACAGAATAGCAGATATAATTGTATTGTAAAACCAAAAAATGTCATGTTACTGTTTCATCTCTTAACAACTATTAAAACTAGGTGATAGGTATACAGATACTTGTTATATATTCTCTCTATAATTATCTGAAAATTTCCATTAACACCTTTTTAAAAAAAAAAGATTTATTCACTCATGATAGACAGAGACAGAGAGAGAGGCAGAGACACAGGCAGAGGGAAAAGCAGGCTCCATGCTGGGAGCCCGACGCGGGACTCGATCCTGGGACTCCAGGATCATGCCCTGGGCCAAAGGCAGGCGCTAAACCCCTGAGCCACCCAGGGATCCCCATCCGTAACACCTTTAAAGAATGTTTAAGAAAAAGACTTTACTTCACACTAGATCATACTAAGACATAAAACTGCAATTACTTAAAAAAACAAACAAAACCTAGGCTAGATAGGAGTGACCAGAGCAAAGAAGTAGTAGCCTTCTTTGTAACTGACACATCTAGAATATCCTAACATCATTTAAAGAGGGCAATGATAACCAAATATCCAGAGGAAAGTCGAATGGCATGAGATACAAAAATAGAGTGTGAGGAAAGTCTCAGGACATTTAGCACAGGAAAGAAAAGAGAGCAGTTGTTCTCAAATATCTGAATAAAAAGGATACTGCAAACCAGTTAAAGTCACATGGAAGCAGATCTCACGAAACCACACCAATAAACAAGTACCTGTAAAGCAGTTGCTCCAAGGAAGAAAAGTATCAAAAAAAGAGGAGGCGGGGTTAGAGAATAAACCAACGGCAATTAGCAATGTTATGGAATGAGTCTTTCATTCTAGTGGAAGATGAGACTAGATGGTTCCGAAGATCCCATCTAATTCTAAAATACCAGATTCTAACATCTTAGATGAAGACATGCTATAGATAAGCTTAGGAATGATATGCTAAATTTTGACTTCAATTCTAGAGCTAGGGACGCCTGGGTGGCTCAGTGATTTAGTGTTTGCCTTTGGCTCAGGGGGTGATCCCGGAGTCCCAGGATCAAGTTCCACATCGGGCTCCTTCCATGGAGCCTGCTTCTCCTCCCTTTCCTTGTGTTGTGTCTCTGCCTCTCTCTGTGTGTCTCTCATGAATAAATAAAATCTTTAAGTAATATCCCAATTCTCAACTTCCCATTTTCCCTTCAACATGCATTTGTGTTCAAAGGGGCAGGCAGTAAAGGAAGACACCAGCACTAAGGGGCAAAGGTACAGGCACACAACTCAAACCACAAACCTTTAACTCGTGTGGCAGCGTGACCTTCCTTCATGAAGACATTTTAGTGCATGGCACAAGAGCTCTTCCTTAGCTCTTTAGGGGCCCATCCCTAGGGTTGGCATTTTTGTGTTCTAGCCACAGGAAGAAAATTTTACTAACAGGCCTGGCCTCAAAAACGCTTTTATTTTCCAAAAGAAAGGATCATATATTATGCTACCCCTATTATATAAAACATTTAACAAATACTTAATTATCAAGCAAAAGTATTTGATATACAAAACTGTTATCACATTAGGTTAAACAGAATGTTAAAGTACCTTCATTACTTTTGCCTCTGCCTACTATCTACGACTCAGGCTAAATACCAGTTCTGAAGAGTGGTACGCAGATAGCATTCATGTAAATAACTTGCATCAAAACGAACTGTTGTAATTTTTTAAATCTGTATTAAGAAAACAATAAAAATACTGTTTTTCATGGAAATTAATTAATAACAACTGGGGCTTTGTCAGCAAATACCTATTTAAAAAAATAGAAAGGAAGAATTTTTATGCTTCAGTCAGTAAAAATATTTGTATCGGTGCCTAAAAGATAGTGGAGGAAAATTTAAATGATGCTGAATTTCTGAAGGAGTGCTTAGTAAAAGATATGTCAATGGTGTATACTCTCGTGAAAAAGTTCCAGTTAAAAAAATAAAGTATTTTGTGATATAAGAATACATAATCTGGGGTGCCTGGGTGCCTCAGTCAGTTAGGCATCCAACCTATGGTTTTAGCTAAGGCCATAGGGTCGTGAGATTGAGCCCCAAGTTGGGCTCCGCACTCCATGTGGATTCTCTCCCCCTCTCCTTCTGCCCCTCTTGCTCATGCTTGCAGTCTCTAAAACAAATACATCTTTAAAAAATATATAATTCAGTATCTATTTCATATTTAATGTTTAAATAGCAGCCTACTTACGAATTTCACTATTTCATTATGTACTAAAACCTACCTATAAAGTAAGAGAACTTGGATCCTAATGGAAGCTATGTGACAGTAGGCTAGCTCTGAACTATTCCCACACTTATTTGTAAAATGCGCACATTGTTTACTTGTCACATGATTGTTTTGAGAAATGAATGAACACCTCACAAATCACAATATCTCGATTAAAGTAATGCCATATTAGCCAGTGCTAACATTAACTAATGTATTATTGTGGATAACAAGAGAAAAAGTATATTTTACTGAATACAAATGAAATCTAGGGAATCAGACTCAAGAGATTAGAAATTGGGTGTATCAATTCCTTACTAAGTAAAAGAAAAATTTATTTTGGATAGATTTCTTTTTTTTTTCTTTTTAAGACTTATTTGAGAGAGGGAGAAAGTGCACATGAGCAGGAGGCAGGGCAGAGGGACAGAATCCAAGCAGACTCTTCGCTGAGCGTGGAGCTGTACACAGGGCTTGAGGTCAGGATCCATGAGTTCATGACCTGAGCCAAAATCACGAGTCTGACACTTAAATGACTAAGCTACCCAGGAATGAATTGTATAGATTTCTTAGTATTTTAAACAAATGGTCTTAATGCATGATTTTTAAGCAGAGAGCATGTCATTTTCTGATTGCATAAAAAATACTCAAAGAAAAAGTCATCCATAGTCCTATCACAGTGATAAACTAATTTTTTTTTTCCTATGCTCATGTAGGCACATGTTTCTAGGCTGCTGAATCTTTCTATTTATCTGCATCTTAAACAAGTTTGCATCATGTGTATATGCTGGCATTTAGTCAACAAAGTATTTTGTAAAAGTCTTTGACAATGTGAGTTATAAGAAAAAGTAATATTGAATTAACTGGTGAGGGCGAACTTCCTTAAATACTAATGAGGGTGAACTTGTAAAATATTACTCCTCATATTTACTCTATGTTAATTGTCTCAGATCCTTTGTTCATTTGCCTTCTGAGATTTCTTACTGATTTATACAAGCTTTTATATGTTAAAGAATATTAACCTTTGCCTGCTTATACTATTCCTTCTGCTAAAATTATTCACCTGGCTCATTCCTATTTGTTCTATAGCTCAGCATCACCTTCATTTAATCAATTCTGTAACAATGAACTGGAAATCTACGCATTAGGCCTTCTACGAGGGTACAGGAATCTAGCAATGAACAAGACCTGGTAGAGGGAACGGCAGGTATTCTCAGCTCTGAGGTGAGTTAAGAGTACGAACTATTCATACATGAAGAAGGGCCAGCATGGCTTGAGGGGAAAGAGTGGCACAAGACCAGGCTGGACATGCAGGAAAGGGTCAAATTATGTCTTCCAGGCTGTATTAAGGATCTTCACATTCATCCCAAGAGTAATGGGGAAGTAAAAGTGAAGCAAGAAATGACATGAAGTATTTACTTTTTAAAAATATATCACTGGCACTTCTGTAATGGGAGAATGGACTGGATGTTAAGAATGGGCAGGAAACTCGGTCAGGGTCTAGTAGAGCAGTCCTGTGAGAGAGGACAGCAGTGGAGACCAGGGTGGATGAAGATGAAAAGAAGTAGACAGAAGAGTGATATTTGTGGCTGATATGAGGAAGACGAAATGGGAGATGAAGGATGACTCTAGGTTTGTGGCCTTAGATACTATTTACTGTGAGAGAAACACCAGAGGGAAAGCAGGTTGCAGAGGAGATGGGACATGAAGGAGGGGTAAGGATTCTCTGGAGAAATGTTGAAGGAGCCTGTGAGACACCGAAAGGGAGGTCCAGAGCAAAAAATCAGATAAGATTCTGTCACTCAGTATAGGCTGGTATAGATTAGAAGTGAAAATCTGAAAACCCTACTATAAAAGGTAATTAAAACCATGATGGGTAAAATAAGAAATCAAAGGAACTAAGAAATCTGATCCCTAAGACCGAGCCAAGGTATCCCTACTCTGAGTCCCATTACCAGGTTGCTATGCAAACCACTATCACAGCATTTTTTCACACTACAGTGAAATTTCATGTTTGTCTCTCCCTGCTAGACAATAGATTCCACAGACTCATATCAAATCTTACTTATTTTTATACCCAAGCCTTAGCATAGTTCCCAAGACACTAAACATATTCAATAAAATGTCTGCAAGAGCTTAACTGTTAGCTTGAGATCAAAAAGCAGTACACACACACAGACACACTAAAGTTTAAGAGTTCAGACTCTGGAGTAGATCACCTGGGTTAAATCCAGACTGGTAAATACCATTTACCAGTCGTGTGACACTGGGTAAGTTATTTAATGCCTCTGTGCCTTAATGTCCTGATCTATAAAACAAGGCAGGTAATAGTACCTATTACAGAGTGTTGCAAAAGTTGACATTTTATGCAAAACACTTGCACATGGCAAGCATTATATATTTAGCTATTCCCATCGCTACAATTACAATCTCCTTGCTTCATCTCCCAGGAATAGAGAAATGTTCAAAAATGGAAAGGATTTCCAATTATTTGTTGTGGTCCTCAAGCTGGGGAACACAACAGATCATGTTCCTTCAAGTGTAAAAGCAAGGAGTAAAAATAAAGAATATAATTTTGTTTATCTAGTAAGTAAAATTAATATTTAAAAAATAAATTTAACAGTGACGTTTAAAAAATCCCCAATAGGGGATCCCTGGATGGCTCAGCGGTTTGGCGCCTGCCTGCCTTTGGCCCAGGGCGTGATCCTGGAGTCCCGGGATCAAGTCCCGTGTCAGGCTCCCGGCATGGAGCCTGCTTCTCCCTCTCCCTGTGTCTCTGCCTCTCTCTCTCTCTATGTCTATCATGAATAAATAAATAACATCTTTAAAATAAATAAATTAAAAAAAATCCCCAATAATAAAACCATTTCAAACCAAGTATTGATTGTGTGAGGGTTTTTTGGGGGGGAGGGGCAGAGATTGGGGAGAAGAACAGGAAGAGAGAGGGAAAAACAATCTGACCAAGGCTATTACATATTACAAAATGTGTATTTTGCTAACTTACTTAGCTAGGTATGGGCAAACACAGGCAGACGGAAAAGTGACAATCAGAAATTAAATTGCAACAGAACTGTTTATCATGTTCATTTCACTTAAAGTATAAATTTATTATGTTCATTTCATTGCACTTCTAAGGAATCAGTTTTCTCCAGCAGGTCTTGTGTCTATATTTTTCCATATTATGGGTTATCATTTCAAAAACTGTTATCACTTTATAAAGAATTTTGTTATTTGTCCTAACTTACCCATAAGTAGCCACAATTTCTGAGACTAATTAATCCATTAGTTGATAATAAGCTAATAAAAGCCATGTACTTTTAAAAAGATTATTATTTTCTACGTATACATGTTAATTCCCTAGGTGGCTAAGACAAAACAAATCAAATAACCCCTCTTTCAACTTCTGGTTGGTGTCATTGGCATGCATAAAGTTCAAACTTCTCTGTATTCTGATTTTTTTTCAGGGATGTGAATGCAAGACTCAAACTTGAACACTGACAGCTCATCAAGAATTTAATCAAGAGAAAGCACGGCAAGATGAAAACACAACATGTGAAATTTTCTATTTTGACAGTTTCCTTTCAGCTGCTTTTACAGGTTTACACTTCATATAAAATGTGTGCTCGAGTGCAGACAACCCGTTTTAAGGTCTATGCCATGCATGACTGCCATTTTAAGAAAGCAAAGGCAGAATTATGAAATAAGCTAGCTAGCTGGAAAATAGTATACAGAGTTCAAATTCTTCTAGGTAAAAAATAATTTTTACTATTTAGTAAAAAAGTAATATCCTTAAATAAAAGCAAACAGGATTACAGAATGAATACTCTCTCCACATGTAAGCACCATTAAGAATTTATTTTACTCAGAACTGTCAGGTTTTTAATTGACTAAGGGCTATGTCACTCAAAAACAGTAAGTATGGAGAACTTGCCTAAAGAGTAGAAGAAAGCCATAACATTTCTTAAACTGGAAATTAAGGCCTGTTAGAAAGTCTAAAAATACTTTAAATAGCACAATAGTAAGCTGAGTAATTAGATAATATACAAGTAAAAGAAAGGATTCTTACACGGAACATAAAACAAGAGTGATAAAGAAGTTTTCTAACTGGAACACTAGTTCTTAACTATTAAGAAAAAGATAAACCAAATAAAAACTACAAAAAGCCTCACCCCCAGAGATATTGATTAACTAACCTTTGTAGGGTCCTAATTTTTAAAAACATCTCTAAGCTGTTTCTAATGGGCAGCCAGTTGAGAGCCACTGGGCCGAAACGTCACAAAAGGTCATCAAAATAATGGAATTTTCCTTTTAGCAGGTCCTTAAAATGGGCTCTATTCTCATATCAGGCTTGTTTATCATTAGAGAACATCAAGACTTCTGCACTCTGTTTACCATGTATTGTTTCCTTAAGTTGATTCACGCATGAAGCCTTCACAACCTGCCTTGTTCTCTGCATGGTATGAGGTGTTTATGAATGAGTGGCTCACGGCTGAATCTGATGTCACAGTTGAAACTCCCTCCTACTAAACCTCTCCAGAAGATAAAGCCCTGGGCACTCCTGATTCTCAAAACTTTTCCTCATGCACCCCCTATTTTTTGGCTTCTGAGGCAAATTTCCTATGTTCTCCTCCCATCTCAAATACTTCCATCTGCTCCTTAACTTGGAGGTTCTTAACTGAAATCCATGACAGTTCCTGAAAAGCTCAGTAATAGGTTCCAGAGGTGAGGAACCCCTTGAAATTGTATACACACAGATTTGGATGCATATCTGAGGCCATTTTCTTTCTTTCTTTCTTTCTTTCTTTCTTTCTTTCTTTCTTTCTTTCTTTCTTTTCTTTCTTTCTTTCTTTCTTTCTTTCTTTCTTTCTTTCTTTCTTTCTTTCTTTCTTTTTCTTCCTTCCTTCCTTCCTTCCTTCCTCCCTCCCTCCCTCCCTCCCTCCCTTCCTTTCCTTCCTTCCTTTCCTTCCTTCCTTCCTTCCTTCCTTCCTTTCTTTCTTTTTTCTTTTTCTTTTTTTTAGATCTTCAATGAGTTTAAGATCTCTAAAGGTTATAAACCACTGCCAAAAATCCTTTTTTAAGCTTCCCAGGTTTTAATGTGCTATCTATGAGTTTATGGCACCTACATCAATCCTATATTCTTAACTAGCTGTTTGGCATATTCATTAAATTAAGCCAACATATCCAAAATTTATCAATCCCCTCTGAAATACTTGTGGTCTCTTAATTCTTCATTTCAGTTAATGGAACCACCCTCCAACACTCAGACACCTGAGTCAAAGATTTCAGAATCATTCTTTCGGCTCTTCTTTTTCTCTTATACCCAGTTAACTTTTCATGTAGCTTCCTTTCTGCATCCAGAGCACTGGTATTTTATTTCAGGCTTTCACATGTTCTTATGGCTATGGCCTTCTAATGGAACTTTGCTTGTAGTCTCCACAGTCTAGTCCATCTACCAAATAAGCTCCCAGAATTATCTTCCTACTTGTGCCACACCCTGCTTAAAGAAAAGTCTCTTGGCTCTCTTGCACAGACAAAATAGAATCTAGCTTGCTTGGCCTGGAATGCAGTGAGTTCCAAGTCTCCAATTTACCTTTTGTAACCTAATCTTTCACTTCCACAACTTAACAATCTCCACTTTTTACCATTTCTCCTACAACACCAGACCATTTTCTAATTTTGTATTGGCCCAGGATGCCCTTTCCTCCCTGCTTCAACTAACAGACTCTTATCCATAATTGGGTTCACTGAATATCCTATCCTACTGTGGCTAGGCCCTGGAATAGAGCTCAGAACAAAACAGTCAGGTAAGGAAGCCTCCTGGCAACTGTAAAATCTGACAACAAACGGACACGCAATTAAAACAATTAGAGAACGTGATCTATATTATAAAGGAAATAAGATGACAAGAGAAACTCTAGGGGGAATGATGCAAGCAGGCCTCTTAACTTCCTCGGAGATGACAAATTATTAATATGAGATCTTGCAGGATAAGGAGCCAGTCAGGAAAAATGAGAAAGGGATTCTCAGCAGAGGGCACTGCAAAAGTACTGTCTCCATCAGAACTGTGTGCTAGACCATAGGCACTGCACTTCTTGAAGAGAACTGTTGGATACAAATGTGTCTTTAGAATTTGGCTTAGCTGGCACTTGGTCATCAACTCAATAAATAGTTGCTAACTTAAATGAACAAGAGCAACTAAAAGAGAACTGTGAGGCTAAGGAATAAATAGGAAGGGTAGACATTTTTCACTGTAACAAATAAAAATCTTAGTAGCACCAAGCCACTCAAGTTCTCTGGCAGTATCCCATTATATCCTTATTTAATTTGCTGGTACATTTTGCTTAGTATTCATACACCTAACAAATTATGAATGGTTTCAGTTCAGACCCCCAAATCCTGAAGGGCAATTGTGTAAAAGCAACTGCTTTTACAAATACAGAAACATGGGGATCCCTGGGTGGCTCAGCGGTTTGGCGCCTGCCTTTGGCCCAGGGAGCGATCCTGGAGTCCCGGGATCAAGTCCCACATCGGGCTCCCTGCGTGGAGCCTGCTTCTCCCTCTGCCTGTGTCTCTGCCTCTCTCTATGTTTCTCATGAATAAATAAATAGAATCTTAAAAAAAAAAAAAAAAAAGAGCTGAGTGAAGTAAGTCAGTCGGAGAAGGACAAACATTATATGTTCTCATTCATTTGGGGAATATAAATAATAGTGAAAGGGAATATAAGGGAAGGGAGAAGAAATGTGTGGGAAATATCAGAAAGGGAGACAGAACATAAAGACTGCTAACTCTGGGAAACGAACTAGGGGTGGTAGAAGGGGAGGAGGGCGGGGGGTGGGAGTGAATGGGTGACGGGCACTGGGGGTTATTCTGTATGTTAGTAAATTGAAAACCAATAAAAAATAAATTAAAAAAATAAAAATAAATTAAAAAAATAAATAAAAAACAGCAACAACAAAAAGAAACAAATAAACATGATTTTGATGTAAGGAAAGAATTATTTTAATTAAAACATTCACACAAATCCCTAGCACTTTTGATGTATATATTCCCTTCTCTTTCTCCTAAGAGTTACGTTCTCCATTTTAACCCCAAGGGTCCTAATTCATCCACATCCTAAGTTCATTCCATGACAATTGGTCATACACTAGCTAACAGTTACTTTCAGCATATCAATCATCCAATTGGATGGGTATAAATGATAAAGCCACCATGCCTCTCTTTATGAAGTGAGAATGAGAATATAAGAAGACAAATTAAGAATGTAGCTTCAGACATTTGAAACTCTTCCAAATTAACAGGCCCCAAACAGAAAGCCTAGAAAGAGTAATGTAAAAGGCAAAAGCCTAGAAAGAGTAATGTAAAAGGCACACATTCTTAATGGACACACAAATAAAACAATTATCCAAGCAGTAGTGTACTATGTAGGCACTAAAGCAGATTTTCAAGATCACTGGCCAGCCAAAGGTTTCCTCTGCTATACTAAATATTTATATTAGCAACATGCTGCTAAGAGGATGATAAAAGTAATATCACATGGCTTTTTTTTTATCAGTTATAAACTGTTGAGCTGTGTCACATACCTTACTCTAGGTCCCCCATCACCACCAAAAAAAAGGAGTAGAGAATTGGGTTAAGAAATCTAGTGCACCTTTGAGATTAGCATACCAAGGTCATGCTGAGGAAAGTCTAATGAATTGGTGACTATGCCTTCAAAATGGTTGTGCTTCCCACATCTACCCTACTCTGCCACCAGCAGAAATCCTGGGATTTAGTCAACTCATGAGCAATTAAAGGATGCTCATTACAACTTCACTAGGTTACACATGCATACAAATAATTGGAGATAGCCAAGAAGCTCACTGTAGCCATAAGCTAGTAAGAAAAAAAAAGGCTTTATTGCTCAACAAAAGTAACCTGATAAATGAAAAAGAATGGGGTGGTTCTTGTTCCATAAAAGCTTCAGGTTTACCATGAATCTTAGCTGAGGTTCAAATGATAATGGGCTCTATGAATGTTGACCAGGTCAAAAACCAAATTCCCATCTTCATATTTGTACATTTGGATTACACATTAGCTTTACTGTCTTTATATTTCAAGGACAACGACATCTATCCCTGAGAAAGTGTGGTGGGAAGAACACTAAGGAAACATTAATAATGTGTTAGTCAAACCTGTATTTCAAAAGGGGCTCTTATTCTGGACAATACTGACACTTTGGAGACCTGTTTTTGTAAAAATTTCCCATTCCAGTCCTTAAAATATCTAAAATTAAAGGATATGTGTATATGTGTATGTATCTATGTATCTATATTTCTATGGATACAGATATCAGTGAAATTGCCATGACCTTTTCTTTGCTTATCTCAATATTTTCCAGATCCAGGATCCATGATGGCTATGGGAATAAAGCTAACAATACTCTATCAATACTAAATCAATCTGGCCAATACAGTGATTACTCAACTAAATCAGCAATATTAACTAGACTTTATTCTCTTTAAATAGGAAAACAAAAGCCACATCTCCAAATACTAGCATATTGGCCAATCTTCTTACAGGGAGATGGTATAAAACAAACTAAAACAAACATGGCACAGTATGGAAGAAAGAGTTATAAAACTCTACTTCTATACATTTAGAGCAAAACGTATTTTAATAGCATGTTTTAGGGCAGCCTGGGTGGCTCAGCAGTTTAGTGCTGCCTTCAGCCCAGGGTGTGGTCCTGGAGACCCAGGATCGAGTCCCACGTCAAACTCCCTGCATGGAGCCTGCTTCTCCCTCTGTCTGTGTCTGTGCCTCTGTGTGTGTGTGTGTGTGTGTGTGTGTGTCTCATGAATAAATAAATAAAATCTTAAAAAAATAAAAAATAGCATATTTTATATAAATTTTGGTAATATACATTCTATAAAAATACTATTTCAACTAAAAACCATGAGCTTGATATTAGCCAAAATGGGAAAGAACAGTTTGCCATTCAATGTATAAACGAAAAAGCAGAAACATTTATTTTCTGTCAGCAGTTTCAAATGTCCATATAACTAAACTAAAACATTTGGATTTAACTTTGAAAAGTTAAGCATTGCAATAACAGCCTAAACAAAGCCACAATTATCAAGTTATTCCCCTGATTAAGCAAGCCTCAGTATATGGTGTTAGCCTTACCATAAACAAATAATTTTCCAGTCTTATGCAGTCACTCTTGAGCCAACCGAATTACTGGAACAGAGCAGCAGTTTCAGCTACTTCTAAAATTACAAGAAAGCTACTATGTAGAACATTTATAGTGACACAGAAAACTCGAATTAAATGGCTGGACAAAGACACCAACAAGTTTCAAGTTTACCACCATTTCAAGTTATACAAGCAAAAATAGTATCCTTTAAAGAAAGACTAATTCTGCTAAATGAAAACCATCAGGGTCTATTCCTTTTATTTAGGAGCACCATACAGCAAAACAAGCGGTCAAGTCCACAGGGTAATAGCATTTCAATAGCTGCAATGTGGTGCCAGACCAGGCTTTGTTGGCCTTCCTATTCTGAGAGATATCTCTTTATACTTAGTCCATCTGCCATAAGTGATAACCAAATGCCTGTGTGATAATTCAAAATTAAAACAAAAATGCTTCCCTCCCCCCAAAACTAACAGCAGAGAAGTGTCCAACAGTCAATGATCGCAAATCAAGAATTCCAATACTTTAACAGAAAGCTTCCAGAGGGAAGAAACAAAACATACAGCTGGTTCACCTTTTTTTTTTTTTTTAAAAGATTTATTTATTTATTCGTGATAGACATAGAGAGAGAGAGAGAGAGAGAGAGAGAGAGAGAGAAAGGCAGAGACACAGGAGGAGGGAGAAGCAGGCTCCATGCCGGGAGCCCAACGCGGCACTCGAGCCCGGGTCTCCAGGATCAAGCCCTGGGCCAAAGGCGGGCACCAAACCGCTGAGCCACCCAGGGATCCCCCAGCTGGTTCACCTTTAACGTGCTGCCTAGTATCATCGCTGCTGGGAGAATCAGCTGATAGTTTTGTTTTTAAAGATTTTATTTATTTATTCATGAGACACACACAGAGAGAGGCAGAGACACAGGCAGAGGGAGAAGCAGTTTCCTCACAGGGAGCCAATGTGAGACTACTCACAATGCTGAGCACCATTCTGGTTTACCCTTAACTCTCACAGCAACTCCCATAGGCTAGTACTAATATTAACCCCATACTGCAGGTGAAGAAACTGAGGAATCAAGGCAGTGAAGTAACTTGCTCAAGGCCACATCACCAAGAAGCAGCAAAGCCACTATGTTCAACACAGAAAACCTGTATCCAGAGTCCAAGCTCTTAAGCGCTGTATCAGCCTTAATCCCAAGAAAGCATAATTGATTTTAATCAACAATGTTCTGCCTCACGATGAAAACACCTGTAATCAATATATTATCAGCAAGAGGAAGTTAGCACCTGATTCTTTGGAACTATTAATAAAAAAAATTTTGACTTAAAATACTAAGAGTCAGCCATACATGTCCTAAGAAAACTCAACATACAAGCTGATTTGCAGTACTCTTGCTTGATGAATAAATTCTGCGTAGTCTAAGTTGCCAAACTTTTGTGCTGCATTTTTTTTGGTGAAATTGTAAACAGTTCCATTATAGATTCTTGCATGAAGGCTGATCTGAACTGTCCCAAAATTCACGTTAGTGTATATATATATTTTTTTAACATTTAATGGGATCTCTAGCAGCCTATTTCCCATACAAAACAAGCCATTTAAACCAAACTTTGAATTTTATCACCAGTCACAATATAAAACCAGATGAATATAATTTCTGATACAACCCTATTCATTTTCATTAATGACACACTTCTAGAATCTTGGCTTTTCCACAACACAAACACACACACTCCACCTCTCTTCTTGATAAAAGGGTGTATCACAATACAAAAGCCAAATTTGTATACGTGGCATGGAAAGACCTTAAACATGCATATACTCTTTCTCCTTTTTGAAACTGCCCAAGGTGGTATTCATGGGACAAGAGAAAAGACTGCATCTACTCAAGGCAGTAAACCATTATTCTTATTGTTTGAACTGATTTCAGAAAAAAAAAAAAAAAAAGGCCCTAATCATGTTAGACAAATTTTTGTTCCTTATAACTTGCAGCCAGCATAAAAAAGTTGAAATTGTAGGCATCAAGAATTAATCATTAATTAGACTAGATATCTGAAAGATTCCCCTCATCTACCAGATAATTACCTGAAGTGAAAAATACGTATATAAACTTTTATTAAAACGCTAATCTTCAAATATGCACATACACCTGCATGACATTAACATACAAGATGGCAACCCATAGTCCTGATCCTCAAGAAACTCCTAATTTAGCAGGCATGATGAAATCCGTACACCAACAGCACAAAAGATTTGTATGTATGTAAAAAAATATTTAAAATTCAAATTTGTGTGTCATGTTTTGGTATTCATGTACGTCATTTCTTTGCTATCTACACAAGTGCACAAAAAGCACCTGAGGAGAAACACCTTTCATCCAGCTGTACACACCTGATGTAGCATCAAGCATATAAAAGGTGAAACAAGCATCAGTATAAATCAGTATAAATTTCAGGAAATCCTTGTTTTTTAATTCAAATGTCACAAGACAGCTAAATTTTCAAAGCACTACAGGTTTTCGGTTAGAGATGCTAGAAACATTCTATAATAAATTCTTCTAAAATCAATTTAATTTTTATTTTTTAAAGCAATAATAATTTCATCACATGGTTGATGATGCAAGAGGATAATCACCAGATTAAAGACCTTCATTTAAAAACGCTGTCATTCACTTAACTAGATTATACAATATTTATTTTAAATGATGTGCCACATCCATGATAAGAAATAACATGCTAAAAATATTCAGTTGTGTATTTCACATGTATTTGTTCTACTTTAGAGCAAATTCTGCACATCCTATATATAGTAGTTGCCTTTCGTCTGTGGGGGATATGTTCCAAGATCTCTAGTGAATGCCTGAAACTCTACAAACCCTATATATACTACATTTTTCGCTATACATACATATTTATAATAAAGTTCAATTTATACATTAGGCACAGTAAGAGATTAACAATAGTAATAAAATAGAACAATTATAATGTGAGATGATAAAATGTCTGTGAGATGAACGATGCTGGCACTATGACCTAGCGTTAAACTACTAACATTCTGAGGATCATCTGCTTCCAGACCATGGTTGACCAGGGGTAACTGAAACCACAGGAGGCAAAACCACAGAAAAACAGGAGACAATCATATATCCACAAAGATTGTGCTACAAAAATTTTCCACATAAAGAAAAATTTGCAGAAATCACTTGAATTGTTCCCTCAAATTTGGCAAAGTGTAATTTCAGTCAAATATTAAGATGAAAAAAAATTAGAAAAGATAAGAAAATTTTAGAATAAGAATTATGAAAACCTTTCTACAATACTCTCTTGCCTTTAAAAAAGTGACTGTCTACACTATACTACCACTTAAACTTTGAAAACACCTTTAATCCTGAAAAGTAACAATATTTTGTACATGCCTTACTTCAATACAATCTTTTGAGTCTCAGCATGAGGCTCTTAACCTGTTGTATTGCACAAACAGAATGAAACATGTGACATGACTGCTCCAATTTTCCAAATAAAGGTGAGGGATACAGACAGAAAATAAAACAAAGTAACATTAATGAAAAGGATATATAGACCTACCACATCCGTTGAAAGTTGAAAACTCTGTTAAGAAACAAATAATACAAGCAGCACAAAAAAAATCATTTTGATTGAGACAGGATTTAATAAGGAGGGGAACTAAACCACCACCAAACCCTGGGAATACTGTAGTAGAGAGCAGGGAATGCCGAAATTGGGACTGTTACTAGAGGTGAAAGCTAGGGCGTGACCTCCAGTCAAGGGACATGGAAGGGACATGGAAGGGACAGAGCTAACCACAAACAGGTCTAGGGGAAGTGAGCATAATGGCAACCCCAGATTGAGGAAATTCACTAAGTCTCATTTGCACTATGAAAATCTTGGGACTCAGCATCCAACAGCCTCAAGCGTGGTCATCTCCCAGGAAATCCTTCACAGAACAGCTTTTATGAAAAGATTAAACAGCAGAGGAGACAATACTGTGTTTTTCCTCTTAGGAGTCCTAAAATGCAATTTTAAGTTTCCCAACGTTTATACTTCCACTAAAGGAAACTGCCCACCACTCTGCACATCCGTGAACTTCCTTCAAGAAGAGACGGTGAACCTCAATTCCATGAAAATCCTGAGTTAAAAAACTATTCTGGCACTACTCAACCAATCAAGAGCACTTAGTAGCAAGCAGATCATTGCAGGTTCTGATTTTGAAGGCAGAGAGTATGAAAGGAGGGGGCTGGGGACAAGGATGACACATTTTGTTTAAGAGAAGCCAAGCTTAGCAAAAAAAGTGGGAGACAAATAGAGGCTGTGGTTGGCATAATTGCTTCTGTGACTTATCAGTTTTATTTTCATCTTTAACCCTCCAATTTAAAGAAAGAGCTTTATTCTCACTGGACACAAAAATGATATTCTCTAGTAAGAATATGTAGCCACAGGGAAACCTCATCTACTGACCTGGAAGGATTTGGGAAAGTATAAAACCATTAAACAGTTAGTGATGTAAAGCATAAAGAGGTAATATAAGCTGATAAATATTTAACTGGACTTATCAAACTGAATAATTCTTCAAACGAGATAGCGAGAAAAGCCCCTTTTCCTTTTGGATAAACTGCCATTTTCTCAAACTTTAAGAGATGGCAGATTATGCTCCAATAGCTAAATCTTTTCCTTATATTTCTTTTTCAATTATCTCAAGGATTCTGTAATTGGTTCTTCACACACACACACAATCACACCAAGCTTGTTTCTTTTTTCCTTGAGCCAATGTTAAGGCACTGTCCTTAACCCTAAATACACAAGCCCACTCTGGTAAACTGCCAGTGTCGCTTTGGAACTGCAGGTGACAGATGCAGCCAGAGAGCTCACAGATGTGGACTGGCTGCAGTGTGAGTCTTGTTCCACTGAGCACATTGACAGAGCCCGCAGATGCACATCCCTGCAGAAGGAGTCTTAAAAAACCGTCATTCCCAATTAAATTTACTTGTAGGGCTCTTACTGGCTGTCATTAAGCGCTTATTCCAATTCTCATCCTTGCTTACCCCTGCCCACAATTCGTCTTATCTTTCTTCGTTCCGGGCCCTTCTTCATCAAACCTAATTTGGTTAATAATAATAACAATAATAAAGCGGGGCTGTTGGCGTGGCCAGCACCAGGAACCCGCGAAGGTGCGATCTGGGAGCCTTCCCGCCGCGGCAGAGGCCGCTGGAAGTTTACTGGGAAGCAATGGACCCCTAGCATCTTTGCAGGATCCGTCTTTCCTCTGGGTGAGAGCTTCAGGGAGCAAGCGGCGAGACAGTTGGGGGATCTCCCTTCTCCCGTCTTTCCCAGGGGTAGCTAGCACGAAAAATAAAATACCTCTTATGCTACACCCTACTCGATAACGCTCGCAGGCAGGCACGCCCCGCCCCCACGCCGTTATCCCCGATGAGCTCCCCAAATATCACCCAGTCCTCCTAACAAGTGGACCCCCCCTCCGGCCCGCGGGCCAACTGCCCCCCACCTCCGTTCCCGTCCTCGGGTCGTCCGCCCCCGCACATCCCCGCCGCGGCACGGCCCGGCTCGCACACAGCAGCCCCGGCGCTCAGGCCGCCCGGTCGCCCGCGCTCCCCCAAGCCCAGGGTCGCCTACAGGGTTACCGTGGGAAGAGGGGGCGGCGGCAGAGAACGCGGCGGCAGCGCTGCTGCCGGTTACGTCGGACGCGAAGGATAAGCTGGAGGACGAGGATGATGATGAGGCGAGCGCGCTCCCCAGTCTCCATGGAACTCCCGCCCCGGCCCGTTGCTAGGAGCCCCCGAGGCTCGGGCTCCGTCTTTCGTGCTTTGTTGTTCCGGGTACTGGGCTGCCGCTTCTTCCCCGCGACAATAAATAGACCCGACGCAGGGGGAGCATAGAGACAGCGCGCGGAGGCTAGAGCGCCGCCGGGCTGGATGCCCCTGGGTTCCTCGCTAGCCACTCATTTCCGGCTCTCACTGCTCCCGTCATTTCCCCCCGCCCCTTTCCCCACTTTCCCTTCCTCCTTCCTGGTCCCCGGAGGCGGGCCCCTCCCGCTCTTGGCTTGGCGACGTCCGGGAATGGGGGGCAGGGACGGCGACTGGGCTACATCCTTTTTTTTTTTTTTTTTTTTTGCTTGAGGACCGTCTAAAAAGATTTCGAAAACACTGCGCGACCTTTTTTACGTTTTTAGCCGATATCTAAACATAAGTACCAAATTCCTGCCGACACTAGCCTACAGAGGGACTTTAATTGATGAAGACTTTAGAACTTTCTCGTTAGCTCGTTCGACTTAAAGGTCCACCATTTAACGTCGTTGGCAAAACGAGTCCTCAACAACTAAATTTATTTTCTAGGGCATTTTCTGTCTCAGAGAGTCCTATTTCGATAACATCGCGGCAAAGCTCTCATTAAGGAATTCCGATTCAAGTCCTAATATACAGCGATGGGAGAATGGATGGATGGATGGACAGACAAATGCATGGATAGACAGACGATAGATACTAGGGCAGGGAGCCTCCGGCACACTTCTGTCGCTTCTCCCTTCGCTCTTACTCCTTACTCAACTTGGGTTTGCGGTCAGAGCTCCGCCTTGGAGCCTGAGCACCTCAGAGGGTTTACGCGGTGTAGCCGGATCCGGGAAGGATGCACGGGGGGCGAGGGCGGCTCTCGGCTGGGGCCGACGGGCGTAGGCGGGCACTCACTCCAGCGCAAGCGGGGCGCCCGGGGACTGACACCCTTCCGCGGCTCTGCGCCCGAGTAGCCCTGGAGTGACCCGGGGACCCCGGGAGGCGCACTCTCGCCAGTTTGAACCGCCGCGCTGGGGCGCGGTGAGCCTTGGGGGAGGGGGGGGGTGGCCTGAGACGCTGCCGGCGGAGCGAGACTCGAGTAACCGCAGGGAGCGCGGAGCAGCGCGGAGCCCCGCGACGCCGCCCGCGTCCCACCCCGGCTTGCACGGGCCTCTCGCCTCCCGAGCTCGGCTGCAGCAGAAGCCTCCGACCCCGGATGAGGCCGATGGGCAGCTCTGATTTAATTAAAGGTCTACAAGGCGGGATCATGGGTACCCCGGCCTCTGATTGGTGTGACTCCTGGAGGAAAAATGAGAAAGCCACTTGTCCTTTTGGGTGGGAGAGAAGACAAGGGCGGACGTCAAGGGGATTTGGGAGCATGTTAGCCATTTGGCTCTTTCATTATTCATTGGAAAAATATCTGAGCACTTAAAAGCCCTGTAGATGTATGGGATTTCCGTTTTGTTTCGATTTCTGTACTAACTTATTTTCAGATCTATTAAATAATTGTAGTTCGTGTTAGGTGTAAGGGAAGAAAATAAATAAGAGGCTTGATTGGGAAGTTTGGCTGTGTGTTAGCAGGGAGGGGACTTTTAGGAGGTGACATTGCAGCTGTTAGCTGAAAGGGATGGGAATAGAAGGGATGTTCATAGAGTGTTACAGGCGGAGGGAACAAGATGCCGAGATTGCTATGCTGGAGCATTACGTCGGTGGGACATCCTGATCAAATCAATGGAAAGAGTGACATGAGACGAAATTGGATAGAGCTTAAGGCCTTAAACCTTCAGTGCCTTATAGACATAGAAGGGAGTTTGGATTTTCTTCCAAGTGCTAGGGGACGTGAAGGGTTTTAAGCTGTAGCATAACATGGTCTGATTTACCAACCGAATGACGAGGAAAAGGCTATAATCCAGTGATTAGCGCCACTACTGAAAAGCCAATTTAAAGCAATGGTGACCAATTTTAAGGTCTTTATGAGGCAATTTTCTTTTAGGGGACCAACAAGATACCTGGCATAAAGCATGTCAATTGCTTTGAAATCCCTTTTGTCATACATTAGTCAAAGACTTGTCTCACTGCCACCATTCCTCATTCTGGAAATGGATTCGGCTTTGCTGCAAGCACCATTCTCCATAGGCCTATTGAATGTCTATCCACTATCATACACACTGTTCCTCTGACCAAGGAATTCACTTCACAATGAAGGAAGTAAGACAATAAGATAAAACCTGTGGGCTTCATTGGTCTTAGAATGTGCTCCATTATTTAGGTGCCAGCTAAGATTATAATATTTTCTATTATTCAGGTGCTAGGTAAGATTAGAATATGCCATATATGTTCCAAACCAAGTCTCTCCATTAGCACAGAAATTTATACTTAACTGGGAGAATATATTTATCTGATAGATCAGTGCTACTTAAAATGTGGTGTATGGACCAAAGTCAGTCTGCAAACTGCAGTGAAATCAGCAATGAAATCGGTATAGAAATTGAGAGGAACATTTTGAAACTTCTAAGAATTTGGAAATTCTTAATATGGAATATTAAGCATGCAGTTTTATATGGAAAGTAAGCATGCAGTTTTATATTTATGAAAGCATTTGCCTTCATTGAGTTACTAACTAAAAACAAAAAGTGATCCCTCACAACAGATAGCTATGCCCACTAGGGTTTCTAGCTTAATGAGCTTGGTCAAAAAAAAAAAAAATCAAGTTATTGGAATATACTAGCTACTTCTTGCTCTGTTAGTGCCACAAGAGAGAGAAACTAGTTCAGTAGGGCCATTCTGAAAGAGACGGGCAATGGTAGTGTGATACATAGCTGTTAAGAGGAGTCCTTTCTGCCAGTGGTCTCGTTATCCTATGCTGATATTGATCAGATAATATGTACTTCTGCCAATTGAAACAACTAAGTTTTATGCACACACCCCCCCCCCCCCCCATAAGGTTAATACACTAACCAGAAATGCAGAGACCCAGCAGAGCAATGGAGTCAGGGATGTATCATTCCTCAGGACTCTTCTTAAATATCTTCTGCTGTGCCCCCTTATCAACTGAAAAAGGTAATTTCTACTATTATGCCAGTTGAATGGTCACAACTTAGGGGATAGTCTGAAGCTATAACCTGGCTTTACAATCCCAGCCTGTTTCTCACCCTATCATCAGATAGAGTCTGTGGCACAAACAGTGAATGAAGATCCAGGGTGATTGACAGAGTTGGTAGGCCAGTTTCCAAGAGATAGAAACAAGAAGGGCAAAGTCCCTATTCAAAGTTTGCTGTCTCAGTGAGATTTCTGATAACGACCGAATGGATTTCCCCCAAATGACATTGACTGACAGCCAAGTAAATTTTAAGGGATTGCCAGAAAACCTTCATCCTTGGAAAAGGCATCTATTGGTGTGCTGTGTCAAAGACAACATCCTGGTCTTGGTGTCAGCAGAATGATGAATTCAGTTGCCAGGGCAGTCGTAGAAAATTCCTTCTCACTACTTGCCTAAGGCAGGGTCTTTGAGAATAATAGATAAAGGGAATCTTGACACTTTGAGTGGTTGATCAAAGATCTCAATTCTCTGCTGGACAAGAGGAGCCCTTCTTACCCTTATTCTTGTCCAACAGGATATGATATATGCTCAACCATTGCACAGTGAGTCTCCTTTTTGCCCTTTCTCATCAGTTTTTGTTATCCTGTTCTCCATCCCCTCTAGTACATTGGTACATTATAGTATATATATATATATATACATAATATATAGTATATTGGTACATTAAGGGAAAATACATTAATTATCATTTAGCTAGATCTGGGCCTTTTCAAGACTGACTATACTCAAAGATCCTGAATTTGAGCTGGATGTAACTTTGAGTTTTCTCCTCCCACTGCATAGGGTTTGAGTAAATTTTCAGTTGCATAAGGTATAGTTGCTTTAGATTAAGAGAATTAGAGATATATAAAAAAACTCTGTGTGTGTGTGTGTGTGTGTGTATGTACACATACATGCACTGAACAATAGCCAAAGGATAACATGTAGGGAACATTTATTGTTTTGTCAGCCCAGAACATCTCTCTTCTTTTAGGGAGATTACTCTTACCACTTATTTGGGGAACTATGTTTACTTTTTACCTTCCTCCAATCTAATGCAGGTCCAAGTGGGAGTTGCAATAGTGATAATGATTGATAGAGAGGTGGGGTCCTCAGTTAAGCTGGGGCAACTGTGTATAGTACCTGTACTGAAATTGCTCTCAGTTCCAAATTTACTTTATGTCTGCTCTGCGAAGATGGATCTTGATCCTTTGAATATTCTTGTTTGCTAGCTATCACAATGTTAAGTTTTGTCAGTAGAAAAGGCTAGAGAGACATTGAAGTAGGTAAGGATTTTTGCTTCCCAGTTCCAGTGTTCCCCCTGACAAGCTCCTGAAGCATGGAAGCCCTCTCTGGAATCTACCTCCTACAGCACAAGTGGTTCCCCTATGCCCACTCTGGAGTCCGAAGGACAGTCAGTGGTAAAGGAAAATCTTCCAAGTGGGCGTAATTAGAACAGTATATTTGCTTGTTCACCATGTCTAGAGTGAAGGGTGACCAGAATGGGCAATTGCTAATGGCTTTTCTAGATGTACAAGCACTTAGAAGAAATAGGATTGGAAGATTGGTGACAAGGAAGCACCAATCACACCTATCTATCACAAAGGAAGTGATAGATAGATGAATTTCTCTACATGGGCACAAACTGTGAAGATACTTGTGTCCCATTTTGGTGCACACTAAAGGTATCCATTGCAGAGGAGACTAGAAATAATCAGGTGGACAAAATGGCACTACCTGTGGATGTCAGCCAGCCTCTTTACTCAGCCATGCAGGATTTGTTCAAGGGACCCTTGAACAAAGTGGCCACGGGGGTAAGAATGTAGGCTATGCCTGTGCTCAACAACATGAATGTCTCCTTAACCAAGGCTCACCTTGCTGACATTACTGTTAAATTCTCAGGGTATTTAGAACGTGCTGTCTAATGGCAAATTGATTATACTGGACCTCTTTCATCACTGAGGGGGCAAAGATTCATTTTTATTGGCATAATCACATATTCTGAAAATGGATTAGCCTTTACTCCTTATATTGTTTCTGCCAGCGTCACTATCTGTGAACTCACAAAATGGTTTATTTGCTGGCAATGCATTCCACACAACGTTGTATCCAATCAGGGAACTCATTCACAGCAAAGAAAGTGCAGCAATGGGTCCATGGTCTATGAAATTAACAGATCTTACCATATACACCATCACTTGGAAGCAGCTGGCTGCAGTGAAATGATTTATTGAAGACTCAGCCATAGCCTTCTTGGAAGGCAACACCCTCGAAGAATGAAAATCTGTCTTACAGGATATATTTTGAATCAGAGACCATTACATGGTACCCTCTCTTCCATAGCCAGAATAAATTTGAATCAAGGTATGGGAGTAGGAATGGCTCTTCTCACAATTTCACCTAATAAGCCACTCAGAATTTTTCCTCCCTTAATCTGGAAACTTTGACTTCTGCTGTTGTAGAGAATTTAATCCCCAAGGGGAGAATGGTTCTTTCATGAGATGCATCAGTGGTTCTGCTACATCAGAGGATGAGACTCCCACTTGGCCATTTTGGGTTCCTTATGCCCCTGCAACAAAAAACAGAAACATGAGGTAATTTACTGGCTGGAGTGATTTTCTTTTTACTTCTACCAAACATTTACTGCATAAATAACATATAAATGTATAAAGACACCATTAAGACGTGTGTTTATGTAAATAAAGCATACAGAAAAGGCACACACAAATTAGAGCAATTTTGAACTCTCTCTTACACTTACTAAATTAGCAACAAGAAATAAAATCCCTACCCAAAGCTGTACACTTTTAGTGAAATGATATACTTTTTTTTTTTTTAATGTAGACTCCAATGCAGGGCCCAAACTCATAACCCTGAGATCAAGACCTGAGCCAAGATCAAGAGTTAGACGCTCACCAACTGAGCTACCCAGGTGCCCCTGAGCCCTGAAATGATACATTTAAATGGTGACACTGTTTGGAAAGCTGGTTTACTTACACATGGTGAAGGCAAGAAAGACAGTCTAGAATCCAGAAGGTTCTCTGGGGATCCTCTAAGTACCTAATATTATGTCTAATATTAAAGTTAATGAAAACTTATAGCAACCAAAAATAAACAATAGGGTGTTTGAGGACTCAGATCCTATGGAATTGAAGGTTTGGGCCCCTCCACCAAGCAAAGAATCCCAACTGGCTGAGGTTCCAGAGGATGGTAGGGGAAATATAGAATGGGTAGAGGAAAATGAAAGCTGTAGATACGAATTATGACCTTGTGAACAATTATAGAAATGAGGACTGTAGTATCTTTGCATGTTTCTATTGGCTTATTCTATCTATGTGCTTATTTGTATTTATTAGGCATTTTCTTACTTTATCCCCTTCCTACTTTTACTTTATATTCAAGTTGTTGAAAGTTGTATTAGTTTCCTAGGTCATTGCAACAATGTACCACAAATCTGATGGCTTAAAACAACAGAAATTTGTTCTCTTCCAGTTCTGGAACCCAGAATTCCAAAATCCAGTTGTTGATTCCTTTTGGAGGCTCTGAGGGAGAATGTGTGCCATGTCTTTCTCCTAGTTTCTGGTGGCAGCCTGGTAATTCTTGGCATTCACTGGCCTGTGAATGCATCACAATCTCTGCCTCCATCTTCATATTGTCTCTTCTGTGTGTGTGTCTGTGTCTCAAATTCCCCTCTTCTTTCTCTTAGGAGGACACCAGGCATTGGATTGAGGGACCGCTATAAACCCAGATGATCTCATCTCAAGTCCTTAATTTAATTACATCTGCAAAGACCTTATGTCCAAACAAGGGCACATTCACAGGTACTGGGTACTCATATCTTCTGAGGCCACAATGCAACTCACTACAGAAATTAACTCTACAATTAGTCTTTTTTTTTTAAAGATTTTTTATTTCTTTATTCATCACACACACACACACACACAGATTGAGAGAGAGAGAGAGAGAGAGGCAGAGACACAGGCAGAGGGGGAAGCAGGCTCCATGCAGGGAGCCCGATGTGGGACTTGATCCTCAGACTCCAGGATCATGCCCTGGGCCGAAGGCAGATGCTTAACTACTGAGTAACCCAGGCATCCCTACAATTAGTCTTTAAGTAACAGAATATTCAGTAGAACGGTGACTGAATTTTGAGGATTAATTAATATAGCCAGCAATAAATACAATGAGTCTGAAGACTCTGTGTCACATTATTTGATGAAAAGGGGAGAATTTCCCTTGTAAGAGGATAACAGTGTCATATCACATAGAAATACAGCATTGTTTCATTATAGAGAGGTGCAGGTGGAAGCCTTGCAGTTAGGCAGTTTCTTGTAGTGCATGTGGCTTCTACACTGTAAGCAACTTCTCTAGTGTCTGCCTCCAACAACACATGAAGCTTCCACTCCTGAAGCTCACCCCCAAAACCTGTAGGAGAATCCAGTGAGACCTCTCCCTGAGACCTGCTATCCTCAGCAGTTAGAGAGTGGATTTCTTGGGAATTCTGTCTGGGAAGTATCAAAGTAAACTTCAGTGAGCCATGGCCATGCCCTCTCCAGCAAGGTCTGAAGCTCTGTTGTATTGGGGCGGGTGGGGTGGGATGTGCACAAGGCTCCTCCTTGGCACTCCATCCCAGCCCCAGGAGTAATGCTGGCTCCTTAAGTGTGTGGTTTTTATATTATTTCCAATTTTCTTTGTTTCATGCTAGCTAACCCCCTTAATACTCCAATTTCCTGTTATAGTTAAAAATTCTTTTTATTATATTGTCTCTGCTCAAATTACCATGGAGTTTACTTCTCCTGATTGGACTCACTGCCCCACTTTCCTGGCTCCTGTGATTGGTGATAAAAAGGTAATATGACCAAGCCAGGGCAAAGAGTGTCCTACTCCAGGATTTATTGAGGTGCAGCTGGGAAAAAGAACAATTTCTTTTTCTAGTAGTAAAACTGGGAAGGTGTGGACTGAGGGCAACAGCCTGACATATCCTCTTCTGTAAGGAGAATGTTCACTAGGACCATGTTCACTAGCAGTTAACAAAGCTGACAGGAAGAGAAGCAGAGACAAAAGATGGAGAAAAGTTCTGTGTTATAAAGAAGTTGATCCTCCTTAAATGTATCTATAAATGTAAGTTATCCCTATCAATAGATAATGATAATTTTTAATAAAATTAGTCAAATTCTAAATTTCATCTGAAAAAGAAAATGCAAGAGCATAACATAGCTTTGCCAATATATACAACTGCCAGATCTGCCACACATTAAAAAGCAACAATAATTATACAGTATAGAATTGGAGCAGAATGGATAGAAAATGAGTAGAAAAAAACAGAAAGCAGAGAAACCTGGGATCAAGTCCTGCGTCGGGCTCCCTGCATGGAGCCTGCTTCTCCCTCTGCCTGTGTCTCTGCCTCTCTCTCTCTCTCTCTCTGTGTGTATGTGTCTCATGAATAAATAAAATATTTAAAAAAAAAAAGAAAAAGTATATACACAGTCAGATCTTTATTTCATAACAAAAACACATTCCACATCGATTAAAGAGCTCCCCTGTCTTCAATTTTAGCCTCTTTTGGAGGAGTTCTTAGGACCTTTGTCAAATGTATGAGCTTCAAAGATCCTGCTCTATTAGGTTTTATCATCAAATCTCTATCCGTATGGTTTATTTGCAAATGACTATGTAACCTTTTTTCCCTACACAAATAACACATAAATACATTTTCTTTTTTAAAAAATTTATTTATTTATGATAGTCACAGAGAAAGAGAGAGAGAGAGAGAGAGAGAGAGAGAGGCAGAGACACACGCAGAGGGAGAAGCAGGCTCCATGCACCCGGAGCCCGACATAGGATTCTATCTCGGGTCTCCAGGATCGCGCCCTGGGTCAAAGGCAGGCGCCAAACCGCTGCGCCACCCAGGGATCCCCATAAATACATTTTCTTTGTAGAAATTCGCACAACGCAAACACACAAAATGGAGTCTCCTTTGTTTCCCCTCCTGCCATGTCACTCCCTACCTCAGATTTAGTACTGTTGTGTGACACCTGCTTTATATGATTCAGAAACTCTCCACTGTTCTGGTATTCTGGGGGCACCTCAGTAATTTCTTTGTGCTGCATGAAGTAATTCTTATGTTTATATTTTTCTGTTAATGGAATTGAATCTTGAAAAGCTAGAGATATAAGTATTTTTAGGCCACCTGCTTGAAACAAAAGTCCATTTAATCATTTAATCAATAATTCAATTTACAAGTAAGATAAATAACATTATCTTGAAATAAATAAAATAAAATATTTTGAATATGCATCTCTCCCTCTACTGGTGGGAAAGTTATCGACTTAATTTTTATTCTGGAAATTTTATCCTGTGCATTTAGCAACTCATTAATTTGGGGGAGCAGGGTGGAGGTTGATGCAGGAAAAGCATCCTCAGATTTGTATTGTTTGGAAGACGTTACATATGATCAGTTCTAGGTCTTGCTGAGTTGTTAAATAAGATTACTAAAAGACTACTACTAGTATAAACAGAATAAAAAATAGAATGTATAAATTCTCATCTTGTAGAAGGCAAAAAATAAATAAATAAAACAAACAATTAAGCAAGTATAAAGAAAGTCAAGAGAGAAAAAAACATAGAAAAAGTGGAACTAAAAGAAAGCACAAAAATAGTGGAAATAAGTTATAAATTTCTACTAACCATAATACCTGTAAATAGATTAAACTCACATGTAAAAAATACCAGAAAAATATAATAGTAGATTAAAAATAATTCAACTATATTCTGTGTTTAAATATGTTGAATTCAGGGACGCCTGGGTGGCTCAGCGGTTGAGCATCTGCCTTTGGCTCAGGTCATGATCCCACAGCCTTGGGATGAATCCCACATCCGGCCCCTGCAGGGAGCCTGCTTCTCCCTCTGCCTGTGTCTCTGTGTCTCTCTCCCTCTCTCTCTGTCTCTCGTGAATAAATAAATAAATAAAATCTTAAAAAAAATATGTTGAGTTCAAAACAGAGGTTGTTCTGGTGGATTAAAAAAAATAAACAAACAAAAAGAAAATACACCATCTCCAAAGATTTTTTTTTTATATTTAAAGAGTAAAAATTATGAAAATTAAAAATGAAAAAGATTCCAGAGGGTGTGGGGATGGGGTAATTGGATGATGGGTATTAAGGAGGGTACATGGTATGATGAGTACTGGGTGTTCTAGGCAAATGATGAATTATTGAACTCTGCATGTGAAACTATGGATGTACTTATTATTATTTGTTGGCTACTTGAATTTAAATTTTAAAAAATTCCGGAAAAATACTAATCACAAAAAACTAGTAGCCATATCAATAATAGCAAAATAAAAGCAAAAACTAGTAGATATAATTTTAAAATTTGACAAATTTATATCAGAGTAGATATGCCAATTAATCTTTCTGAATTATTAATAGGTAAGGCCTATTAATAGGTAGAGATTAACTAATATAATTAATAAGATTATTTGCTTTCAAGAAGAAAACCTGAAAAATCATGAGCTAAGTACCCAACTTAAGATGTTAGAGAAAGAAAAGCAGAGGAAACTCTAGAAAATAAGAAAAACACATGATAAAGATAGAAATTAATGAAATGGAAAATACACAGAAAATACAGGATTCTACTGATTTTTTAAAGAGGTCAATAAAGTAGACAACTGTTGTATAAGTCTGACCAAGAAAAACAAGAGATACAGCTTAAATAAAAACAAAAAATGAAAAACTGAGTCTTAACCTCAGATAAAGACCAAAAAGATAAAAAGAGAACATTGTGAACAACCTTATACCAATAAGTTTGGACATTTTGAAGAAACAAGCAATTTCCTAAAAAATAATAACAGCAAAAATGACAGGAAAAAAGGAATGAACCTCTGGATTCTGGTAATTGACCAATTAATTCTCTTAAAAAAAAAAAAAACCTGATAAAAATTCTGGGAGAAGTATCTAGAGGCCTTCCTTTCTTAAAAGCAAATTCTGAAAAGAGAGCTAAAATTAAGACCAAGGAAGAATGGAGAAAGGTAAATGCAAATGAGAAGGTGTTCTTGCTCAGTGAGCATTGGCTAGTCCTGAGAACTGGAACTTGTCTTTTGATGTCCTCAGAGTAATAGGCACAGCAATAGCCCAGTGATTGCACCAGTGGGAAGTTGAATAGGAGGTTTTCTTGAAACCAAGTGAGACACAAAAGAGCTATATCCTAAGGGTAAGTACCTGAAGTGTTTCCATCACCTCAATGAGCCAGGAAACTAGGCAAAATTCTTGAACAAAACAGTTCAGAAATGATAATCTCCTCAATAAATGACAAATAGAGCATGATGCCAGCTTGAAGACGAGCAAAATTAAAAGGCTCTTTGAAGCAAAGCTTTCAAAAAAACAATAAAAACATTTTTTTATAAGTAAGGTTATTATAAACAAAAAATCCAGGATAGTATTTACTTTATTAGGAGGAAGACAGGGTAGCTGAAAATTCAAACTTTGAACATTTTAATGTCTTCGTGTTTATATTATGTCAAGCCTGGACTAGCAGAATATTCATTAAAGTAGAACTAAGACAAGGACATTTCTTATCAACATTATTTTCTCCTCTTTGTTCTAGAAGTTCTAGTCAATAAAACGAGATAAGAAAAAGAAAAAAATTGTAATAAAGGCAGAGTAAAATGACTTTTATTTGCACATGATGGTATTGTCTGAAAATCCCAATTAAAATCAATTAAAAATCCACCCAAACTAATAAAACCTCAGTGAAGGGATCAGTTAAAGGTAATATCTGCCATTTGCTGGTATCTACTATGTGCCAGAAACTCTGCTTGACACTGTACATTTATTTTCTCAATTAGCCCTCACAAACAACCCTCTGAGGTATGTTAGTATCTCTACAAAGATAAGGAAAGGAGTCAAGTTGAGCAACTTATCCAAGTGGAAGGACAATTTGAACTTGCATGGTCTAATTCCAAAGCTTGTACTCTAAAACACTTTGCTATATTGTCTCCAAATAAATACTGAAAGTGAGATACTTTCTCTGTAACAGAAATAATCAGTGATCAGGACGTTTGTTCAAGGAAGAATACTTGGATACTTTTAGTGGCAAACATTATCAAAATAGGGTAGTAAATATCTTGCCTAAAAGAGCATGAACTTCAGATGGACCAAATATGTAATGAAATATGATCAAGACTTTCTTTCCTGAACAAGGCTGCAGACGAGTCTGAAATTCTTCCTCTGTCTTCCTCTTTTTGGACAGCATGCATATTGCTATCTTTCTCTTAACTTGTTTTTTTCTTCAGAATAGTTACAATAATATTATTGATCAGGTAATGATTGTCCTTCTGAAACTATGCCTTGATTGGCTTGGGGTGGTTTTTGTATTTCTCCTCTAAGAAGCTGTTAGAGTTACTTCTGTTAGCAATTGATTTTTTCTAACTTTCCTCTGAGATGATAGTTTTATATATAAGGATTAATTTTAGAATATTTTCTAGGGTGTGGAAATTAAATACTTACAACTAGTGTTTTCTAGTTCATTTATAACTTCCATCAGAATCTTCATTAATTCCTTTTGTCCTGCAGACTCAAACTTTCAGAGAGGCTTGCTGAGCTTGTTACTTTCTTCCCTTCTGTTTGGAAGATGCTGGGAACAGTTTCACCTTCTGCCCTCCCTCACTACTTCCCCCATCTGGCACATGCTTTTTCAGCTTTTTCAGCTTGCCTGGGAAGACTCTGTCCCACCATCCCCCTCCCACAATCTTAGATTCCAGTTCAGTCTCAAGTCAGCTTTGGAATCATAAATGAGAGTTAAAAGGGTCTTTGGAGATCAATCTGGTTTTATAAATAGGAAACAAAGGCCCACACTATTTTTCCTACTAGTTTCATTCAGAATCTGGTTCTGCATCAGTTGGTTTCTCCCGAAAACCAATACCTTGTCAGTAACATGAGGATTCCTGTTGTGAATACAGAGCTGCAAACAAGAAACAAGGCTGCCACCCTGTGGTGTGAACTTGAACAGAGAGGAAGGATTTATACAGAGAATTTTGAGAATTGAGAAAATTATGCATGGTGAATTTTCATTAATTAGAACAGTAATGACCAACTTCTGTCATTGTTATGGTGATTCACTTATCGAGATTTATAAGACTGTGAAATTCTCTTTAGGCTATGTGGGGAAATCCTGGTACAGCCATTAGACTGGGAGCTGCCTGAAGTTCCAGGAAGATATAAGTGACTCATTGATGCTCACAGACCGAGAGATCTATGGAAGTAATATACATATTTTTATCTTAAAAATAGGTCTAAATGTGCACAGTTTTATCTTATAAAACTGAATTAAGTAAGACAGTATGTTCTAGGTCATTAAATTCTTAAATTTCCCTTTGTCCCTACCTTTTTCCCCAATCAAGTACTTTTGGCATAATAGTCATGTTATATAAATGAGATAATTTAATTAAATAGAATTTAATGAAATCTAAGTGAAGCAAACACTTAAATATTAAATATTTAAATGGATTTGCTTTCAGTAGTTATATAAGTGTTGTTCTAGTTTGAGTGTCACAGAAATGTGCACTGAAGAGATCTATTCTGGGCTAAACATAGAGTGGAAGCCTAAGGAGACTCATTAGTTGAGGTGCACAGAGGTCCCCTTGGTGGATGTGATGCTTTCAGCAAGCAGACACAGGGTAAGAAATGAGGCCATGAAACACAAGTTTGCCAAAAATATTTACTATATCAGCAACTATCCTCATCCAAGACACTTGCAAATTGTTTGTGTCAAGTACCCATGGTCTGCCCTGTGTCACCTGGAATTAATGAGACTGGACAAGACTCCGTCCATACTCCGGAGTATCAGTGACTCCGAGAAATGGGCTGCTCACCATAAGACAGCTTAACATTCTTAAATGAGCCTGATAATCTTCAGGTAGTAATTTCTTCTACTAATTTAATGTAGCTAAAAAATATATTAACCCCGTTTTGTGTTTTTAAACATAAAAATCAAGAGTGTTTGTAATAAATCCTACTTGGGTTCAAATCCTACTGCTCCTCCTTAGGTGATAACTTTGGTCAAGTTATATTTAACCTCTCCAGCCTTTAGTTTCTCATTCTGAAAAGAGTCCCCACTGGACTGTAATGAGGATTAGGCAGGAAAAGGTTTGCATGGCACTTAGCACAAAGCCTAGCACTCAGCGCTCCATAAACATTGGCTGCTAGAACCGCCCAGCAGTGGGGATGTGGGTACAACCAGACTCTAAGTGTGCCCACAATGGAGCTATCAAATTTCATAGGGAAAACCATAACTTCTGTTGCATTTTTTAGGCATTCAAGGAAAAGATGTGTCAGACAAAAAGAAAACTGATTGCCAGCAGGGGTTCTCAAAGGCATGGCACTTTATTTGCAACCTGGCACCTGGAATTTCTTGGCACATCAAAAAGTAATTAGTCTGTTGGTGAGAAATTAAGGCTGAGTTAGTGAAAGGAGTACTGATTTTCTAATCAGATGGTCCCAGGTTCATATTTTTAGATCCATACCTTACTAGCTATGTGTTCTTGGACTTCCCATATGTGAAAATAGAACGAATAATACCATACACTTACCTGATACTTATTGCTTAGTATAGTGGTTATTATAGCATCCTATATTAGGAGATCATGTATGAAAGCATCTACTCTAGAGCAAGTTTCAATAATTTTTTTTTTTTTTTTTTTGGCTCCCTTTGGCATTCTTTGGTGACGGTGATGGCAATAGCTAGAGAAATCCTGCGATTTAAGTACT
Organism: Canis lupus baileyi; assembly: GCF_048164855.1. Classification (NCBI taxonomy): domain Eukaryota; kingdom Metazoa; phylum Chordata; class Mammalia; order Carnivora; family Canidae; genus Canis; species Canis lupus. The sequence goes on along the minus strand of NC_132838.1, from coordinate 27,750,198 downwards.
TGAGAAATTGATTTACAAATCCATTTTGTCTGGTGCATAGAAAAATAATAACAGGAAGAGAATGATTTGGGCAGCGTGCACCTTACCAGTGAATTGCTTTCAGCCCCAAATCCACTGTCTCACAGCTGGATTTTATACGCATCTCTCCTTTGCAGCTGGCACAATGTTAAACTTTGTCAGTAGAGGGAGCTGGAGGGACATTGCAGGAAGAAGGGGCTCCTTTTTCAAATTCGCTTACTGTGCTCCTTCCAAGCAGAGACCTTTGATGGACCAGCTCCGGCTCCTATGGCACTGGCACTGCTGCACTGGGCAGCAAGCAGTGTTTGGTGGCCAACACAATACAGAGCCTTCCTGTGGACACCTGTACCCAGGATCTCCTCTGGTGGCTTTACAACGACTTCTGAGGTGTGGCGCCTCTTGTGGAAGGCCTTCCCATGCAGGATTCCCAGAGGGCAGATTCCCAGTGAATCCTTACCATGGTTCCCAATTTGCCAGCCTCTGTTCTAGTCCTGCTGGAATTCCTTGCTCACCAGTCTGTGATCCAGTCAACTATGGACCAGGTCTGGCCCAGAACAATCCATGGATCTTCTCTGTCCTGTGGACTTCTCCAATAAGTCAGGAGTCCTAGCCTTGGGAAGAGGGTCTCTTTCCCAAGTTTACTGCCTCTGGGGGTATACTTTCTCAGCCCCAGGGTTCTTTCTTGCTAGTTAATCCTCTGCTGCAGTTAATTTTTTTATTTTTATTTTTGGTAGTTAACTTTTTAAATTAAAATTTTGTTGTTTAGGTTCCCATGTGGTTTCTGATTGGACACTGACTTTAAAAGTGGGTCTTTAATCCAATCTCTGTGGAAACTCAATTAACTCTATTCCATCCTAGGAGTGACTGTCTCATGACAAAACTTCCTCCTGCTTCTCATATTTTCTTGTAAAGTTCTGAATACAGAATGGAGATTTTTGTTTCCTCATGTCAATCACGTCCCAATTCATCCTTGACTCAGATGTGTACATTTCATTAAAAGGTCAAATCAATATTAATGGGAACCTGCAAATGTTAAGTCTCTCCCAGTTATGAGTTGATTTAAGTAGGCGGATGTGTATGATTCTAGAACCCATGTTATACTGCAGCGAAACCTTCAGAATGAGGCAATTGAGAAAGGCTTCACGGAGCTGGCAGCATTTGAGCTGGACTTTGAAGAAAGTGTAGGATTTCACAAAATTGAAATACAGCCACAGTCAGGGGAATATTTCAAGCATAAGGTAGATGATACTTGTTTATCTGGAACAAACACACTGGCTAGGGAAAAAGTAGGAGTAGAATTAAGAAGAAGATCGAGTCCAATTGTGGAGGGCCTTGAATGCCAGGCACAGAAGCATGGAGAGATCTTCGTGTAGCCTTGGATTCAGTGTAGAATAAATTGAACTGGAAAGTGATGCTAAGACCTAATCAAGGACTTTTCTAATGAGAAAACTATTATATTAACCAAAATATGAAGCCATCTGGACCCATAATAATGGAACAAGGGAGAGTAGGGGAAATGGAAAAGAAGACCCGGAAGTAAACAAACTACATAAGGGAGGAATACATCAGGGACTGAATGGGTGGATATAAGAGATGAAATCTTGATGATTCTTGGTGTCTGGATTATGCGCAGCACAGAAGCAGGGGATCATGGGAAGACATTTGTGTCGATTTTCCAACCTCGCTGGACTATGCTGTGAAGAATGATGGAAGGTCTCTATAATAAATATAACTGGTCTGCTGATGTAATTCAAACACTTTATTTACTTATTTATTCATCCATTCTCCTATTGCCTCTTTAAAAAGTGTTCAGTGAGGAATTGCTTAATCCCCTGAACAAAAATTTGCCAAGTCCTCTCACTGTTGTGCTCATTCTTAGATAGTAGACAGTGCTAAGTGTCACGGAGTCTCAATCCTGTAAGTAGAATATCCAATACAAGATATTAATAGAAATTCTGGACTATATTATATGTTAAACCTCAACTCCCCAGCACAGACCAATTGAGGCTACAAGAGGCAAAGGGGCATAGAGGTGGCCTCATCTCAGTTTCTCCTTCCTTTTTATTTCTTCCTTCACCTTCCACCCTCCCAGCTGCCCACCTCGAAAAGTGGAAACAGAAAGGAGTTGCTCCAGAGACTCCTAAGGGAAAAGGAAAGTTCTCATAAGAACAGGTATCATTATAATCTGACTCAATGTGGTCTGGACCTGGCAGACATTTAGAGCCAAGCTTTCTCTTATGGACACTGTCCTTTGTCCCAAATAGATGCATCTCCACTTTTGGAGGCCACTTGAGGCTCTATGTGTGGATTTTTAACTTACTGCTTGTGTCTCTTTGCCCCTCCAGGTGGTCAATTGTAACCTATGCCTATTCTCTCTCTCCTGGGGGTGGGGGGCAAGTTCTGGATATATAGATCCTAGCACAGTATCCCACTCCTGGCTTTGCCAAAGATGCCAACCCTCCTGCACACCCCTCAAGGAGAAATAAAACACTGAGCTATCTGAGTAGCCCTAGGGAAACTTCCTCACCCCATGAAATAGTTGTTCTTCCTCTCCCTCTTGGGGTTGGAGTGGGATTGGGCTCTCAGCTTAGTCCCATACCTCACACCATATCTTCTTCTAACTCTCCCCACACTTTCCTGTCCCTTTCATATTCTTGATTTGGTTGAGAGATTCGAGGGTCATCAAACCATTTTTTCTAGACAATTTTATTTTAAAATTTTTCATAAGGGGACCATGTCATGAATCTTAGCATTGATTTTATTGTACTGTCTCAGTAGAAACTTTATTTTATTTTTTAAAAGATTTTATTTATTTATTCATGAGAGACACAGAAAGAGAGAGAGAGAGAGAGAGAGGCAGAGACACAGGCAGAGGGAGAAGCAGGCTCCATGCAGGGAGCCTGATTTGTGGGACTCGATCCCGGGACTCCAGGATGACGCCCTGGGCCAAGGCAGGTGCTAAACCGCTGAGCCACCCAGGAATCCCCTCAGTAGAAAATTTAATTTGGATAATCTCTCACACAATACTAATCCCAATGGTATTTTTTTTCTGAATTTCTTTTATAAAGAATAAATTAAGGGGTGCCTGGGTGACTCAGGTTAGGCATCCAACTCTTAATTTTGGCTGAGGTCATGGTGTCAGGCTCATGAGATCAAACCCCATGTTGGGCTCCATGCTCAGCAGGGCGTCTGCTTGAAATTCTCTCTCTCCCTCTCCCTCTGCTCCTCCCCCTGCTTTCTCTAAAATAAATAAATATTTTAAAAAGGAATAAATTGAGTCAATGCTATAATTTTTTGTATCAACATTTATATAAATACATTTACATTTTTCATAAATCTGGTATATTAGTTTCCAATTGTTGCTGTAACAAATTCCCATAAATTCAGTGGCTTAACACAACACTAACTTATTATCTTGTAATCTGGAAGGTCAGAAATTTGAAATTGGTTTCCTTGGGCTAAAATCAATGTGTCAGCTAGGCTGCATGTTTTCTGGCAGCTCTAGGGAAGATTCATTTCCTTGTCTCTGCCAGCTTCTAAAGCTGCCAGCATTTTGGCCCATGTTTGCTCTCTATCTTCAAAGCCAGCAACAGCAGTTGAGTCTTTCTCATGCTGCGTCACTCTGCCATGGATCCTTTTGCCTTTCTTTTCCATATTTAATTCCCCCATGATTGTGTTGGGTTCACGCAAATAATGCAGGATAATCCCCCTATCTTAAAGTCAGCTGCAATTGCTCAGCAAGCTTAATTCTATCTGCAGACTTAATTCTCTTTTTTTTTTTCCAGACTTAATTCTCTTTTGCCATTTTATACCAGTCAGTTTCAACCAGAGAAGCAGGACCAGTAGGAGATATATATCAAGAGACTTATTCCATGGAATTGTTTATGCAATTGTGGGGGGCTGGTTAGGCAAGTTAGGAGGGGTAGCTGAACATCTTGGGCATGGCCAAAATTGCTATCCACAGGTGGAATTTCTTTTTCTTCAAAGAAGCCTTAACTCTGCTTTTAAGACCTTTCAAATAGTTGAATAAGGCCCATACAAATTATGCAAGACAATCACTCTTACTTAAAGTCAATTAATTGATTATGGACTTTTGGTTTAATAACTGGGCCTATAGTCTAGGAAAGCGGACATGTCAATTAGACCATTACAGTTCACTTTTTGTCAGTTTGGCAGCCATACGCACCTCTATAAATGATACTTATGCTGCAAATAAAGGCAATGACAAAGTCACACTTCCACTTGACATCGCATCACACATCCTGCATACATACAACTAAGACACACTAGCCTTTTCTCCAGAAGAGGATATAATGTGTTTGGGTGATACTCACTGTTTTCTTTGACATACTGTAACTTAAAAGATGTGACACAAAGTTAACTTCATTTATACATCTTCTTTTATATGATAAAGGGATAAGAGAGAGAAGAAAACAAAAATAAATGGTTAAAATGCATACAAACATATTCATGACAAAACAAGGAAGAAATCAGTACAATAATAGTCATCTGTCTATTATAGCTCTGATTTCTGCAGCTGGTTACATGTCTTCATTGGCATTTATAGCTATCTTCTTCCCCTACTACATTCCGTTTCCTTTACCCTCAGCAAACACCACATTGATTTTGGTTCTTTACCTGGTGGGGTGACCCAAACTTTCATTCCTCAAGGGTCTGGGCCATTAATAATCCTGACTGAACTGGATTGTTGCAATTTTCCAATTACTTTATTCCAGGGTGTGATGTTTAATTTAATGTGCCAACTTAACTGGGCCACAGGGTGCTCAGATCCTTGTTTAATCATTATTTCTGGGTGTGTCTGTGAGGGTGTTTCCAAATGAGATTAGCATTTGGATTGGTAGACTGAGTGAAGCAGACTATCTCCCTGATGTGGGTGGGCACCATCCAGTCCATTGAGAGCATTGAGTTAGAAGAAAACAGCAGAAGAAAGACTTTCCTCTCTGTGCCTGACTGCTTGAACTGAGATATAGGTCTTTTCCTTTCTTCAAATTTAGACTTAAACCATTAGGTCCCCTGGTTCTCAGGTCTTTGGACTTGGACAGAAACTTACACCATTGGCTGTTCTGGTTTTTAGGACTTCAGATGCAGACTGAAACATCACTGACTTTCCTGGGTCTGCAGCTTGCAGATGACAGATTGTGAGGTATCTTAGCCTCCATAATTATATAAGCCAATTCCTTACAACAAGTATCTAGTTAGATAGCTATTTTATTGATTCTATTTATCTGAGGAATCCTTACTAATTAATACACAGGGCAATAGGTCAACCTTCATTTTTTAAGGATTCCATATTTGCAAATTCACCTATACTAAGATTTATTTATAATCCCAAAAACAACGTTTTCAGGTTTTTATGTTCATTCTTGAAATGCACAAAGAAAAAATTGAATTGTCACTGGGCTTATTTCTAGATGAGCTTACAAACAGGATGATGCTCTGCCTTCATTTCAGTTCCCATACAGAGACGACCAGAGAATGGAGTGAACAGGGGGATAATTCAGTGTTGTGCAAGAAACTCTGACTCCAGGGCCAGTAGGGCAGGGTTTGGATCTCAAATCTGGCACCTGCTAGTGGAGGAGACTCAGGTAAGTTACTTAGCATTTCTGAACCTCATTTTCAGTTTATTTATTTTTTTTTTTAATTTTTATTTATGATAGTCACAGAGAGAGAGAGAGAGAGAGGCAGAGACACAGGCAGATGGAGAAGCAGGCTCCATGCACCGGGAGCCCGACGTGGGATTCGATCCCGGGTCTCCAGGATCCCGCCCTGGGCCAAAGACAGGCGCCAAACCGCTGCGCCACCCAGGGATCCCCCTCATTTTCAGTTTTAAAAAAATTAAATACTTTCTTTTGAGATGGTTGTAGCATTTTCACTTTTGTAAAATAAAGAAAAATAGAGTCTACCAAGATGGGTTGTTTTTGGACTTAAAATTGCAACCTATGTTAGAAAGGTGTGGATATATATGAAATATATTCATCTGTCTCCTAAAAGCAATGGTTCAATACCTGCTAACTCTATTTACAGTGGCTTTGTAGAACACAACTGCCACAAATAAGGAGAGCTGACTCTACTAACAGATGCCCCAGGATAAGTCCTATATATTCTTCTTTACTTCCACTGTGTAGAGGTAATCCAATTTCTTTGTCAATCAGGTCAAATCACTCCAGCCAATACAGTAACCACTTTTTTTTGCATGTTTTTCAGTCATGGGGACCCAAAAGTGGCTGGATTGCAGTCTCACTTTCCAGTTCAGTGGAGTAACTTTTGTGTTTCCCGGTTAGAACTATTCCTTCCTTTGGTATGCAGTGTTCAAGACCTGCAGTGTGTAAGGTCATATAGACACATAACAAAAATTTTGTTAGAGAGCCACTAGGGAAAATAGTGAGTGGAGCAATCCCATTTCCACTCTTTGATTCTTGGACCTAAGAATCCTGACTATGGGAAGCATAGCATCTATTAGATGCTGCTGACTTAGAGCATGTGCAGCCTCTTGGAGGACATTGTCCCAGCTCAGCAAGATATTACTACTTAACTAGCGCTATAACTGTCGTAAAGAGGCCATTCTACCATTCTGTGAAAGCTAGCTGATTCAAGATAGTGGGGTACATGGTGAGGCCAATGATCTCCACAAATATGGCCCCATTGCTGCATTTATTTGCTGTGAAGTGAGTTCCTTGATTGGAAGCAATGCTGTGTGGAATCCCAACGGTGGATAAAGGCTTTATTCTATAAGTGCACTCTTAGGCAGACTGAATCTTCTGTCCATAGGTGGAATTTCTTTATCAGGAAAACTCTGATTTTAAGGGGTTTCATCTGATTGACTCAGGCCCACCCAGATTATCCAGACAATCTCTCTTACTTCAAGTTAACTGATTATGGACTTCAATCACATCTACAAAAGACCTTCCCACTAACATTTAGATTAATGATTAAATAATCTAAAGTAATGTATCCACATCCAGCTTCTTATGTACAACAATGTATTCTTTTTTCCTCAGTTCATCTAACTGTCAAAGCAACTTTATAACTTAAAGGACAACACAAAGTAGTATGCTCTATGTAAATTTCAGTTATGATAATCAACAACTATAGAGAATAGTCAAAAGCATATACAATCCATTCCAACTGTCAGATACCCTAAAACTTGACCCAGGTTGTACAGTGAAAGGAGAGAACTGGTTATGAGCCACTTCAAATTATCCCTAAATAACTAGGGACTTTAAGCTAGCCAAACTGGCATGTCAAAAAGAACATCACACCATGTAACATAATGTGTTCACAGATTCTAGGGATTAGAAGGTGGTCATCTTTGGGAGGTTATTATTCTGCTTAATGAATATGGATAATACAAGACAGTATAAAAATGAAAAATAAGTGAGAAAAGAGAATATGACAAAGGGGTAACAGGAGTGAAAAAACTAAGATAATAATAATCCTTTGGTGAAGTCAGTGCATCAAATTGGCCACATGGCCCTGATTATTTGCTATTATTTTTCTACTGGTGATTTGTCTGTAATCTTTCAAGCGTCCCTGTAAAGAGAGACACATTATCTCAGTCACAGTATTAAGAAGAGAAACAAACCAGTTGGCAGGAGAAGTGAAACCATGCCTAATATTCTGGAACATTAGGAAATTGATGAGCATACTCTTATAGGTACCTAACAACACTCTTAAAATGAAAACAGTCACAGAGGGTAGAACTCTGTTTTATATATTTAGTATGTAACCAACACAGTTGAGTAAATGGAGCTTACCCACAGATAATTTGAAGTGGCCCACAACCAGCTCTCTCCTCTGTACAACCAGGGGCAAGTTTTAAGGTATTGACAGTTGGAATGGATTGTATATGCTTTTGACTATTCTCTATAGTTGATTATCATAACTGAAATTTACAGAGAGCATACTACTTTGTGTTGTCTTTTAAGTTATAAAATTGCTTTAACAGTTAGATGAATGGAGCAAAAAGAATACATTGTTATACATAAGAAGCTGGATGTGGATACAGTATTTAAAAGAAACCACCTCACCTTGTCATACAAATAAGACAGACAGTTCAAAAAAGAGTCCAAGTATATGTGGGAAAGTTGGCATGTCAAATTAATTGGCAAAGAATGAAATATTTAATAAATTATTCTGGGACAAATGACTTCACTTGGAAAAATAAGTTAAAATACATGCTTATATAACATGCAGAAATAAATTCCAAGTTTACCCAAGATTTTAGAAAAGTTTAATAATAATCCTAGAATATGGAATACTTTCTTTAGAACCTGTTGAAATTCTATATTTTACTTAATTTCTGTCTGGTTGTTCTACCAGATGTTGAATGAAGGGTGTTAAATTCTCTAACTATAATCATGGATTTGTTTCTTTCCCCTTTCACTTCCATTAATTTCTGCTTCACATATTTTTTACCTGTGTTGATTGGTGCACACACATTTAAGATTGCTATATTTTCCTGGTGGACTGATCACTTTATAATTATATTAATGTCTTCTCTGTCTCTGGTAATTTCCTTTGCTCTGAAATCTGTTTTTTATAATACTGATATAGTCACTCCTCCATTTTTGGATTGTTTGCATGATACGTCTTTTTCCATCCTTTTACTTTCAATTTGCCTATATTGTTATACTTGAAGAGATTTCACTTGAAGGGATTTTAATTTATATATTTAGATCAGTTATATTCCTAAATAAATAAAGATGCTGTCTTAGCATTTTTTGTAAAAGTAAAAATAATTAGAAAAAATTCACAACAGATAAATGGTTAAAAATACTGTATCATGCAAACAATAAAATTATATGCAGCCACGACTTTTTATAAAGTAAACTGCAAAATAATGTATAGCGTGTTCTCATTTCTCATACAAAAATTGTTGAGTGGCTTTTTACTGTCACTTAGAATTGGCAACTAAGGGTATACACTATGGATAAAGGAACATCAAGTGTCCTATTCTATAGTGACACCCTCCAAGGAAACTCAAACATTTGTGGGCTAACACCTCTATTACAGCTTACAAACAATTGGGCAGATTAGCCCTCTTGCCTCCAATCATTATCCTAGCACATCACCCACCCCTTGCTTTCAACCTCATTTATCACCCTAGTGCTTCTTACAGTCCTATAAACAAAAGACCTGAGATAGTGGTAGAATAGGAAAGTCTTTGGAGCCAGATGCTGTTGGCTTACATGGGAACTCTGCTTATTTTCCATTGGCTCCCCATATCCCTTACACAAATCAGGTAAAGGGGGGAGAGTCAAGGTAATTGTTTAGAGACCTTAAGAGTACTTTAAAAACTATGAGACTGACATTTTATTCTCCAAAGATGTTCTTGGGATTTTAGCATAAGCAGCAGAGTCATCAATCTGCTTGTGTGATTATGTGAACAGAGAAAGCAGAGCTAGAGACAGATGGCAGACAGATGAGAGCTGATCACAGGGCAAGGAGACACCAGTGGCAAGAAGGCAGGAGCTGAAAGCATTGAGCAAGCTAGAGAGGAAGATATAGAGACAAATTCCATGTCAGAAAACAATGCAGATGGGTGGCCTCATGGCACTCTCTCCTCCCAGTGCATTCCCATCCAGAAAAGAGACCGAAGAAGCACTTACTCTTGATCCTAGGTGAAAAGGCATATTTGAACCCTTGCTTCATAGAAGGCAACCAGGGCAAGCAAGAAACAACTTATAAAAGACCCCACAGTGGGCAGTCAATAAAGAAGCATCCTCTTTCATACTGCTTTTCAACAGCCACTACCAGAGAAATAAGTACATCCTTCGATAAGATAGACATATCACCGTGGTGGAGCTTGTAGGTGTGTTCCCAACCCTCATTGGTAGGATAGGAGCAAAGATTATGCCTCCAGTCCTAGCTCTGCAGCTCAGGTTGTTGCTGTGCATCCCACTCTACTCCTGCAGTACGGTGCTAGTAGATAAGCATGGTATAGACAAGCATGGTATGGACTATGTCTCCCTGGTGATTCCTGTGGCCCTCTTCAACCTGATTCATACTTTCCCCTTGAGAAAAGAGGAGATGGTCCTGCAAGCTGAAATGGGCCAGACCTGTAACACCTGATGTGATGGTTCCTCTCTTGGTAGCTCCTCTTCTCATTCTACAGATTGCTATGCACATGGAAAGGCCTTAAAAATATCCTTGATGTACAGATTTTTGTTTGTAATTTTCAAAGTCAATTTTAATATGAGCTTTCTTTGCACTTAAAAGTTACCATGATGTTTTTTGTACTTTGAAGTATACCTAAAAATGATGAATATGATATGTAGTCTTTTTCTTTATTCCGTCATGGCTGGTTAATTTTATAGAGAAACTAGAAACAACAAGCATACACATGCTTTCACTGTGTTATTCAGTGTTACACATAACTTACTTCTACTTTGTTTTTTGCATAAAACTTATATTAATAAAATATTTTGGAGCAAATTAAAAAAAAAGAAATGAGTCACATTTCTTTGTCTTCACTCCAACCCAAGTCAATGACTTGATGGAAGAACCAAGTGGAGCCTTGGAGCATGGCTAGCAGAATGAACTAGGGGTGGTAGAAGGGGAGGAGGGCGGGGGGTGGGAGTGAATGGGTGACGGGCACTGGGGGTTATTCTGTATGTTAGTAAATTGAACACCAATAAAAAATAAATTAAAAAAAAGATATGAGATTTCATTTTTACACTGAAAATTCAGTTTTACACTGAATTTGTCTTTTAAAAACAAAGTATTGGGAATGCTGTGGTATCTGCCCAAGATATCATTAGGGATCTGCTCCCCACTAGGAAAAGGAGATTCAACACAGTACAGTAATGGGGGAAAATAAAGCTGGTTTATGTTTCTATCTCAAGGCAGTTAAAACTATTAACCAACATGTGAAATGTACATGTATGTGTATATGAATATTTGTTGTTAGTTTCTACATGTATATTTTCTCTAAGCAAAGAAAATGGGAAGGATCTGTACTCCATTATTAACAATCACACATTAGCACATAGCACATACAAAGATGGAATTTATAATAACCAGTAAGTTTTTAACTTGAGAAACGAAAAGGTTCTCTTTAGAAATAATAGATGAATACACTAGGTTCCAGCCAGATGAGAACATGTCCATAAGTTTCCTAATAATTAAAAAAAAGGCTTCACCAATTGATAAACAAATATTTCATATTTGTACCCCACACATCTCAATGTGCAGAGCCCCCCTCTTCTTGATTAGCAAGCTGTGGCGTTTTGCTTAATGAATTCCTAGGGATATGATCCTGTACGGGTAATTCTCAATGTTGGAATCTCTGGAAGATTGGTTGTGGGCATAGGAGCTGAGCTGAAGTGCTGGTGAGCATTCAGAGCAGTGTTTTCTGGCTCTCTTGGGCCAGCGTTAGCTCCTCTCACCTACCTGCTTAGGTGACAGCTGTGGCTCTTCTGCTGGAACCAAAGTCAGCTGAGCCAAAGGCAGGCACTAAACAGCTGACCCTTTCTTCTCATGGGCTCTTGCCTCTCTTCTGTTAATTGTGGGGCACATTCCTGGTTTCTTTTCACACTAAGTACAGGAAATCTCCTATTTCTGATGTCTTGCTCTTAAAAGGGGGACTGTTGCAGCCCAGTTATTTGCTCTCCTGGAGTACTATTCTTTCAGCCCTTAGTGATAGGTTCAGAGGATAGTTACATCCAGTTTCTCACTCTCCCTGAAACAAATGTCCTGTTCAATATCCACACCTTGCTGCACAGTTAAGCTCCCTCCATTCCACTCCTCACTCAAGGTGATATTTTTCATTCAGCCTTCACTGTTCTTCCTCTACTCCAGATTACTTTGGGGACCTGCAGATCATCAGGTTCGTACATCTTTTAATTCCAATTATAAACAGAGCTCAAATTATTTCTCAAAGACTTCTGAGCTCTGTGCAAAAACAAAGGATGTGACCTGGCATCTATTCTACATGTCCCTCAATATTTCATAACAGTAAAGTCAATTGTGAAGCAAATGTAACCAGACCATATAGGGGATCTCTAGGAGGTAGTGGTGCCTAATTCCAACTCACCACGGAACTCAGCAGCTACCCCAACCCAAATGCTACAAAGGGAAATAAACTTGCTTTTCAGAGCAATCCTTGGACAATTCTGGAGACAGAAACTTTACTCTGTCTCTCTCTCCCCTTCCCTTCTGCCCTCTATCCTTCCCCTGTCTTCTGTAAAAGCCATATTAATAAATTAGTAAAGTTACTAAGACCTCGTATGAAAGCAAGCTGGAGAAAAAGCAATGAGATTTTTTTTTAAGTTTTTATTTATTTATTCATCAGACACACACAGAGAGAGAGAGGCAGAGGCACAGGCAGAGAGAGAAGCAGGCTCCATGCAGGGAGCCTGATGTGGGACTCAATCCTGGGACTCCAGGATCATGACCTGGGCCAAAGGCAGGCACTAAACCGCTGAGCCATCCAGGGATCTCCAGCAATGAGATGTTTTTGACAAAAATATAGAAAATAATATACAGGGCCCATAAGGTTTCATTATTTATATTTTTAAAATGTCTTTATTTTGCTTTTATTATTAAAGAATATTTTCACCGCTCTGGTGTTCTGGGACCACAATTTCTATATTTAAAAAATTTTTATTTATTTATTCATGAGAGAGAGAGAGAGAGAGAGAGAGAGAGAGGCAGAGACACAGGCAGAGGGAGAAACAGGCTCCATGCAGGGAGCCTGACATGGGACTCAATCTCGGGTCTCTAGGATCAGGCCCTGGGCTGAGGGCAGTGCTAAACTGCTGAGCCACCGGGGCTGCCCGTAAGGTTTCATTATAATGTACTTTCTTACATACTGCTGCTGAGGTTTTGAATGAGTATAGACTTTTGGTAAAGCAATTTTATACAACTTATTTTAAAAAAATCACTTCTAGAAATCTATCCTAAGGAATAATCTGAGAAGTAATGAAAGATGTGAGGATGTGTAAGGATTGCAAATGTAGTATTATTTATCATAGGAGAAACTGGAAACAACCAAAATGTATGAAAATAAGTTATGGTTTATGCATTAAATGGGATATTGGCTTGTCTTTAAAAATCATGCTTCCAAAAGATATTTGTATAATCTGGCAAAAAGCTTAGTTTATAATATTGAGACAAAAGGTAGAACAAAAACTGTATATACAATATTAATAATTTTTGTTTATCAATCTCTTGGAAGTAAATCTTTTCTTTCCAAATGCTTCAAAATAATCATAAACTATGTTTATTATGAAGAAAAAGTTAACACAATCTGTTTTAATTTGGCAACAATCCATTTTGGGAGTTTCTGGTTCAGAGGTAAAAGCCTTTCCTGCAATAATTTTTTTAGGAAGTTTCTTAGGGAAGGAATGGAAAGACAAGAATTTGGAAATCTTTCCCCCAACAGCTACACAGTTTTAATATTTTTATTTTTTCATGTTCTCCTTGAGCCCTGCCCAAGAACAAATATTATTTTTTAGTTGTACATTGGTCCAAGGGGGTAATTGTGTGAATTAGTAGCAGAAAAAGAAACTCGCTAATCTCAGCCCATCATTCTTTTTATCTGCTTAAGTGTTTGACCTCCCTACATGGGCAAGAGAAAGAACAGTTAAATGTAAAATTTAGTTTGAGTAGTCATCCAGAAATTGCTGATCTTGTATAAAATAAGTAGCGGTTTGGCAATATATATGAAGAACCTAAAATTAGTCGCATTATTTGGCTCAGAATTCTACTTCTGAAAGATACAGACCAAGATCCAAGATGGGCATCATGGCCTAGAGTGAAACAGTACCAAGTTAACCATCATCTAATTACCTGAAAATCATGGAATGGTCAGCTCAACTGGGGATGGGATAAACAAAATATGAAAAAATATTAAATCTTCTGTAAGTTTAGCAAATCCTCAGAGAGTACCCCACCTTTGGGCCATCCTCCTCTTCTTGGTCCCATTTTGCTTATCCAGCTGTTAGTGGAGATGAGTCTCAAACCAGGGTCAAAATGGTAGCTAAATAGATGTGAATATATAACTTGTTTTTGAATGTTCTCTAAATAGTATGTAACTTGTCGGAAAGGAAATCATTTCTAATGAGAGAGATTCTTAGAGGATATTTCATGCCCTTTTTGGTTCTGATAGTTAGGACTAGAAGAGGTTTCAAAACTAGTTATGTATCAACAATTTCTGGGATTTTCCATAACATACAGTTGAGATTGGGTGGATCTTTAACTAGCAAAATATCAACAGTTTGGTTCAAAGTCATAGGAATTTTTCTGTAGAGTTATGGTGGCGGCTTTCTTTCTTTCTTTCTTTCTTTCTTTCTTTCTTTCTTTCTTTCTTTCTTTCATGCTGGAAGGAACTTTAGATATCTCACCACTGGTGAAAAAAACAAGGAATAGGGACACCTGGGTGGCTCTGGCTGAGCATCTGCCTTCAGCTCAGGATGTGATCCCGGGGTTCTGGGATTGAGTCCTGCATCGGGCTCCCCCTCAGAGAGCCTGCTTCTCCCTCTGCCTATGTATCTGCCTCTCTCTGTGTCTCTTATGAATAAATAAATAAAATATTTAAAAAAAGAAGCCAAGGAACAGAGAGATTAAACGATTATTTTGGGGACAGAGCAACTTAGTGTCTGAGTTGCCAAAGTTCAGGCCTATTTATGAAGCTTTCAAAATACCAGTTTTTAGAACCTTTATTCTGATAAGTTAGGAAATACCTGATAAAAAATATTTAAATAGTGGAATTTAGTGTCACATAATTTGTGAGTTGATTTATAAGATTTAAAAGAGAAGAAAAAGCAAAAGACAGATTTGAAGACAAAAATATTTGGGAAATCTATAAATGGTTTGAGGAGCAGGTCCCTGAAATGGTGCAGAAAACTTGGCAGATGGGGAATGAAAAATTAATTTAAGCTCAGCAATTTTGGGGCATGGCTGACTCTGAAGATCTATCATTCATAGTTTTAATGTTGATTTCCCAGTAGTGAAGATAAGTTTCTGCTAATGCACCTATCATATGCTGATTTTTTTTTTTCCTTTTTTGCTTTGAACCAAGAGTATGGCTTCCTATATCACTGTAGTACAATGGTGGCCCATCTTATATAGTCCATTCCAAGCGGCCTGAGATCCAATTTTCGTTTAGGAAAATAAAGGCCTCTAGGACAACCACTGTGGTTGCAGAAATGGACCTTTTGAAATCATTTCCCCAGATATTTGCCCACTACTGGCAGATCGATGTTAGTGTAGGGCAGAGGCAGCTGGAAGCACTCCATGGTGAGCCAGCTTCATAATGATAGGCTGAGTTGCCTGTAGCCTAGTAGTTAGAGTATGTCAGTGGAAACCAGCATATACCAGTAGCCTACTCTTCCAGAAACTAGCACTGTTGGTGCTTTTGAGAATACAAGACTGCCTTGCTCTTCTACGTCCTTGAAGAGAAGAGGTTCTGTAACTACCGAAGAGGAAGAGTCAAGCTGGAGATCAGGAAGGTGTCATCTTCTCTATTTCCAGTGTGTAATAGAGGATGCTGGAAAGTCAGTGATACTGCATGGAATGCAATGAGGTACTGTATATCTTAATTCTAAGATACATTATTTTTCACATTTTTACATTTCTAAAATTGGGATGCATCTCTACATTTGTCTCTGTGTTTGAATCTTCTATATTGTTAGTATTATCCATGCTGGATTCAATTACCATTAAAAATGCTTTAAAATGTTTAAACTCTGATTCAGCATCAGAAAAAAATGTTATTTTGTTATATGAATAATAAATATAAATATTTTCTTATACACCAAAAAGCATGAAAATAGAAAAGTAATGTGTAGGAACAAAGGCATCTGTCATTGGAGAAATGCCATCATTCTGTATTTTCTTACAAAGCAACATCCAAGTGCCTTACAGAACTTAAGAAAAGAAGTAAACCCGGTTACATTTTTGTTACTGAGTTACATGCAAGGGATTGTCTATCACATGCTGTATTAGTTTCCTGTGGCTGCTGTAACAATGACCACAAACTTTTAAAAAAAGATTTAAAAAAATTATTCATGAGAGACACACAGAGAGAGAGAGAGAGAGAGAGAGAGCAAGAGAGAGGCAGAGACACAGGCAGAGGGAGAAGCAGGCTCCATGCAGGGAGCCCGACATGGGACTCAATCCCGTGTCTCCAGGATCAGGCCCTGGGCTGAAGGCAGCCCTATACTGCTGAGCCACCCAAGCTGCCCTAAAGATTTTATTTACTTATTCAGGAGAGACAGAGAGAGGCAGGGACATAGGCAGAGGGAGAAGCAGGCTTCCTGCAGAGAGCCCAATGTGGGACTTGATCCCAGTACCATGGGATCACACCCTGAGCCAAAGGCAGACGCTCAACCACTGAGCCACCCAGATGCCCCAATGATGACAAATTTAGTGCCTTAGCACAACAGTAACTTATTCTTTCTTAGTTGGTGGCCAGAAGCTCAGCATCAGTTTCACTGGGTTGAAATCAAAGTAGGTATGACCCTGCTCCCTCTGGAGATGGAGATTCTAGAAGGGAATCCATTTGCTGCCTCTTCCAGCCTCTGGTGGCTACATCACTCTGATTTCTACCTCTGTTTACACATCACCTTTTCCTCTTCCCTGTAACAAATCTCCCTTCCCATTCTCTTAAAAAGACATTGGTAATGGCATTTATGGCCCACGTAAATAATCAAGGATAATCTCTCAATCTCAATATCCTTAACTTAATACATCTGCAAAGATCCTTTTTCCAAATAAGGTAACATTTACTATTTTCAGCAATTAGAATATGAGATCTTGGGACCACCATTCAGCCCACTACACATACCAAGCAATACTACTAGAGTCAGAAAAAAACCCAAACTTCTAGAAATAAGTAAAAGAAAGGTTGGTGTGATTAATTAATGGTGGTATTTTCTTTATGCTTCCTTCTGACAAAATTAGAAAACCATTGAAACTTGCAGAACTGGTATCAGTGGCATGGAAGAAAATCTCAGTGACAACAGAGAACTCTTCTAAGGAATGTTCATAATGGCCCAGAGAACACAATTGGGTAGTTAATCACTAGATATTAGCAATTCAAAGTGGGAAGTGATTCAGAAGGGCTAGACTCTGAACATGAAGAAGTTTTAGAAAACTCTTAATATGATAGATTACAGAAATGGTCCCTAATCTCCACCCTTTGCTGATCCACATTACGCAGTGACTTTGCAGCTTCTCCCAAACAAGAGATAGAATCTAATTCCCCATTCCTTGAATCCAGGATGTCCTATGACCAGCATTAGCCAATTGAACACAGGTGAAGTGATGCTATCTAGATCGCAGAGGCCTTGTTTCCATTTCCTCCTCAGTCACCATAAGAGCAAGTACAAACTGGCCTACTGGGTGATGAAAGACATGTGGTTCAGTCACTCTCACCACTCTAGTCAATAAAATGGCCAACCAGCCACTAGACATGTAAGTGAGGCCATCCTTAACCAGCTAGCTCACAGATAAATTGCCATCCAGCCACAGATAAATGAGTGCATTCTATGATCACACCAGGGCCCAGGCCAGCAGAACTGTCCAAGTGACTTGCAGATTCTGAAAGATAATGAATGTTTGTTATTTTAATTCATTGGGTTCTGGCATGGTTTATTATATGATAAAAACTAATACATCATGGGTAGAAAATCACCAGATTTTAATGACAGAATGAATAAGTATTTTGGAATGAATCAGACTCTGAATGTAAATAATATTTTTTGGAATATTTTAATGAACTTATTTTACTTATAATTTCTTTTCTTTGTATCCTTAATGGTGACATAATAAAAATATACTTACTAAGAAGTCTAAAAGAGATCTTTAAATAGTATAAAATAAAACTTGAATTGGATAAAGGATCATGTCATGATTTTATTAGAGATATTTCTTTTTTGGGATCCCTGGGTGGCGCAGCGGTTTGGCGCCTGCCTTTGGCCCAGGGCGCGATCCTGGAGATCCGGGATCGAATCCCACGTCAGGCTCCCGGTGCATGGAGCCTGCTTCTCCCTCTGCCTGTGTCTCTGCCTCTCTCTCTCTCTCACTGTGTGCCTATCACGAATAAATAAAAAAAATTAAAAAAAAAGAGATATTTCTTTTTTAGGGTTATAACCATCCTTAATTTCTTTTATCTTATAGACTCTCCTATGTTCAAAGCAGAAACCCATTTCAGTTTAAATTCAATAATTCTATGCTCAGCTTTCTACCACTTATCCACTATATAACTTCTGGTGATTTACTTCCTCTTTCTGAGTTACAGTTGCTGTACATGAAAAGTGAGGATGTGATATCTCGTGGTTAGGGTTGTTTTAAAGATAAAGTGTGATAGTGCATATAGATGTGGTCTGTGTAATGCAAATAGATAAAAAATATTAAGAAAGCTGAATCTATGCTAATTAGCATATTTCTAAATATATGCAATTATAGCATTTTATTAGCTAAAGAAATGGTGATTTTTTTCAATACATTTTTTTGATTCCATAAAATAGATCACTTGGGTTATGTGAATATATCTTTTCTTATCCCCACTCTTTTTCACAACATGGACACAATAAGACCTGTGAACATGACCTCTTCCCCATCACATGTTGCTCACTGCTGGCATAGCAGAATAAAAACAGGTGGTCCATATGCAGACATCCCAGCCCTCATGCATTAGATTACACTTGTAGCAAACAGATTTGAGATTCTTGTCTCACCTAGAGCCTCCCTCTCAAAAAAATCTGCTTTAGCCAGCAGTGAACCTATCCATCCATCCCCAGTCAACCATAGCTGATGGGGCGAGAGGCATACATTTGACCTGGAGAATTTAATCAGAGCTTCTAACAAGTCCATAGTGGCCCTGTCTTGAGAATTCAAATTAAGACATGCTGAGATTGAAATTTTGGAGAGTGGAAGTCTGTACCTGAACATACACATAATATTGGGCTGTAGTCAGAAACCAAACAAATCAACTACATACGAAAGAAAAAGTTCAGGAGAAGTAGAAAGCAAGCCAGCACAGAAAATTAGAGGAGAAGATGCAGAAGACTGGCACAAAAAGCATAGCTAAAGTTCGAGAGAGAAAGAGGGCGTTTCACTTCAGACTTCAGTTTCCCCGTAGACTTTCCCTACTGTTTATTTTCTCCCTGGAGATGTCAGCCAGATTCCTTGGACTTTCTTAACAATGCCTCATTCCCCTTTTTATTTGAGCCAGTTTGGAGTGATTTTTTGTTCCTCATAACCAAATGACCCCTGCTGGGTTGAAAAATTCTCATGGGTTTAGAGATCACTTGGATTTCTCTTTAGTCCTTGGTGGGGAGAAAAAGAAAGCTTGTTAGGAAAAAAAAAATGATGAAGGGAGGAGCTATTGAGTGGGTGACAGTCACTAGAAAGTAAGAGATTAGGGAGCAGCAGAAGGTGGTGGTATTCACATCAAGTGCAGAAGAAAAAAAAAAAGAATTCTAATATGATTCATTAAAGAAAGACCCCATGAAACAAGCAGAACAGTTCAGATGTGACTACTCCCCAGTGATGGTAAGAATGTTGAAGGGAGATCCACAGTTTTTTTTGAAAGACATGATACTTGATAGACACCCTTTCCTGGGCTTCAGTCATAAAAAAAAAAAAATCCATATGTGATGCGGACAATGTTTCAGGTTAATTTCCCTTTGATGGAATTGATGATGATTTTTTTCATTGTAGATTTATTTTTTTATAGAGTAGGTGTTCATCATCAAACTCTAAAATTAAGATTAGATAGTATATTTGAATCAGTCTGTGGTGATAGCAACGTAACATGAACTTTGAAGTACACAGAGGCATCTCTTAAGAAGCTTATTATTAAGCTTTTTGCATTCATTCACTCCTCTTCAAGCACTTGCTATGTGTCTATCACTGTGTCAGGTGCTGAGGAAACCAAGGTGAACCAGCCAGACATCGTTGCCCCTGCCCTCACTGAATTAGAGTAAATAGACACAATTAGATAAATAGGGAAGTGAAAGAGAATAAGAATTACCTGCTATTAATAAAGTGACAAATGCCAAAGTACAGAATTTCAAGCAAGATTGGTGGTATAGGTCTCACTGGAGAAAGAGGAGACCTGAATATAACTTGTTTTAATTACATTTGATATAGCTTGAAGCGATTAGATTATCACAAGAATTTAATACTGTTTGCCATTGGCTTGATAACTATTTAGGGTAAATGCATATCATTCTCTTAGGCACTTTTATAACTTAATGACCAGAAGAAGGGGAGAAGAGAGGAAGAAAACCAATATTAATTAGTGTCTAACATGTACAAGACATTATGTTACCAAAGGAGTCATTATTATACTCATTTTACAGATGGAAGAATGAAGGTCTAATGCTCCAGCATTCCAAAGCTCTTTCCATTACATCATTCACTAGATGTAGATCTAACCGTATTTGTAAAAGGCAACAAAGTATTTCCTTATCTCCAACTGAAATAATTTTAAATTTTAAGGTGCTGTGAACATTTTATTCTTATAAAGTGTCTTTTATTATTTCTACTATTCAAAACACCTTTTCAGCTAATGATTCTGACCTAACGACGGTATAAATTCATAACTAATAATGTCATCTTCTACTGGAAAGGGAAAAACCGATTTCATCTGAGTATCAGGGGGAGGGCAGTTGACACATCCCACCCCCAGATGATGCCCCCTAGTCCCATTTGTGCTTTTTTTCAAATACGCACCGAGACCTCAACCTAAGAGTCCAGTTTCAATTTAAGCACAGCAACAGCCCCACTGTCCATTTCTTTGCCCGAGCTTCCCTCGCCACGGCTTCCGAGCGCCAATGATTCCAATTCATTCTAGATTTCAACATTCATGGAGGCGGCGGGCACGGGGCACGGGGCACGGGGCACGACGCTGGGTTCTGGGGACAGGGATGGTGCAGTCGCCTTGAGAAGCCTGGTCCCCACGAAGTTCTAAACGCCGGTTCCCTCCGCGCTTTCCACCTCTTTCTCCTCCCTCTGCCCAGGGAGGGGATTTAAAGCCCGGTCCCCGGGGCGGGTCCTCTTTCCGTGCACCGGCCGGAGGGTGCACCTGTGGAGCCCGCCCAGATCCGAAGAGCAAGGGCACATTCAACGAGGCAGCACGCAAGCTTCCCGGGGCTCGGCCACCATTTGGAGGGAAGGATGCGAGGGTAGGAAAGGAAGTTCTGCAAGCCCGCTGCGTGGGCCTCCCCTCGTGGCCGTGCCGGCTCGTAGCCCTGGGACCCTCCCCGGGTGGCTCGCACTTGGGCGGGGCAGCGTGGGGGGCGGTGCCCGGAGAAGGCCGCGACTCCAGAGGTGGTCGAGGCGGGGGCTCGCAGCTCCCAGCCTCCTTCCTTCTCCTCCCGCCTGCGGCCATCAACTCGGGGAGTAGAAAGGCCGCCAACGAAAACCCGAAAACCCGCCAACCCGCCGTCCGGTCCTCCGCCTCCGGGCCCCGGTTCCTGCCGGTCCGCCAGCCGCACCCCGCGGTCACCCTGCGCTCACCACCACCCTCGACGCCCCTGCACCCCAACCCGACGCACAGGGTCCCCACTCAGAGCCAACCCACCTTCTCCTACTGGGGTGAAGGGGTAATCTTTGCTGGGACCCTCTGCGCAAGTGGAGGGTGGCAGGGGGCGTGAGTCCGGGAGCCCAGTTTTTTTCCCCCCTTAGGGTTCACAAGGGAGCCTACAGCAGCAGGGCCCTAATCCATCTGGTCTATAACTCGTCGTCTGACGACTGAAATACGTCTCAAGGACGCAAGATGAGCGCAGACTTCGTTGCACTAAGGCCACACAAACCTTTTATTTTCTAAGGACGAGTGGTTTCATTTCCTGACTGGCATTTAAGCATTAGGAATACACACTGCCTGCCATCGTGGAGTGAATAGAAAGGTAAATGAAACCGGAGCCCAGAAAGTGCAGCCTCTTAAGAAAAAATTTCCCAAATATTTTCTTTCCCTCTGTATTCACTTCTTTTGCTTCTCTGAGACAGATCCCCAAACAGTGATTCTCAAAGTGTGGTTCCTGGACCGGCAGCATCAACTTCCCTTGGGAAATTGTTAGAAACTCTGGAGGCCAGCCCCAGATCACTTGAATCTGGAAGTGGGGTGGAGGATGAAGCCTGACAGTGGACTCCCACCAGCCATCTAGGTAATTCTGGATGGCACACACAGAAGAACCACTGGCTTACCAGTCTCCTCAGGCAGTATTTCCCACTGATCACCAAATGTAACCAGAGGTACCAGATCTTGTTTACCACTTCTTCTTTTTTTTTTTTTTTTAAGAAAGAAGTCTCCGATTTGACAGTAGAAAAACCTGTAGAAGCACAATGAATTGCTTGTAAGAAGTCACACAAGCAATCAGTATGAGAGAGAGAGAGAGAGAGAAGTGGGACTTCCCCAGCTACAGTCCGGTTTTAATATCTGTCTACTCCTCCTGAGGATTTGCAGACACGTTTATCTTCCAAGCTTCTATAATCTGTTTTGGTTGTTCCCCTGGTTCTTTCTGAAAGCACCTTCTAAGATAGTTTTCATAATTAAGAGGCCACAGACAGGACACTAGCTACCCCTCACCCCATCTGACAAGCAGCAAAGGAAGTCCCCATTCTTTCTCCAGCTGCCGCTTTCCTCCTTTTCAAATCAAGGTATACCAGGAACCTGGACTGGACAAAGGTAGGATGGCTTTCCCAGAACAACAGACACTGGGAAGTAGGGTGTGGTAAGTATGGGAGTGCTAGGGATCTGACTGGCCTAGGAGAAGGGCCTATTCAGAAGTGTTTAGACTGTGGATATGTGTATGAGATGTTTGGGGCCTTTGCATTGCCACATCCCTGGGGCTAGTGGAAGCCATAACCAGTCACTCCCAAAGTGTTGCCTGCTCCTTTCAATGAACAACCATGGGATCCCAAGTACACCCCTGCCTGGTGGTATTGGCAGGCCTTCCTGATAGTAAGACCCCAGTGTAGTCCTTCTGGTTGCTGATCTCAGGTCTGAATTCTGGGTTCTAGATTTTTGAGAAATAGTCCCATTGGTAGAAAGCTCTAGACAAATTTGTAGAACACTGTGGAGAGGTAAAGGCATGAGGGAGAGAGAGAGAGACAGAGAGAGAGAGAGAGAGAGAGAGAGAGAAAGAGTTTGTAACCTTCAGCATTGCGTCAAAGAAAGGTGTCTTTTTCAGGCAATAGAAAGACCATCACCTGGAGGCTCCTTGGTGGCTCAGTGGGTTAAAAGTCTGCCTTTGGCTCAGGTCATGTTCCCAGGGTCCTGGAATGAGTCTCACATGGGGCTCCCTGCTCAATGAGGAGGAGCCTGCTTCTCTTCTCCCTCTCCCCCCTCCTCATGCTCTCTCTCAAATAAAATCTTAAAAAGAAAAAAAGAAAAAAAGAAAGACCATCACCTGTTCATTATGAACACACACCCTTACACCCTTCGAGCTTCCTGCCTGAGACACTTTCAGATCCTGTCAAGCACTGGCAGCTCATCTCTGGCTATTTAGTAAAAGTAACTGATATTTGCACAGATCTTTTCTTTTATAAAGTAATTACATAAATACAATCTCATTTGCATCCCACTACGGTTTTGTGTGGCAAGAGTGTATGACTATGATATGAATGAATGCATGATTAATTCATTAATTAATGTATGATAATTAATAATATGATTATTTTAATGCTTATCCCCATTTTCAGAGATGAGAAAACTGAGGATCCAGGCTCTTTCAGGGAAAAGCTAGAGGCAGAGCTAGGGTTTAACTCACATGTTCCCCATTTTATAGGCTCAGGGCTCATGCTGAAAGCAAAGGCTTCAAATTATAGGAAGGAGGCATAAGACTTAAAAAAAAAAATCCGTTTGCAGTTTGGGGTTTACAGGATGAGCAGGCAGAAATTTCTTCTCTGGGGGCCACCTGAGTTCAGTGCTCAGAATTTTGAACATTTGGTTTATAGGAACGTGAAGGGGAGCTTGGAAATTTTGCCAAACGGGAAATGCAAACAACTGAATCACTCTGGGACTCATCTCTGACTTAGATTCTGAATTGTGGAGCAGGAGGGGGTGGGGGGCACTAGCCCTGCGGTTGAAGCGACCGAACACGGGAATTTGGGGGAAGGTGGAGGTGGTCAGAGCTTGAAATGGGCCCCTAAAGGTCAAGTGGGGTTGGGGGAATGGCCCAAAAGCCAGAGGAGACGTCCTCTGACGTCCAAACCACAGGCGGGCAGATTAGGAGTCAGCGACATTACCAACCCTCAGAGAATGGAGAATTGCACTTGGTAACGTGGGAGCCTTCACTGGCAGAGAATCAGCCCGGCACAGCGTTCACCTGTCGGGGCCAGGGTCGCCGGCTCCTTCCTAGAAGGCCGGGCCCAGGGTTCCACCCCCTAAGCAGACTTGGGGTTGGTTGGAGATGCTAGAGATGGCCAGAGGTGGAACGTGGAGCTATTACTCCAGGTACCAAACTGAGCCGAGAAAAAGAGGGGGGGAAAAAAAGAAAAGAAAAGAAAAGAAAGAGCAAATGAAGCGGAAGTTTGAGGGCCTTCTGCGAGGAATAACAGTATAAATAACCGAAGACGTCTTGTAAACACTCCGGTCATAACCCCGAACATTAAACAGCCGCGGTGGCATCTGGCGCATCGGCCGCTGCGGGCTGCGCTGGGGCAGCGAGTGAACCCGGTTCCAGGCTCCCCGGCCTCGCCTCTCTGTTTATCTCAACTTAATCTTCTCCACCGAGCTGTTCCACGGCACGGAAGATGTTTAAATTAAAACCCAGCCCGCCGGAAGTCGTGGCGGGGAGCTGAAGGCGCTGGCTAACTGTAATCGCTAGGCAGGCGTGAGCGGTGTTAGTCATTCACTAAGTACTAGGAAGAAATATCTAATGTATGTTGCAGCACTCCTAGAGGTTATGGAATTTACACCTTTCATAGCTCCCATTATTTCTTCGCAGTTTGGCACTATGGGTTGTTTGGGTCCATCTCTGTGCCTAGAAAGCTTAAAAAAAAAAAAAAAAAAAAGAAACGTGGAATTTACCTGCCTGCTCAGGTCATCAGTTCAACCTCGGAATACACGAAAATCGAATTTTCCTTTTCTGGTGTGTTTTTCCCTTGAATCGTGTAACTGTTAGTAACCGCAATCCTGCCCTTTTTTTGAGTTCACAGTTATATTATTTCTAATTGTCTCCAAAGTAACCTGTAAACCTGAGACCAGAGTTTCTATTTGAAGTTTCAGTGCAAAATGTGATCCGCACCTTCACAGGGGAAATTGTGTTTAATCTTTTTCATCTCTAGAAGTTTGGATTGAGGTTCAAAAGAATCACTTTTATTATCAAGCTTCCCCATACTCTCCTGCTTTTCTATTCTGTATATATATATTTAATATATATATATATATTAAAAAGCACACCAATTTCAGGGCTTTTAGCAATATAAAGAAAGATTTATTTTCGAAAGTAGCAAAACTTGTTTGAAAAAAATATATCTTTAAGTGAATTACTTTATAAATGTGACTATCAAAGTCAGTTATTCTATGAACTACATTTTACAACATATGGTACAAAAGATACACATTGATAGGCTCTTATTATCTATTTATATATTTATAATTACATATTGCACTTGGACCAGCAAGGCTCGCAGAGTCATTCACCGCAGAAGTTAATAAAGTTAAATAGATGGGAATCTTTGTAAGTACAATTGATCTCCTCAGGTTTGGAAACGAATCTCCTCGTCGCTGTAAAGTGTTCTCGCGGGGGGGTGGGGGAGAGGGGGGCAGGGAGAGGAACGTTGCGAGGGGGAAGCAGAGACAGAGAGCAAGGGAGGGCAGGGGTCGCCTTCCCGGGCGGGGCCCGCTCCCCCCCGGGAGCGCGCCTTTCCCAGACTCGCACCTCCAAGGTCAGGACGCTGTGGTTCCACATAAGCGGCTCGCGGTCACCACTTCTTTCAGGTCACTCTCGGGTTTCCCGGCCACCATAAAGGGCCACGTCTGCAGGAGAGAAGAGGGTGGAGGCGTAAGTGGTAAGTGGCCTTGGAGGCAGGGTGGTGGTGGGCTCCGAGCCTGAGACCAGAGGAGAGGGCGGGGGTGGGGTGGGGTGGGGGGCGGCCAGGCAGCGAGTTGGAGAGACCCACTATCTATCTCTGCAATTTGCTGGGTGTTCTAGGGCGCCCCGTGGATGAATAAAGAAAAAGCACGGTTGGTGCTTTGCTCCGGGTGGCGGAGCAAAGGGGTTCATCCTACGTTGTAAGAGAAACCCAAGAGAGGAGGCCCCTGGAAAGCTCACAGTGCCCGCGGCCGTGGCATCACGCGGAGGCAGCTGAGCCGAAGCAGGGAAGCCAAGAAGGACCTCGTGCGGGGTGGACACCCGGTTGGAGGCGAAGCGACTTTCGGGGCCCTCTTCTGAGGCCCTGGCTAGATTTCCCGGCCCTCTCGCTTTCATCCCCGTCTATTTTTCTCCTGCCAACTTTCATTTCCTCCCTGACAAACACGGGCTTTGACCACAGTTTCTAAATTTTAATCGCTGGCTCTTAAGGGGGTGGGGGGGGATAATGCTAATAAAAGAATATACACGCATATTTTAAGATCATCTTCCTACTGGGCTGAGCGAACATCGCCTTTTCTCTTCCCTTCTCCGAGGTGTTTTATAATAAAGCTGTCTTAAATTTCTTGATTCGAAGATGAACGCAGCAGCAACTGTAAATGAAGTAATTGCTTTCATTTTAGTTCCAGATTTTAATAAACCATTTGCTCATTTTTTCGAAAAAGGAGAGACTTTTAACTTAAGAGGGAAAAATATTTACTAGGGCAAAACGTGGCTTTGCATCCCCTCCCCCCAATTCCTGAAACCAGTTTGAGTGAGAAGACAATTCAAAGCTTCAAACCTCTCCTACCAGTGCTGGCCGATAAGACGACTTTTAAGAGGAAAATCTCTCATTCTTATCATATATAAACAAAGGTGCTAGTAAGTCGTGGTTGTTGTTTTTCTCTAGAGTCTGGAATTCTTAAAATTAAATCAAATAAAAAAGGAAGTGAACTGTACTTCTTACATAGCAAAATACATTTGAGAGAAAATTAGCCTCAATGAGAATTACTTTTTAAAACAAAATTTGAAAGACAGGCTGAATGGGCATTACATTTTAAGATAAAATGTAACACATTTTTAAATCTTCGATGAGAGTGACCTTAAATTATATTTTAATATCACTTATCACATTAATATTTGGGAGAATTTACCGATTTTTGCTGATATTTGCTAGAGCTTCTGGGATTTAAAAATGTCAACCGACCCATAAGAGCAGCGCAGAATATTCAAGTAGCTGGGGACTTACATGACAATTATGGGGGCGTGAATCTGTCTATATCTAATGGTGCTAAATATGCCCGGGAAAGAAACAGAGTTGGGTGTTTTTATGTCCAAAAACGGGAGGGGGGGAATGGAATTCTCCTTCAGCTAAAAGAAGAACGGGATTAATAAAATGCCCTCTGGGCGCTCAGCAGTTTGCCTGACGGACCCCTCCTGTTTGCCAGCTCCGCGCACTTGCAAGCTCTTAATGGGGCTGCCACGTCCAACGCCGGCATAAATCACGCGCGCTCGGCGGCCTGCGGCGCAGGGAGCGCGGGCCCTCCCGCCGGGGTCCCCGGGGGCGCGCGGGGCGGCGGGGGCCCAGGGGCGCGCGCTCCCACGGGCTGCCGCGGCTGCGGGCGCGGGCGCGGGCGCGGGCGCGGGCGCGGGCGCGGGGCGGGGGCGCTCGGACGGCCTTACCAGGTTGACCGGGTGAATGTAACCGTTCTCGTACTTGTCGTTAGCCAGGATCTGCCTCAAGTGCGCGATGTAGCTGGACGCCAGCCGGAGCGTGTCCAGCTTGGAGAGCTTGGTGTCCGGGGGCACCCAGGGCAGGGTGGTCTTGAGCCTGGAGAAGGCCTTGCTCAGCACCCGCATCCGGGCCCGCTCGCGCGCGTTGGCCGCGTTGCGCTGGACCTGCTTCCCCTCCTGGCTGACGCCGCTCAAGGGGCTCTTCTTGGTGGGCGCTTTCCTCCTCTTGCCCAGGCCTCCGCGGCCCTTCTGGGGTGACCCCGCCTCGCAGTTGGAGCTCTCCTCGGTGCTCTCGTTGGAAGTCACAAACTCTTTGCTCGAGTCCATTTTCAGCCCGTCACAGTCCAGCATCTCCACCTCTTGAAGATCCTCCACATCGCTGAGGGAGCCAGTGGACATGTTTGGGGGCGAGAATGAGGGAGAGAGAGGCGAAAGGGAGAGCGCGCGCGCCAGCGAGCCCCTGGCCAGCGGGCCCCCGGGACTGGGGTGCGGAGCGGCCACCGCCGGTTGGGGACTGGAGCGGGGGTCTGGTTGAGCCTCACAGCCCTTTCCCCTTCGCGAGGTTGTGAGAAGGAACCGAGAGGGCTTCTTCGGGGAGGAACTCGGCTCTGTTTCCCCACCTCCGGAGTCGCGGCCGCAGAGGAGTGTGAGAGAGCGCTGAGGAATTTGGTGGACACTAGGAATTTATCTGGGGAATAGAGAGGCGGACCCTTGTAGCCCAGGGGAGGGGCCTGCTAGGCCCCAGCGGACTCTGAGACCCCTTTCACAACCGGAGGGAAACTCTTACGCACAGACCCCGATTTCCAACTTGTAATGTAAATCAACTCAACTGCAACTCCGAGCACCAGTTGCTTCTTCCACTTTAGCCAAGGAAGAGCGCGCCCCACCCACAGCCCCTCTCCAGGGCCATCTCCTAAGGCCCCTTTTCCTCTTAAGAGGTCATAGCTGCTGGTTTTTTAGGGCTTCAGAGAAATGACCGGATCCTTTTGCTCTTTGTGGGCCTACCGACCACAAATCTCACAAACATCCCCCTGTCCCCTCTTCCCGAAATTAAAACACCAAATAAAACCCAGACAGGGGTCAGCTCCCTCCTACCAATACCCCTAAGACTCTGTGGATTTACCTAGATATCGTCCTGCCTTAAGCGGGGTAAATTAACAAAACAAGCGCTTCACTGAATCTTTAGGGTGATGCAGAGAAAGTACCTAAACATCCATCTGCATCTGGCCGCTTTAAAAAAATATGAAGGCACTGCCTGTGTGTACACAAACATACTTGACCATCACACACCCACGTACAATACAGTTGAGTAGAATGGGGGGAGTGAATAATATGTGTGCGGAAAATATTTTGTTAATTGATCATCTTTTCTTCATAAAATTAAAACTTTCCCCAAAGTGTCTTTCTAGAAATGCATTTAATAATGTCTTAAAACTCTTAGCTGCTCTCAGCCAGATGTTACCTTCCCTGAGACTTCTTGTTTTCTCCCTCCCAATGCCTTTGCCTCCTCCTTACTGCCTCTTTGCTACCTGGGTTCCCCCATGTGCATCTGGTATCACAGAACAGTAAGCAGTGTTGTCCCTTCAGGAAAGCCTCCCCCCCCCCCCCCAACCTCCCAGTCTCTAACCCCAGCCTGGACCATCTTTCCTGAAGAATAAGAAAAATCTGGAGAGTAAGTGAAAAGCGAAGGGAACCAGAAAGCAAGAGATTGCGTAAAATCGATGAAATAAAATTGGAAAGACGGAATGCATGAATCTCTCTTAGGAATTCTTCTTCAGGTTTTCTTTCCTTGCAATTAGGCATCTGAGACCAGGGGCTGGAGCAAAGTATAAGGACAGCTTCTGAGCTTTGGCTCGCGGTCTGTACCCCTCTCCTACATTAAGATATCATATCTCTAATCCTGGGCTCAGCTGGGAATTCACTAACCCCTAACGTTTTGTTTTGTTAGCAGGGTCTTGTTTGCTTTCCCCCATGCTGTAAACTAAACAGATTGTCAGCAAATCAGTCTTTATTAATGAATTAGTGAGAACCCCTCCCCATAATATCTTTGCCCAGGATCCAAAATTTGTTAATCACCAGTGTAGAGATTTATGAGCCCTCTTATTTTCTGTTGTTTGTGCAGGTGGAGATTTAAATGACCATATCCACCACTAAGATTTATTGTGAGAGTGATTGATGTTATAAACCAGGAACAGGACTCTTCCCACAGCAGGGATGACAGAAATATCAAGTTGAAGTTGCCTTTGTCCTCATGCACAACTGACCCGGTCCTACAACGCAGAAGAAGTATAATAATTTAATCTAAGATTTAAAACAGCATTAAGCGAACACCCAGCAGGCCTGTTAAACATTTCCCTACTGATTTCCAAACTAGCTTCTTTGATTTGTCCCTCCCTTTTCTTGGTCTTAGTAAGACGTGAAAGTTATTTTGAGGCTAAAAGAGCTATGTGAAAATAGGCATTGGCCAGCACTTTGTGAAACGTGTGTTTGTGTAGATACTGAGGTATTTGCAAAATAGCCACAATTTATTTATTTATTTATTTGGGTTCTGGAGTGGGATAATAATTAAGAATCAGAACTATGGCCTTACCACACAGATTTGCTTCTCGGGCACCTTTTTTTTTTTTTTTTTTTTTTTTTTTTGTGGGAGGAGGGAGAGGGTCTTGTTTTCTGTCACACCTCAGTTGGTAGGTTGCTCAGGCTGTTTTGCCGGACAGCAACAATCATAGAAATAATTATTGCCGAACAGATCTCTGCTGTCTGTTTTTTTCAAGGTCTGAAACATAGGAAGAGCAATTTCTGGAAGAAAGCAAAACCAGCTTCATGCCGCAAATTGGTTTATGTACCTTGCAATTATTATTGGATTTTTTTTTTTTTTAGATAAGTGAAAATTAAGTCCACTTATATTGCGGTGATATATTTAGACTGGAAAAGGCTACTGGGTTGATAATGAACTTGGAGATTTGTGAACACTCTCCAAGGGATGCTTACCAGTTTGGGCTGTTATTTAGGTATCTTGATGTGAAGTCTTGAAGAAAGTAGATTAATATGAGTAATGCTTCCCCCAACCCGTGACATTTTGTGTGTATCCCTACTAATAAATGCTAAGGGACAAATGGTAGGAGAAATGCCTTATTGTTGGATTCTACTGAGAAAATCAGTTAGGCTGTAACTTAAGCTGTGCCAAATTCTCCCCAAATATAAACTATATTCTGTGAGAAGCGAAACACTTTTGGGAAGCTGAATTAACTCTTTCGATAACAGGAGAAATACTTTAAACATTCCTGTTTCAAAATACCACCTAGAAAATGCATGATTTGGAAGCATGAGGTCATTACTAAAAAGTTCTTGCCCTATTTTTAAGAGAGAGTTTATGCCCCAGAGACATCTGGCCAATTTGCTGCACACTTCTAACGATTTGTTTTGCAAGAAAGACTATCTTTGAAAGATTTCAGTGCTAAGGAAAATCTATCTCCAAAGGTTGTAAAATGAAGATTAGGTGTGGAATGTGTCCTTGAACTTAAATCCTGGTTTATCAACTGATAAATTTTCAGGAAGTTCAAATTTGATTCAGTTGTGCTTGGATGAAATAATTTGCTTCCTTTTTTTATGAGAAGGAAAACGTCACAGGCTTCTTTCGAACTGATTTCATATGCCATCACATTCTGTTTCCCAGGAGAAGGGGGAGGGAATTATGTCTTCAAATTAAAATTTTAATTCTTTTCTCAGAATTTCCCCATTATTTGGCCCCATTATTTCCCCATTATTTGGCTAGGAAACCCACAGGCCGGCAAATTAGCAAAATTGCCAATTATCTTTTTTCCCCTTCACTTCTAATGAACACCTCCAGATGTGTTATTCTCTTTATTTGATGGTAACCACCACTTCAACAATGTCTGGACTTTCCATGCAAATCAGTGCCTCTTTTTCCATTCAACAAAATGATTACTGTACCCTTTGCTGCTAATTGATTGTTTTCCATCTCCTCATAAGCCTATTGAAATCTGATTCTATTTTTATTTTTATTTTTTTGCATTTCTTTTTTTTAAAGAGAGGGTAGGGGGTGTGGTGCGGGACAGGAGAGAATCTAAAGGTAGCTCCGTGCCCAGTGCAGAGCCTGTTGCAAGGCTCCAGCTGACAAACTTGACATCATGACCTGAGCAGAAATCAAGTGAGACCCTTAACTGCCTAAACCACCCAGGTGTCCCCCACCTTTTTTTTTTTTTTTACACTTTTAACTTAATTTATAAAATGAGCATTATCTCCCCTTCTGTGTTCCAAATTTAATGGTGTTGGCCTGTCATATCAGCTAAAATGAGTAGAGCACTAGTGAGTGAGATTGGTGACTATCTAAGGAGGTCAATATAGTGATGCAGGGTGTTGCTATTATTTTTACCTGGCAACAATTATGATTAGCAATATGAAGTCCTCTTCATATTCACTACCCACTCCACCCTTTCCACATTTTATTCAATTGGAAATGAATTGTAGCTCCAAACCCACAGCACTAAGATTTAAAGCTGGCAACAACAAAAAAACAGTAAAATCCAAAGAAAACCCAATCTCATCGTGGCTTTTAGATCTAAGAAGCAACCTTGCATCCTACATGCCCCATAATGTGACTTTGAAAGCAGCCAACCTCATGCGCATGAAGGACAGAGTTTACCTTAAGAGGTAAGTGGTTTGAAGGAAACTTAGGCAGATAGTGAGAGGTAAAACTTTACAAACTCAATTTCTTGTCCTCCTAATACTAGAATAATTGTATCAGACCTACTTGATATCAGGAAAAAAAAGGGAGGAAACCCTGAACAACTGTCTAGTCAGGTACTAGGTGAGGATTTCTGCTTCTAGTCTCCTATCTTATGTAGAATTTCTCCTTTCTGTTGTCACTATTAAGGAAAGAGCTGCTATATGGAATGAAAATCTTAATAGAGATGTGTGCCAGAGGCTTTCCACCCTTAACAATGAAGTTTTAGAAAAACTTACTTGAAGAGGACTTATCTGTATCTAATATAAAACCTGAGAGCAAATCCTCCCAAATTCTCCAAAAAAGAAGAAATCTTGTAGATTACATGAAAGATACCTGTAAAGCACATATATGTTAAACACATTTATTGATGGCTATAAAACAGAGATGGGCCAACTTGCTGTCAACCTCCTTCCTGCCAAGTTAGGAGAAGATGTGCTCTAGAATCTAAGCCTATTTATGGTGATTATCTCCTTGTGATTATATCTTTGTATCAGGTGCTTTTAGGCTTGAGGAGAGAAGAGTCATGGAGTTTAAGATCGCAGGAGCAGCAACAAAGTCCTGAGACTGTGACTCCTGACTTTGGGAACATGAAATATTTCCAGGTGATATACTATTTTTAAATAGAGCCCTAAAGGAATAGATTGTCAGATTGGAAGGGCTGAGGCCAAGGAAGGCTTAAATGGCCAAGAATATTCTGTAGGTTCACGTAAGTCATCTACGGCAGTGTTGTCACTTGAACTTGTGTCCTGATTTGCCTTGTAATGCTCCTTCCACAAAGCCAGAGTGCTTTGAATTGTTTTCCCTATTCAAATAACAATGATATGTGTGAGAAAACTTATATTCTGTTATCTCCTGTAATAACTGAATCTTGAATTATGTAGAATGAGATATATTTGAGCCATTCCTGGGTATAATGCTTAGAACCCCATCTAAAGCTGTTTTAGTAATGTAAATTCCAGAATAACCTTGTTAAAATCTCATCTCTACTGTGAGGGTCCAATAGGCAGGCCAAGGGCCACTTATTCAATGAGCATATTAAATTTGCTCTCTTTTCTCCATCTTCTCTGCTAAACTCTGGTTCAAGTCATTAAAATCTCTTACTCAGATGACTATAAAAGTCTCCTAGAGGACCTCCCCCCACCCATTCATGCCCTTCTAAAATGCATTTCCAACAGAGTGGTCCAAGTTATTCTCCTGCTTAAAATCCCTTAAATCTTCCCATTGGGTTTGATATAAAGTCCAAATTCCTTGTCATGGCTGGCATGACTCTACTTTGCTTACCAAAGTAACCGCACTGGCCATGTCTGTGTCCCTCAATGACACTGCATCATTGCTTATCCCAGGACCTTTGTACTTATTCTTTCTGTTTGGATGCTTCTTTTGGGCTCTCTGCATGGTTGGTTCCTTATTTATCAAGTCTGAGCTCAAATGTCACTGTCCATCAAGAACTTCCCTGAGCATCCACTTAGGAATATTTTTGTCCCATAATCCCATTTTGCTTATTAGTAATAAATAATAGTAGCCAACGTTTACCAAATGTTTACCATGAATCAGACACTGTTGTAAACATTTTACAGATTAACCTGTTTAACTCTTACAACAACTTTGTGAGACAGGAACCTTACAGATAAGAAAACTGACGCTCAGAGAAATTAAGAAATGTGTTTCACTTAAAAAGTTGCTATTCCAGTTGTCTATTGCTGTATAATAACCCAGACTAGTGATTTAGGATATTTCTCTTATTTCTGTGGGTTGACCAGATTCGACTGGGTGGTTCTTACTTGGGGTGTCTCATGTTGTCTCAGCCAGAAGACATCTGGAGCTGGAGTCATCTGAAGTGTTGATTAGACTGAACATCAAAGATGACTTCTTTATCCACATGCCACGGTCTCAGTGTGGACAGCTAGAAGAGCTAGGGCCTCGCTGGGCCACTCTCTCTCTATAGCCTCTCCACAGGTCTTCCTCAGCCTGGCAATCTTATGTGGCTGAGCTTTTTCCCTGGTAACTGGCCTTCTGAGTGAATGTTCTACAAGACCCAGATGGAAGCTGAAACTGTTCTTATGTCCAACTTGGGAGGAGTCAGCATCATTTCTGCCTCATTCTGTTGGTCAAAATCAAGTCATGGGGCCTGCTCAGTGCCAAGGGGAGGTACCTATACAAGAATATGAATATCAGGAAGTATGTTTCATTGGCTGGAGCAGGAAGGGTTGTTGTTATCCCTGGAGGCTGGTTACCATAGTGAGTAAATGGCAAACCAAGATTTAAACACAATCTGAGTCTAGAGGCTTATTTTAAATAGCTAATACGTCCTGAAATTATTTTGTTTAGTTGTGTTTACTTTTTTATTGTCGGTGGACTCTCCTTCCTCCCTCGTCACTATCATGAAAGCTTTAGGAATACAGGAACTTTGTGTGCCTTGCTCAGTTTTGTGCTCAGAGCCTAGAGCAGAGCTGATATATGATATGCACTAAATACATAGTTGGCAAATGAATGAATGGATGGTCTAGACCAAAGCATTTGGAAAGTGTCCTGTAAACCGTAAGATATGTGTTAGAGAACTAACACAACTCCAAAAAATGATGGCTCAAACCACAAATTTATTTCTCTTTAATCTGTGCAGACCTAGGCAGGTGGTCCAAGGGTGCATGAGTGACAGCTCCAGAAAGACACACCAAGGGACTTGGGTCCCTTCTGTCTTGTTCCTCTGCCATCCCTAAGCAGAAGTGCCTCCTCATATATAGGTGACATCAGCTCACCTTTACTTTAACACTTCTCAGGGCGGGGGGAAATAGCAAATAAAAGGCAAGTAGATTTCTTAAAATAAGATGTGGAAGTGACACCTATCATTTATGTTCCCATTATACTGGCCTCTTTAACTGGAAAAGAGAAAGTTTGGAAATACAGTCTCTACATATGCTCCCCTTGAATTCAGAATTAGTAGAATCCATTTTTTAATTTAATTTAATTAATTTATTCAGGAGAGACACACAGAGAGAGAGAGAGAGAGGCAGAGACATAGGCAGAGAGGGAAGCAGGTTCCATGTAGGGAGCCTGATGTGGAACTCGATCCTGGGACTCTAGGATCACGCCCTGAGCTGAAGGCAGATGCTCAACCACTGAGCCACCCAGGCATTTCTAGAGGAATCCATTTGTAAAAAGGAAATCCAATTCAGTCTCTGGCAGCATATTTGTAGCATAAAGGATAAGGTAACATATATGAAATAGTACATAGTTTGACTCTGGTAGAAAATGCAGATCACAACTCTATGAAGTTTAAAATTAGTTCAGATCAAGTACTAATGGGTTTCAGTTTTTATTTGGAGCTCAGAAAAATATTTGACAACTTACCTTTGACTGCATATGCGAGAGCAATCATCAATGTGGGTCCTTCCAAATTAGTGAATTTCTACTTAGTAGATAGCTTTATAAAATTACTATTCTTGAGGATAGACCAGTGAAAAGTGTGCAGGTTGTTAAGGCTATTAGTAACAACAATTGGCCTTCACTAAAGCCCTCTAAATTGCTTGTTTAAGTTCTATCAATTTCATCATGTGGTGGCAAGGTTGAGAGTGGAAAACTTTTTTCTCTCTTTAAAAGCAAATTTTATTTTCTGACTTACTTTCAAGATATGATGACAGTTTACTGTTTTAACTGGAGATGCCATAGCAAACTTATGTTCTTATAGTTGGAAGCTTGAAGTCCAAGATCAGATTACCAGCATAGTTGGTGCCTGGTGAGAGTTCTCTTCCTGACTTGCAGATGGCTGTGTCCTCACATGGTCTTCCCTCTGATAATGTGCAATGAGAGAGATCTCTCTCTTTTCTTCTTATAAGACCACCAATCCTATTGAAACTACTCTAATGACATCATAATGTTAATTATCTCCAAAAGTCTTACCTCCACATGAGTCACATTGAGGCTAGAGCTTCATAATATGAATTTGGCGGGGGAGGAGAGAGAACGCAAATCTGTCCATAGCATTTAACTTTAGAAATTGTAACTGGAAAAATGTGCGTTTTTAAATTCATTAGTATTTCCAACTTTTGAATTACTCAGGGTTAAGAAAAGATATGCCTAGAACTTTTGTGTCATTTGAGGGTTCACCGTATATCAATGTCATTATACCATTGTCAATGCTAGCAATAAGAATAACAAACTTCCAGCATTGTTTATCTTGGTTTTCTTTTTTGGAGAATCACTAGGAGGAAGAGCTTTAAATCCAGATTCATGGTCTATGACGAGGAGGAAGGTCATCTGATACTCATTCCTAAAATTTGCAAAGGGCAATCCTCCTAGAGAAAGTAGGACCATTCTTTAGTCAGAAGCTCTAAATCAACTCTAAAGAACCCATTAGTAGAAGAATCTAGGAATTCTTTATCTAGTGCCTTTGAGTCTACCACACAGCTCCCACACAGAAATAGACATGGGTTAGATCAATTCAGTAATAAAATTTGCCAAACGTTTTTGGGGGATTACTTATAGACAAAACAAACAGTGGATTAACTGCACTGGGGTCTTTTTAACTGGTCACTCTGACATATTTTAGATAAAGCTAGTATTATTTTCGGCTAGAATGTTAGGCAGATACTAAACTTCCCCTCACATGAATAAGTGAGTTCTTTTTTCTTTTAACCCAATTGCAGAATTGACCACAATGAGATAACCTGCCAAAGGAGGATAGAGTAAAACACTTCTCAAATGAATTTGGGTGGAAGAGTGAACTGAATGTGAAATGAACAATATAATGCTCATATCTGACTGAATTATAAAACATGAATGTCCTTAAAAGGATCATGATTTTTGTTCTTTTTATCCTTTTCTCTTAAGTCACTGTAACAGAGTAGGAAACTTTTGTACTGTGTATGAAGAGACCAGGTCCAACTTCTGCTTACACAACTAAGTAGTTGTGTGAACTCGAACAAGTCTCTTAGTTTAATTTCATTGGGTTTCAGTGTCCTGTTTAACATGAGGACAGCAGAGATAGACCTCATTTTGGGGTACATTAACTGAGATGATATATGTAAAGTGATTTAATTTAATTCTTAACATATAGTAAATCCTTATAAATATTGATGGTTGTTGTGATGGTGGATGTCATGATAATTTTTCCCTAAGGCTCTTTTTGACAGTAGCATTCTGGATTTTTTTTTTTCATTTTCACTTTGGGATAGGGGTATAATCATGAAAGATAGAAGACTTCCAATAAGAATAACAACACACAACAAAGAAATACCTTCTCTAAAAACAAAGCCCTAAAAAGTGTGTGTGGTCAAGGGAGACGAATAATTTCAGTAAAATCTAGGATTCTCTTATCTTGGATGAGAAGCAGCTATGGTCTCAGTCATAAAATTAAAATTTTATTCATATTAAGTTAAGACTAATCTTTGGGGATCCCTGGGTGGCGCAGCGGTTTAGCGCCTGCCTTTGGCCCAGGGCGCGATCCTGGAGACCTGGGATCGAGTCCCACGTTGGGCTCCTGGTGCATGGAGCCTGCTTCTCCCTCTGCCTGTGTCTCTGCCTCTCTCTCTCTCACTGTGTGCCTATCATAAATAAATAAAATTAAAAAAAGAATTAAAAAAAAAACTAATCTTTCCCTTCATTTTCTGGTGATTTGAAGGACTGTTTAATTAGTGATCATTTTCCTTCCCCAAATTAAATTTATTTAGTCCAGATCATGGTGTAATGTTTCTTTAGAGTCTCACAGCAAGTCAATTATATCACCAAGCATTTGACCCTAGAGATAAAAATCACAACTCTCTACTATGCAAGTAACTTTGTGTGTGTGTTTTTTTTAAAGCTATCATGGATGATTAAATGTTAGATACAACAACTTTTATTTGGGATGGTCATTTATAAATTGATCCTGGAGAGACACCTGGGTGGCTCAGTAGTTGAGCATCTGCCTTCAGTTCAGGTTGAGATCCTGGGGTCCTGGGATCGAGTCCCACATCAGGCTCCCTGCATAGAGCCCGCCTCTCCCTCTGTCTATGTCTCTGCCTTCTCTCTCTGTGTGTCTCTCATGAATAAATAAATAAAATATTTTTTTTAAATTAAATTGATCCTGGGTTAGCATCCCTTTTAAATTTCATGTGATTTTTAGGAATTGTTAAAATTCTATTAATTAATGATTTTCCCTTTTGTGTATGGGTACATTCTAAATAATTGCTTGGGTTTCTTACAAAAGAAAATGAACTATTTACAAAGAAGATGATCTGCTTCCTGTTTTTGGCTTTGAATTACCAACTTAAAAAATTGTAGATCTCAGTAAAACAAACAAAACAAAACAAACAACTTGTTCTCACCAAACAACTTAAATGGTCACAACCTAGAATCTTGGCCTCCAATTTCATTCTCATAGAGAAAGGCCAATGCCTTTAGCAGTCTTGTCTTTGGTATTCATGACTGATGAAAAAAATTTAGAGATTTTAAAGCACAAGACTTGTCCTTCATTTCCTAGGGCTGCTATAACCAATCACGACACATGGAATGACTT
Organism: Canis lupus baileyi; assembly: GCF_048164855.1. NCBI lineage: Eukaryota > Metazoa > Chordata > Mammalia > Carnivora > Canidae > Canis > Canis lupus. The sequence continues at coordinate 27,711,155 of NC_132838.1, read as the reverse complement.
TCTGGAGTCAGAAATGTAACATCAAGATATTTATAAGGCCATGCTCCCTCTGAAGGCTCTAGAGAATATCCTTCCTTACATTTTCCAGCTTCTGGTGGCCCCAGGTGTTCCTTTACTTGTGGCTGCATTACTTTGCTCCCCATCTTTTTTTTTTTTTAAGATTTTATTTATTTGAGAATGAGAGAGAGAGAGAGAGTACAAGTGGGAAGCAGTGAGAAGGAGAAGGAGAAGCAGACTCCCTGCTGAACAAGGAGCCCCACACAGGGCTGGATCCCAGGATCCCAAGATCATGACCTGAGCTTTGAAGGCAGTTGCCAGGTACCCCTTTTGCTCTCCATCTTTATCATCACAGGGACTTCTCTCTGTGTTTCTGCATCCTTGCCTGTCTTTTATAATGATACTCTCATTAAATTTTCCACTCCTATGTGATCTCATCTTGATTCTTAATTATATCTGCAAAGATCCTATATCAGGATAAGATCACATTCTGATTTCTGGGTGGCCATGAATTTTCAGGAGATACTTCATTCAACCCACTGTAAGTCTCCACTTTGTGATTTACACTACATGTAACCATGAGCAAGGGACTCAACTGGGTCCCCATGGATGGGAAGAATCAGAGTGAATAAAAGAATATATTTGGTCATTTATATGCATCATGAAGAAATTTAGACTTGCATTGGATCTTTATATATATATAAATATATATATATATATGGAAAATGCAGACAAACTTTACTTCTAGTGATGGAGAAAACTCTCAATCAACACACCAAACACATAAGAATGCTTTTTAAAATGACACTCTTGGGGTGCCTGGGTGGCTCAGTTGGTTAAGTGTCTGCCTTCAGCTCAGGTCATGATCCCAGGGTCCTGGTGTCAAGCCCCACATCAGGTTCCCTGTTCTATTGGGATCCTGCTGTTCCCTCTTCCTCTGCCTGCTGCTCCCCTTGACTCTGTTCTCTCTGTCTCTGTCTCTGTCTCTCTCTGTCAGGTAAATATGTAAAATCTTAAAAAGAAAGAAAAGCATTATGCAAAAAATAAATAAATAAAATTACACTCTTAAAAGTTTTAAACTTACAGAACAGAAGAAAAATAGTCATACTTTTCTTTTTTAAAAAAGATTTTATTTATTTATTTGACACAGAGAGAGAGAGTGGACAATAAGGAGGAACTGCAAACGGAGAAGGAGAGGCAGGCTCCCTACTGAGCAGAAAGCCTAATAGAGGTTCTATCCCAGTCCCTGGGATCATGACCTGAGCCAAAGGCAGGCACTTAACCAGTGGAGCCACCCAGGTCCCCCTAATCATACTTTTCTAATAATATATTTACATCTGATTTCCCATTAAAGGCAGGCAGGCAATAGAATCATGAAGCCTCTATTTTAATGTTACTCAAATACATATTTTTTATTTTAATTTTTATAGATGTATTTCTATTCATATACATTTCAAGCATTATGAAAGATCAAGTTTTAAAAATTATCTAAGAACTGAACCAATTATTGCATATATTGTTCATTATTTTGCCCTTAAGGAAAACAATTTTTTAAAAATATTTTATTTATTTATTTGACAGAGAGAGAGAGAGTGCATACAAGCAGGAGGAATGGAAGGCAGAGGAAGAGAGAAGACCAGCACATGACACAGGCTTCTCACTGAGCAGGGAGCCGGACAAGGGGCTGGATCCCAGCACCCTGGGATCATGACCTGAGCTGAAGGCAGACACTTAACTGACTTAGCCACTCAGGTGCCCCATAAGGAGAAATTTTTTAAATTAGTATATAGTTACAGTAAGAAAAGCATGAAACACTTAAGTTTCATCTTTGAATTTTTTTTATCTCTACCAAGTAACTATTTGAATCCATTATTTTGCATTCTTAGCTCCCTCTTAAATTGACTTTTTATTTTTTTATTTTTTAATTAATTAATTAATTAATTAATTTTTTAAATTGACTTTTTAAATAAGTATTCAAAGTCTTGCAGCAATGTCCACCATAGCCAAACTATGGAAAGAGCCCAGATGTCCTCTGACAGATGAGTGGATAAAGAAGATGTTATACACACACACACACACACACACACACACACACACACTGGAATATTACTCAGCCAACAAAAGGATGAAATCTTACCATTTACATCAACATGGATGGAACTGGAGAGTATTATGTGAAGTGAAATAATCAAATAAAGACAATTATATGGTTTCACTCATACGTGGAATTTAAGAAACAAACAGGATTATTGGGAAGGGAAGGAAAAATAAAATAAAATGAAATCAGAGAGGGAGACAAACTATGAGGGACTCTTAACTCTGGGAAACAAACTGAGGATTGCTGAAGGGAAGGTGGGTGGGGGGATGAGGTAACTGGTTGATGAGCTTAAGGAGGGCACATGATGTGATGAGTACTGGGTGTTCTAAGCAACTGAGGATTTACTAGACTCTACGTCTGAAACCAATGATACGATATATGTTAACTAATTGAACTTAAATCAAATAAGTCATAAAAAGAAGTGTTCAAAGTCAGTATCTAATGCTGGATGATCTTCGAATAGATACGGTGCCCCTCCCTATTCCTGTGGACTTTTATCCATTGGATCAAAAGTCTCATAGACTTTCCAAACAATAGATAGCCGCAGGAACATTATGTAAATTGTGCAAATTTGTTGGTATTTCTTTTTTTTTTTTAACTTATGATTTTTTTTTAACATTGTGGAAGAAACCTGATAGGACAGATTCTTGTTGTTGTTGCTTTTTCCTTTGGGTTCTTTCAGTTATATTATTACTTCTACAGTGAAAAATCAGGTTGTGTTCTCTTTTTTAGATTAAAACAATCTTAATTTAAAAGACAATGTGAATATGGTACAACAAATGAAAGTTTATTCTGGGCACAGGTAAGGGTCTGTGTTGTTTGGCCATTTGGTGGAAGCTAGAGCCAGTGAGGATGTGGGTTCACTCCAACCAGCTGTTCTGCCCAAATCAAGTGTTATTCTTTCCCCATCTTTGCTCATAAAACTGGCCCACCGCTAAGTGGGGACAGCTAACTGAATTTCTCTTCTTTTTCATCATGTAGCCAATCTTGGGAGTACATAGCATTTTCTTCTTAATGCTGACAAATACAGATTGAGAAAAGAATGAGTAACTGTTGCTGATAAACAGCCATTTATTGTAAAATTGAAAATGAGTAAATCAAATACTTAGAAACACAGACACAAAGGAGAGACAGGTGTGTTTCAATCAAGGATTTCACTGTTAAGATACAAATTTGAAAACATTAATTTAAAGGTCTTCTGAAAGCAAGAGACCAGATATTCTGGCATTTACCTTTGATTATAGCATTTATGATATTCTGTTGAGATTATCATTCAATATAAAGGTTTTGATCAGATTCTAGTCTCAGTGGCCTTTGGGATTGATTTCAACTTTAGCATGGAAATAAAAGCATATTTCTGTTCTTTCCTTGCAGCGTATTGTTAGGACAAAGGTCCTTTGTTTACACTGTAGGTTCATAGAAATCATGGAATGCCTTAAGTGGCCTAGATAGAGCATGGAACATCACACAATGAGCTGTCTGGCTTCCATGAGTTTATATTTTAATGCTTTGCACTGTTTTGAGAAACATAATTTCAGTATATGACCTTGATGGGTTAAAGAATAGGGTAGGGATGGCAAGCAAACTCTTTTCTTCCACAGTTTTTATTTTATTTTATTTATTTTATTATGGGGTCTTTGGTGACATGTGAGAACTGACAGATCTTGAACAGCCACTTCTACTAACAGAAACCCACTAAATTTATGGGAGAAATACTAAAACGTGACCTTCCTAAAGACATTATCTAGGTGTCTTATCATCACTAAGTTATTTAGTGATGCTTGGTTCAGCTGTGTTCTTTTTTCAAAAAATAGAACATTGACATATAAAAACAAGTCATGTTGTAGTAGACATCTATCTTTGGTACTAGAAGTGTTATCGACAAATTCCATGTGAAACTAGTTCAAGAATAATGTAATCTTAAGCTTCTGTAGATATTTGTTTATCCTTTACATATAAAAGATACAGGAATAAAACATCCTTTTTCACATCTCAGCATGCTTATGAATTTTTTAAAAAGATTTTTAATTTATTTATTCATGAGAGACAGAGAGAGGCAGAGACATAGGCAGAGGGAGAAGCAGGCTCCTCACAGGGAGCCTGATGTGGGATTTGATCCCAGGACTCCAGGATCACTCCCTAAGTAGAAGGCAGACACTCAACTACTAAGCCACCCAGGCGTCCCATGCTCATGAATTTTTAAAGCAAATGACTGATATTTATTTATTTTTTTAAATTATTCAGAGTGCTATAGAAACTCATTCTTATTGAGAAACCAAATACCTGGACCAATGTTCTTTTTCTCATAACATAAAAAGGAAATGTCATGCAAACAAAGCTGGTGGCTAGTTGTAAGTTGGCAGCACACTCTGTCATCTTATAATTTTCTTTACAGGGAAAATGTTGAGAGTAATGATGCCTTTTTTTTTATTTTTGACTGCTTGTTGCTGGAATGTTAGACTCTAAAGGAACACACTTCACTTACATTGTTTCTATATATATAAAACCATTTGAAGGAACTTTCATCATTAGGACAATCCAATGCCAGTTTTTTCCTCCTAAAATATAAAAACTGATAGAATTGATATTTTGCAAAAGAGCTTAAATTTTTTTAAGAGAGAGACAGAGACCTAGGCAGATGGAGAAGCAGGCTCCAAGCGGGGAGCCTGATGTGGGACTCAATCCCAGCATGCTGGGATCATGATCTGAGTCAAAGAAAGACCCTCAACCACTGAGCCACCCAGGCACCCCGAGAGCTTAAATTATCTAAACAATTGCCTTCTTTCCGTGTTCAAATATAATTAGAAATTTAAAAAAAATTAAAATATTTTAGTCTACCTGTATTCTTATATTTTGGTTTTAGGTCTGGTCCACATTCAGGTAAAAATGCTCTGTTTTATTTAAAATTATATCCAAAGAAGTGGGATCAATATGGCTGAGGTATCCTTTTATTTTTGGCTCCTTTTAGTTGGTTTCCTTTGAAAGCATGTTTGGTGCTCGATGTCCCACTCCAATTAACAACTACCACATTACAAATCAAGCTCAGCTGAGAGTTGCAAACTACTGGAAACAAAAAAACTTAAAATGCCTCTGACAAAAGAAGAGAGTTTAAAAAGAGGGGGCTAGGCTTAAGAGGAGGGCCAGCCTTGGTAACTCTATAAGGTAAGTAGCTATTGACCTGTTCACAGAGTTACTGAAACTTCTCCCGGAGCTCCAGGAAGGAAGATAAAGTGTTAGTAGAAGTTTCCTGTAATCCCTCCTCTTCATGACATAGGATCCCCTGGGAAATCTGCTGTTGTTTTAGGATTTCTCTACTTCCAGGTGGAGCAGTGGTTATCTTTCCAATGTCATGTTCTAGGTCCCTTAGCCAAGTAATACAGCCCATTCTTACATGCCATTTTCAGGCGCAGATCTTCTCAAGATGCCTATCTCTCACTATTGAGTTTTACTTTTAAATGGGCTTATTAAATGTCCATATAAATGTTAAAATTTAGCTGACTGAAGCTGTTTCTTCAAAAGCCCAAATGACTTACGATTGCGTTAAATTAAATAAACATACAAGCAATAAAAGAATCACATTTAGTAGTTTAGAGACACTATGACAGCTTTTTAATTTTTGGCAGCTTTATTGAAGTATTATTTACATGGTATGAAATGCACCTTTACAATTCAATAATTTTAGTAAATGTACAGAGTTGTTCATCTATCACTGTAATCTAATTTTAGACCATTTCCATTTTTCCAAAGAGTTACCTCTTGCCCATTTGCAATTAATTCTCACTCTTGCCCCCATCCCAAGGCAATCATTGATCTACTTTTTGTGTGTGTAAAAATTGCCTTTTCTTTTTTTTTAAATTGCCTTTTCTAGACACATTATATATTTTATGAGTCATAGAAATCAGAAAATGATTCTTTTTTTTTCATTTTCCTTCTTTCACTTAGAATAATGTTTTTGAGGCTTATCCATATTATGGCATATATTAGTATTTGTTCCCCTTAAGTGGTGAATGACATTTTTGCATTTTAATTTTTAACCAGGTATTTAGTCTATTATGGAAACACAGAGCCAATTAAAGGACAGAACTTTGGCTTTAGTATTAACAACTGTATGCTGTGTTTTATTTTATTTTTTTATTTTTTTGTATGCTGTGTTTTAAAGAGAAAGAGGTAAGTATTTCTCTTCACTTTGGAAAACTATAATGGGATATGATGACTAGTTTCTCATAGTTTCTACTTAGGTTTCTTACAGAAATTACACTGCAGTTTGTTGGGGAGAAGGCTGTAAGAGAGTTAGCAGCTTTTAAAATATGTATCAATAACTCCTGAGAGATTAACTATGTTCCTACCATTATCTGTTTATAGACACTGGATGGGAAATGTTCTTCCCACCTCTAGTCCCCCAGGCTACATTAGGTATGATAAAAGAGAAAAATGGGTAACAATATAAGATAGAAAACAAAGGCTTAAAATTATACAGCAGGGAAAATTACACAAACTTCAGTTACATTCAGCATTATGGTTTAATCACAGGATCGAAATGTTGAGTGAAAAATCAAGCTACAGAAGACTCACTGTGATTGTTTAGGGATACATCTTTCATATACATATGAAGATATATATATATATATATATATATATATATATATATTTCAGCATTTTAGTTTTTCTTTCTATATATGAAACTATATAGAAGCATGAAACTCAAAATAGCGATTTTTACCAGTATGTTACTGAGGGAGCACAAAAATAGATTCACTGTGTATTAAATAGATTCTAGGTATTTGCCTTTCTGTGTCTGGTGAGGTTCTGCTTCTTGGTTCTGTCTTTTCCCTGTGTCTTCACCTGGTAAAAGGGCGAAGGAGCTCTGTAGGGTCTTTATTATGAGCCCTCAAGGGTTCTGCCCTCATGACGTGGTCACCACCCAAAGGCCTCACCTCCAAATACCATGATGTTGGGGATTAGCTTTCAACATATGAATCCAGGGGAAAAACAAGCATTCAGTCTATAACAGTGCTTTTTATTAGTATTTTCATAACTTACATATGTATTGCATAAATTTCTTTTGTGTGGATTAAATATATAATTATATTCCCTACTGATATAAACCATGAAACAGACCTGCTACAACACATGTGTTTTATGAAGTCGTTAACTTATCATGTCTTCTCAAATGATGTGGGAACAGATTTTTATTTCTAATAAAGCCGTTCTTTGATAGTATTAAATATTTCAAATGTTAACATCCAAAAGAAAATCTGCTATCCCATCTCCAGCAGTATGCCTGTTGACAGTGATAACTTAAGTGAGTCCAAACAATTTTTTACAGACTGAGCATTTTTGGGGTTCATTGCCTTTGGGATTGACTATCCAGTTCTTTTCCTCATTCACCTTTTGAGACTTTTCACTACTTATTAAACACCTCCATTAGAAAGGAGGGAAAGGAAAGGAGAGGGGGTGAAATTCAAAACACCCAATGTTATTTCAGTGTTGGTTAGCAAGCTGGACTGGTAATAGCTATAAGACAGGCACTGAAATTAATGGTCATGCTAAATATTTTTGGTTATCTGTGCAATTTACTTTAAGGTGTTTTTCTTACATTTTTTAGATAGAGCTCCAAATAAAAATGATCCTTTTGGATGGGTTCTGTATCAAGTGACAGAAAACCCATTATGATACAAACCAAGGGAAATTATTGGTTCCTGCAGGTGAAAAGTCCAAGGATATAGTTGAGTCAGTACTCAACTTAAGGCTTAGCACTTAAATTCATCATTAGAACTCAGTCCATATTTATTCTCTGCCTTCTGCAGAGTTGAATTCTGCATCAGACTCCAAATGGAATCAGAATCATTGCCTGAAGGTTTGAACATACTTACTTCCATGTATAACCTCAGTGGGAAAGGGAGGAATGCTTTTTTCCCACAACTCCAGCAAAAGGGCTCACGGTGACTCAGTGGTTCTGGTGGGCTCACTGAACACCACATGGACTTAACTCTGAAGAAGTCTGTGGTTACCTGTTCTTTCTAGCCTTCCCTCAGGTAAAGACAAAAACCTCGAGCAGGTCATTATCTGTGACTTCACTTTCACTTCTTCTCGTCCTTGTAAGGATTCTTTCCTTACTGTTGTTCTGAACTTGCTCTTTTAAGGCCATCATCCATTTCTGATGACTAAAACCCATGGTCTTTCCCTGGTTTTTATCCTCTTTGGCTTCTTCATACAGCATTGGTTTACTATAAAAATTATATATGTTTTATTACCATTGTACCCAAGTAATGCATAAGTATGGCTCCAAGTATAAGTATCTTAATAAAAAAATGAAAGTTATACTTTTTCCAGTGTCCTTTTCTCCAGTGTGGTGGTCACCAAGACTAAAGTTCACCAACTACTGTGTTCTATGTCTCTCTCTTTCTTTTTTATAAATATTTAGTTATTCACAAGAGACACACTGAGAGGCAGAGACACAGGCAGAGGGAGAAGCAGGCTCCATGCAGGGAGCCCAATGTGGGACTCGATCCCAAGACTCAGTACCAGGACTTGATCCCGGGACCCCTGAGCCAAAGACAGATGCTCAATTGCTGAGCCACCCAGGTGTTCCTCTCTCTCTTTCTATCTAAATACAGGCATACCTTGCTTTATTGCACTTTGCAATAGTGGTGGTTTTGTTTTGTTTTGTTTTTATAAATTAAAGGTTTGTGCCAACCCCACAAGTCCATCAGCAACGTTTTTCCAGTTGCATTTGCTCACTTTCTGACTCTGTGTCACATTTTGGCAATTTTGTAATATTTCAAACTTTTCATTATTATTATTATTATTATTTGTTATGGTGATCTTTAATCTGTGATATTTTATGTTACATGACTTTGATCTATTGTAATTGTTTTGGGGCACTGTGAACCAAGCCCATAAAAGAGAGGGAACTTAATTGAGAGATGTGGGTGCTCTGACTGATCCACTGACTGTTTACTCCACTGTCTCTCTCCCTCTCTCTCTCTCTCTCTTTTTCCCTTTCTCTCCTGTCAGGTTTCCATATTCCATGATAGGCAACAGTATTGGAATCAGGCCAATTAATAACCTACAATGGTCTCTAAGTGTTCAGTGAAAGGAAGAGTCACATGTCTCTCTCTTTAAATCAAAAGCTAGGAATGATTACACTCAGTGAAGAAGGCACATTGAAAGCTGAGATAAGCCAAAAGCTAGGCCTCTTGCTCTAAAAAGTCAAGTTGTGACTGCAAAGGGAAAGTTCTTGAAAGAAATTAGAAGTGCTACTCCAGTGGATACACTAATGATAAGAAAGTGAAATAGCTTATTGCTGATAGGGAGAAAGTTTGAGTGGTCTGGATAGAAGACCAAAGCAGCCGGGGTGGCTCAGCGGTTTAGTGCCGCTTTCAGTCCAGGGTGTGATCCTGGAGACCTGGGATCGAGTCCCATGTTGGGCTCCCTGCATGGAGCCTGCTTCTCCCTCTGCCTGTGTCTCTGCCTCTCTCTCTCTCTCTCTCTCTCTCTCGTGAATAAATAAATAAAATCTTAAAAAAAAAAAAAAAAGCAGCCATAACATTCCCTTCAGCCAATGACTAATCCAGAGCAAGGCCCTGACTCTCTTCAATATTGTGAAAGCTGAGAGAGGTAAGGAAGCTACAGAAGAAAAGTTTGAAGCTCACAGAGGGTTGATTCATGAGATTTAAGGAAAGAACTCATTTTAAGAATATTAAGTGCAAGGTGAAGCAGCAGGTGGTGATGTAAAACCTGCAGCAAGTTATTTAGAAGATCTAGCTAAGATCATTAGCCACACTAAACAGCTTCTCAATGTAGGCAAAACAGCGTTCTATTGGAAGAAGATGCCATCTAGGACTTCCATAGCTAGAGAGAAGTCCATAGCCTGGCTTCAAAGCCTCAAAGGACAAGATAACTCTCTTGTTAGAGGATAAAGCAGTTGGTTACTTGCAATTGAAGCCAGTGTTCATTTATCATTCCAAAATATTCTGGAGCCCTTAATAATTATGCTAAATCTACTATGGCTGTGTTCTATAAATGGAACAATAGAGCCTATATGACAGGATACCTGTTTACAATATAGTTTACTGAATATTTTAAGCTTACTCTTAAGATCTGATGCTCACAAAAAAAGATCTACTACTTTCAAAATATTGCTGTTCATCAACAGTACCCTTGGTTATCCAAGACCTCTGATTGAGATATACAATGAAATTAATGTTTTCATGCCTGCTAAACACAACATCTCTTTTGAAGCCTGTAAATAAAGGAGTCACTTTGAATTTCAAGTCTTATTAGGCAAGAAATACCTTTTATAAGGCTTATGTAGGTGCCTTAGCTGGTGATTCCTCTGATGAATCTGGTAACAGTACACTAAAAACCTTCTGGACAGAATTTGCCATTCTAGATGCCACTAAGAAGGAGTCATAAACCCACATTAACAAGAATTTGGAAGAAGTTGTTTTCAACCCTCATGAATAACTTGGAGGGGTTCAGGACTTCAGTGGAAGAAGTAACTGCAGATGTAGTAGAAATAGCAGGAGGACTGGAATTAGCATTCGAGCCTGGAGATGGGACTGGATTGTTGAATCTCCTAATCCAACTTGAACGGATGAGGAGTTGCTTTGTATGGAGGTGCAAAAAACATAGTTTCTTGAGATGGAATCTATTCCTGGTGGAGATGCTGTGAAGATTATTGAAATGACAAAAAAAGAATTTGGAATATGACAGGAACTTAGTTTTTTGTTTGTTTGTTTTTAGAAACTTAGTTGATAAAGCAGCAGCAGGACTTGAAAGGACTGTTTCCAATTTTGAAAGAAGTTCCAATGTGGGTAAAATGTTATCGAATAGCATCAAATGCTACAGATAAACTGTTTATGAAAGGAAGAGTCAATGCGGCAAACTTCATTGTTGTTTTATTTTAAGAAGCTGCCACAGCTGCCCCATCTCCAGCAACCACCTCCCCGATCAGTCAGCAACCATCAACATTGAGGCAAGGCTCTCCACCAGCAAAAAGATTGACTTGCTGAAAGCTCCAATGATGGCTGGCATTTTTCAGCAATTAAGTATTTTTAATTAAGCTGTGTGTCTTGTTTTCTTAGACATAATGCTATTGTACACTTAATAGACTATAATACAGTGTAAACATCACATTTGTAAGCACAGGCAAATCAAGAAATTAATTTGATTCACTTTATTGTGATATTCATTCCATTGCAGTGGTCTGGAACCAAACCCTCAGTATCTCTGAGGTATACCTGTATGTAGATATGTACATGAATATATATTATGAACATATGAATATATATTATTATTCTCTTACATATTTGGGATGATATAGATATTATCTATATGTGTATGTATATAATATACACTAGGTAATAGATGTATGTACAGTATCTATCTCTCTATCTATTTCTATGTTTACTTGTAAATTTAACAGTATGACTTGGAAATCTTTTCATAGCAACAAGCATAGATCTACTTAATTGCAATGATTGCCTAATACTCTATGGTATTACTGAACTATAGTTTATTTTTTTTTCTGAACCATAGTTTAATCATTCCTGATTGATGGGCATTTAGATTACAGACATTTGTTGTTATTTTGAACAATGCCACATCATCACTTTCTCTCTTTATATATATATATATATATATATATATATATATATATATATACACACACACACACACACAGATATTTAAATTTTTCTCTTTGGTTGGACCTACTACATACTTTATGCTATCTTTATATTACCTTGGATCACCTATTTTATCTTCATGGTGTCTTCTTACACAAATCATCTAAATGTGGGTTCTCCCTGAGGTTCTGTTGTTGTTCTTCTTGTTTCTTCCCTTTACATTTAATGATCATACCCATTTTCAAGTCTTTAATTAGAAATTCTATACATATAGTTCTCCAACTAGGTCTTTATGCTGGATTTGATGCCTAAAGGACTAGGTATGAATTTTCTTATGCTCTTCCTTCCAGTCATTTCTATATGAATGTGTCTCATAGGCAGGAGGTCCATAAGCTCGTTATTCTCCTTTAAAAGAATTCCTTTATATCAACATTGATGGGAAAGAAGAATTGGGATTATAATGAACCAAAATTTAAAGAGGCTCCCATCAAACCAGCCCAGGCTTAAATTATGCAAGAGAATAAAAATAAGGTTCTATAATGATGATAAAACAAAACTGTAAAAATAACTCGAGAAAGTAAGCATCAAATACAATAGCTAAGGTTGTGAGGCATTCAAAGTTATGTCAGAGACTTACATTCTTGAAAAAATTATGGTGATCAAAATCCATCTGTCAAAAGGTGCCTAATTAGATCATATTTGGTTAGGGTTCAAGTCATCTTAGATGGTATGAACAGGCACTGTGCTCCATATAATTGTTCAGTTGGTCAATAATCCAGATTGACTTTAGTTTGTGTAAGAACATAGTCTTTCTTCTCTGAGTTTTGTAATAACATAAGAAGAGCCAATATTTAGCTGTTAAGAACAGTGATGAATATGCAAATGGTAAAAATTGAAATACTTCCATTTAGGTTGGTAAATATTCCAACTTTGCTTTGTATCTCCTCAATCCTTTGCACTTCTGCAGATCTCTCCTGACTTAGCTACCAAAGTGTTTACGCCTGGGGCAAGGAGAGAGGCAGGAAGGAAGGGGTGCTTGGAAGCTAGATTCGGTATTACAGGCATCCAGTTTTGATTGATCAATGATACTAGTTGTTAGATATTTTGAATATTGTCTGTCTAGAACCTGGAAAATTATTTTGAAAATTAGAATAAATATAGGGATAATGAAGAAGCAAATTTAAATTCAAGGTATGAATAAATTTTAATCCATTTATGTATAGGAAGAAGTTTTATCATTATTATGATCATATACATGAATTGTTTGAAGAATTTAAATATCTAATATGTTAGATTTGTGATTTCAATTCAATGTGAAAATTTTGATTAAATAAGTTTGAAGTCATTATCAAAATGCCTGCAAATATTTTTTTAAAGACTTATTTATTTATTTTAGAGAGGGAGCGGAGAGAGAGAGAGCACAACTCTGAGGGGCACAGGGAGAAGGAGAAAATCTCAACAGACTGTGCTGAGCAAGGAGTCTGATGTGGGGCTTGATCTCATGACCCTGAGATCACGACCTGAGCTGAGACCGGTTTGGAACAATGAGCTGTACTTGCAAACTGCAAATCAGCAAATGCCAATATCAGATGGGCTTTTTTCTTCTCCTTTCATTTCACTCATGTTTTGAATTCAAACATTTATCTAACATAGATTTTATGTATTTTAGTGAACAATGATTAAAACACTAATTTCAAGACTAAAATATTTGAACAGTTTTTAAGATTTTTATTGTAACAGAATTATATCTGTATCATTGTTATAAAGTTTGTTATATAAACATAAGAACATCTTTGTTATATAAATATAAGACCACTTTCCTTCCATATAACATTTAAAGAAGCTAAAAGGGAAGGAATATATTTGAAAAATCTGTGTCCTACACCTTTCAAAAGACCTAATTTCACTATGACAAAATTATATTTTACATTTCTTCAATGCATTTGGTAATTTCATTATATATACTCCTTTTAATCACTTTCTGTATTAGATATTAAGAGATTACAAGATTACAAACTCATCTCTTCAATATTAGCCTCCAAAAATATTCTTTTTATTTAAAAAGGCAGTAAATAATTTGCACCCAGGTGTGAAGGACTGGCTGGTTTGCTCTCAGGAGTTACTTGTTTATTAAGAGCAAATGTGGTAATTTGGAAAATCTCTGATTCCCAGAGAAATATTTATATTGAGTGCCACCCAGGTGCCCCCTTAATGACCCGTTTCTGATAAAAATATTTCTTTGTATAGAAACTTCTGAATGCCTTTCTTTGTCAGATGAGATGGTGTTTTACTCTGAGATGGATTCTTGGGGATTCATCTTTTTACAATTGCTTAAAGTATTTTAGGGACATAGTTTGGTGTCTTAGTAATGTGTATGGATACGTACATTAATTGCATTAGATACATATATTAACTTATGTTCATACTTTCATGAATCTTAAAATTGAGATATTTTCGTAGGGTAACTTTGTTTCTAAGCCACAGACTCAGAGCAAACAAGCCTCATTCCCTGGAACAGCAACAACTGCACCCAGAAACACAGGACTGATTCTTGACACCTCTTTCTCTCTCACCTTCCATATAGGATAATCCATCAAGTCTTGTTGATTTTATCTTCTAAAACTTGATGGCATCTACCCATCTCTTCTATCTTCCCATTAGTGTTCATGCTACCACCACTGCTCACCTTGATAACCATAACTGGATGTTTCAAGCGGTCTCACATCCTTTCTTGCCAATTTGTATCTATTTTCATGATACAGCCAGAGTGATCTTTGGAAACACAAATCTAATCAGTTCAGTTCTTTGTTTCAAACCCTTGGTTTTTCATTGCTTTTAAAATAGGGACCAATACTAGTTTTTGGTGGGAGGTAGATTTGAGTGTGGCACATATACCGATGTGGTGTTTCAAATATGTACAAAGCACTAGTGTCTTTCATGCCTTTTCCTGTGCCTTAATATAATGAAAATTTACTGTGACCTGCTGTGGAGACAAAAATTGTTTCTCTAGAGAGTTTTCAGAACCAGGATATTAGTACTGGTGTGTTTTAAGTTCACTTGCAGGGCTCATGTGGTAGATAAGAAGGTGGTATAGTAGAAGGCTTAACAGTATGTGTTCGAGAGTCAGATTGCTAATGTTTGAAACATGCTTCTCTGCTCCTTGTCACTGGAAAACTTGCTTGATCCCTCTGAGCTCAATTTCTCCATCTGGAAAGTAGAGGAAACAGTTTCTGTTGTGAGGATTAAAAGGGATAATACATGCAAAATCTGCTTTGGAGAGCATGGCACATAAAAAGAATTCAGTAACTCAAAGCTGTTTTCATTAGGTTCTTTGGCAGATAAGCAACATGAAACTGAGAACTGTACAGAGCTGTTTCCCCCCCCAACTGTCATTAAATCAATAAACGAGAGCTAAGCAATATAAGTGTAGGTATTTTTTTTACATGTTAAAAGAAGTTTTAAATTGGGAACGAGAAAGGGAAAATGATCATAGATAACTACAGAATCAAAATATATTTTTAAAATTTTTATTTATTTATCCATGAGAGACACAGAGGGAGAAGCAGGCATCCTTTGGGGAGCCTGATGCAGAACTCAATTCCACGACACCGGGATCATGACCTGAGCCAAAGGCAGATGCTCAAGCACTGAGACAACCAAGTGCCTCAGAATCAAAATTATCTAAACAGATTACTTTGCTCAACACAGTAAAAATACTGATGACTTTGTAGAAAATATGACACAGTAAAACTCAAACCAGAAGAGACAAAAATCTAATAGTTCTTAAAAGATTTTCCACCACACCCCCCACCACAAAAGCAGTAGGACTAGATGGTTTTATCATGAAATTTTAAAGTCTCTAAGGAATATACAACTCCTTTATTACTTGAATAGTTTCAGAGGATAGAGAGAAAAGAAAGTTTGAAAATTATTTTTTGTGAAGCAAGTATACTATTGATACCAAATTTTGAAAATGATAGTGTACTTGAACCTTTAACAGTCATTCACCATATCCAAGGACATAAATCCATTTTTGCAAATCTTTGCAAAAATTCTAACCAAAATGTGAGTAAAAAGAATTAAGAAGGATATGAACAGACAAGCATGATACATATAAGTGTACTCATACATTTTTATATGTATGAATACAATGATGTTTAATATAAAAATTGATTAATAGATTCATTTTGTTAATAGATTTCAGGAAAAAAAACACATAGGCATATCTGTATGTGCTAAAGGCATTTGAAAAAATTTAACATCCACTCATTAAAAAAATCTTATTATGACATGCCTGGGTGGCTCAGCTGAATTGAGTGTCCGACCCTTGATTTTGGCTCAGGTCATGATCTCAGGGTCGTGGGATCGAGGTCCATGTCAGGCCACTGGGTGTGAAGCCTGCTTGAGATTTTCTCTCCTTCTTGCTCTGCCACTGCCCCACCCCCCTCTACTGCTTATGCTCTCTCTTCCTCTTTTTCTCTAAAAAAAAAATCTTACTATGATATAATTAAGTAGAAATCTCTATATAATGTGACAAAACATATGATGAAGCATTAGACACGTTCTCACTGAAGTTAAGGGCAAAAACATTTATACCGTTTCTATTATTATTTTTTTGGTTCTAGAAGCCTTAGCCAAGACAAGCAACAGGAAGAAATGAGTTAGTAAAACTGCATGGGAGAAGGACAATTTATAATTGTCTTTGGATGATAAAATTATATACCTGGGTAATTGAAAAGAACCAATTGAAAAGCTATAGAAAAAATAAAAGAACTAATAAAAATGGCAGTTTGTAAATTGATGAACACAATTTTTTTTTCTTTTTAAAATTTCTGTATTTATTTGAGAGAGAGAGCTTGAGTGCAGGGTGTGGGGGAGGGGCCGAGGGAGAGAATCACCAAGCGGACTCCCTTGCTAAACAAGGAGTGCAGATGCATGCTGATGTGGGGCTCCATCCCAGAACCTATGGGATCATGACCTGAGCCAAAACCAAGCGTCAGACGCTCAACGGACTGAGTCACCCAGGCACCCCAACAATTTTCATAATATAAGTTAGCTTTCTAGAAAATAAAAAGGAAAGAAAGTTTCCATTAACAACAACAAGGGATTAAATACTTAGGAAAAAAAATTCAAAAACCTATGTGTAATACCTAGTAATAGGAATATTGAGCATTTACTATTGTCAGATGCTGTTTTAAGTGCTCTGAATCTCATTTAATTCTTATTTCAACTCTCTGAGGAAAGTGCTATTACTATTTCTATTTAACTTGTGAGAAAATGGGGGCACAGAGTGTGTACATTACTTACTTAAGATCTTATAACTTAGGAGCCTATACTCTTAATCAGAAGAATATAATTTCTCTGGGAAGTATTAAACCCTCTGAGAAACATTTTAATAAACTGGAAAAAATCTGCTATAAACTATACATTGTTTTTGATGTGAAGACTCAATATTTTGAACATATAAATTTTCTCTATAAAAATAAATTTATTGTAACATCAATACAAATACACTGAAGATTTTAAAAAACTAGATAAAGTAGATGTTCAATTGTCAAAAAAGATTTGAAATAAAGTAATAAAGGAGGAATAATGCCTTATATAAAAATATGTTATAAGTATGTTAATTTCAACTATTGTGCATTGACACCTAAGTAAACACATACATTACTAGAATGATATAAAGCACTGAGAAACCCAAATATAAATGAAAATTTAGTTTCTGAAAAGAGCGTTATTTCAGATCAATAGAAAAACATATTTTATAATATAAATAAGCTTTATTCTTACTTTACTGCTTGAACCCAAATACATTCTAAATGGTCTAAAGACTTAAAATTAAAAAGAAAAAAAAGAGACAACTATAAAACTATTAGAAGAAAAGTGAAGAACTTTTCAAAATATATAATTTTAGAGTGTGGGGGATGGGAGAGGAGTTTCCAAACACATACAAAACCTGAAAGCCATGAAAGGAAAGACTAATTACTGTTTTACATACACATTTTAAATATAAACAAAATAAAAAGATTTAAAATAGAAAATATATTTGCAACTACGTGATAGAGGATCCTTAATCTATTAAGAACTTTGTAAACCAATATGAAAAAAGCCAACACCTCAAATAGCAACATGGATAGAAGACACAAAAGTCTTATTTTCCATCATACAAAACTTTTGAACAAAAAAAGTCATATACCATTATCCTGTGATAAACCACCTTCATATATATATATATATATATATATATATTATTACATCTTTTCTATGAGTATATTTTTCTCAAAAATGGAATTAGATTTATGGGCACCTGGATGGCTCAGTCCCTTATAAGTCTGCCTTCAGCTCAGGCCATGATCTCAGGGTTCTGGGATTGAGCCCCATGTAGGGCTTCCCACTCAGGAAGGAAGTCTGCTTCTCTCTTTCCCTCTGTCCCTCTCCTGCTCATTTTTGCTCACTCTCTCCCTCTCTCTCAAATAAAATCTTTAAAAAAATGGAATTAGATTTTATAATAATCTCTTCATTATCTCACACATTATAAATATCTTTGGATATCATTCAATGTTCTTCTATGACATAATTGAATGGCAAACTCATTTTTTCATGTCATATATATTTCTTTCCAGTTTTTGCTATTGTGATTATTCCTTAAGTAAAATCTTTGTGTACTTCCCTAATTATTTCTAGTGAATAAATACTCAGAATTGCTAGGTTAAAGAGGATATGAATTTTAACATCTTTTAAATAATAATTTTGAACATTCTTAGATTGCTCTAATTTATACATTCTCAAGCAGTATTTGGAAGTAGTTGTCTCACTGGATTCTTGTCAAAATTGGGTATTACTGTGTTAAGAAATCTTGACTAATTAGACCATCGGAAAAGATCCTATTATTGTTTTCCTATTATATATATGTTACTATTGAGATTGTATTGTATTATATATGGCTACGGAGTATTTTGTATGATTTTAGGCATTCATTTAATTTGGAAATGCTGAGTTTTCTTTGGCTAAAATAACTATCTGGATTAGAAAAAAAATGATCTGTTCATTTTAATTTCTATAATCACTAGAGAGGGTATTCTTGCAATCAGTTTAGGAATAGTGTCACAAATAGTATATTAGCTGATGAACTCTTAAGTAGCTGCAATTAGTGAGAGAATCTACATATGCAGATTCATCAAGCATTCAGGCAAGAAGAAAAACTTGGTGAATCATCATAGAATTCAGATGGTTCTCCAGTGTTCGTGATGATGGTTTAGTTTTCATAACTGCTTCCTATACCTTTTTCTTTATGATTTCTTTACATAATATCCCTGATAAGTTAGAATCTCCCTTCACAGGGGTTGGTTTCATTTCCAACAGTCTAGGGAAGACACAAACAGCTCGGTGTTACATTGTCAATTAAACCAAGGTGGAAGAGGGGGGAGGAGGGGCAGTGATAAATGAGCAGTCATTTCAATGTTTTCTTTCCAGCAGAAATCAGAGCCAGATTACACTTTATCTCACCCTGACTTTTAGCAAGATAGATAGCTACGCAAAATTTTCAGGTTCAAATAGTCTCCATCAAAAGGGCTAAAACCCTCATCTCCTGGACACACTGAACTTTCATCTTTTTAACTGAAGGGATCCGATTTCTTTTACTGAATAAGAAAGAATTTATTCAAATTATCTTCCCAGTTTTAGATCTTTAACCAACATAAAGGCAAACAATGAAAGAAATTAACATCACTGCTTGATGCAGAATTTTTTAGAGATTGTCCAGAAAGTGCTGTTTCAGATTCTGAAAGCAAAGTGATTAGGTTAATTTGTTATCAACTGTCCCAGTTCCTCTTCAGAATTACCTATTTTAGGTGTCCGGCCTTACATCTTTGCATTACCTGATAATGTAGTGTTGACCTTCAAGCTGAGGCAACAAAAAATTACATTAAAAGCATACACTGTTGCAAAAATAATTCCTTTTGACTGAACTGCAAGTTAGAAATTTACCTATTTATCTTTCTTGGTCCATATTTAGTACAGACGTCTTTGTCTTGTAGAGAACTTTAATGCCACACTTTACATATTAATGACAGAAATAAATTCTAAGAAATACATTAAGTCCAGAAATGTAGGAAGAATACATTTGACGGTGGTTTGTTCTTTGTTAGGTGTAGGAGCTATGAAGGCAATAGTTGCGGGTAGAATTTGTGATGCCAGGATCTAAGTTATCTTCAATTAAGAACCACAGTTATACGGTCCTATTTCATATAAAGTGGAATTAAATTTCAGGCTCGGATTTATCGGTGCTCAAAAAAAAAAAAAAAAAAAAAAAAAAAAGAAAACAAAAAAAAAAGCCCTGAAGACTTCTAAACGACCGCATTGATATATGACCCGGACGCTGGCCGACCAAACGATTTTTACCAAGATGGGACCTGCAGTGTGGGCTCAGGACTGGGTCACCTGCAGGGCAACCCCCCCCCCCCCCCCCCAGGTCTCAGATCTGGTGACCTCCCCGGAACCCAGGGGGAAGGTGCGACTGGAGGGTGAGCGGAAATCTCCCCGGAGTGGCCTGGAGGAGGCGGCCCGGACCCTGGAGCCGGGAGAGAGCGCTTCGGGGCCGGGGCCGCGCCCCGCGTCGGCAGGTGGAGAGGAGCGCTCCGGGCCGGGCGCGCCCCTTAGGCCGGGAGCAGGTGGGAGGGCCCGGCTTTCCGCCCCAGGACGGCGCGGGGTCACGGGCACCGTCCTCTGTTGCACGGCCCGGTCAGTCTGCCAAGGTCCCGCATCGCATGAATAGCTGTCTCCCCAGATCTTTATAGCGACTAATCCAAATACAGGGCAGTCCCGTTTACTGAGCGCGTCGGGGTCCTCCCAGAGCCCCGGGAAGGACGGCTCACCGCGGCCTCCGCGCGCCGCAGCCTGCGAGGGGCCGCACGACCCGCCGGCTGGCGTGTCCTCTGGGGTCCCCGGGGTGGAAAGCCAGGGAAAAGCCTGTCGCCTTCTCCGTGGGCCTGTCTGCAATGTTACCGCCTTGTTCTGGTGTGAAGATCGCGCCTCTGGGACGCTGCTTACTCCCTACCTTTCCACCCCCGTGCCTTGCCCTGCGGTTCTAAGCCTCGGAAATTCGAAACATCCTCTGCCTGGCTCTGGAAGCCTTTGGGCTCATCAATCGGATCTTACCGATTTCCTCTGGGATCTTTGAAGCTTTGATCCCCAAACTTAGAGCTCCGTCTTCGCCACTTCCAAGCCTTCCCCTCTGGGATCCCTCTGGATGCCTGCTCAAAATACCTGCTGGCGCCAGAGGAAATTCACTTGTAACAGATACCCAGCGAGTGTAAAACCAATACTCGGCTTCCAGGGTCACTTCCCTCCCCAGCTTCTGCCCCATCAACTTGTCGCTTAGCGAGCGCTAACACCGGGAATGGCTGTGAATCCTGAGTGCCTCGCTGGACGATTTGGAACCTCTTTAATAGACCTGATGATTGCTATTTCACACGTGGCTTGCCCGTCTCTGCCCTCCTCTGCTGCGTGCACCGGGCTCTGTGACACAATTAACAGGAGGCCAGGATTGGTCCACAGGTAGCTTTTGTAAAAGGGCCTAGCGGGTCTTCAAGCAAACCATAAAACATCTAAAGTAAAACCCAATTATTCCATTTGTTTCCGAAACCACTATTGAAGTAAAAAATAAAAAGTTCCAAAGAAAGCAGCACAATTTTATTTGGGTGAATTATTTTTTTTTAAAGAAGTTATTTATTTATTCATGAGACACACACACACAGAGACAGACAGACAGACAGACACACACACACACACACACACACACACACACAGAGGCAGAGAGACAGGCAGAGGGAGAAGCAGGGTCCTTTCAGGGAGCCCGATGAGGGACTCGATCCCAGGACCCCGGGATGACGTCCTGAGCAGAAGGCACAAGCTCAACCACTGAGCCACCCAGGCCTCTCTGTTTGGGTGAATTAAATAAACTAGAAAGGTTGAACAGGTAACATGTTTTTGCAACGGACTTATTTGCAGACATCATTTACATTTCATATGTAAGATGGGTCCCTTATTAAGAATCCATATTATATGAATGTAGATGGCCAGGATGTTGAGAAAAATGTTAAATGTAAGGGGAAACGAACTTTCTTTTCCTAAGGGTTTGTAAAAAGGTTTAATGCGTTTTATTTGTACAAATAAAATATTATTATAACATTTTTTCTCACAAAAGCAAAACCAATTAGTCCAGTAATAAAATATTTCAAGTTAGCTCACATATAATGTAGTATTAGTTTCAAGGGTAGAATTTAGTGATTCATTGGTTGCATGTAACACCCAGTGCTCATTACAAGTGCTCTTCTTGATGCCCATCATCCAGGTATGCCAACACCCCACTCAGCTCCCCTCCAGCAGCCCTCAGTTTGTTCCCTATATTTAAGAGTCACTTATGGTTTGCCTTCAAGAATTTTCTTATGCAGGGACTCCTGGATGGCTCAGTGGTTGAGCTTCTGCTTTCAGCTCAGGGTGTGATCTTGGGGTCCCAGAATCGAGTCCCACATTGGGCTTCTTGTGGGGAGCCTGCTTCTCCCTCTGCCTATGTTTCTGTCTCTCTCTCCGTCTCTCTCTCTGTGTGTGTCTCTCATGAATAAATAAGTAAAATCTCTTAAAAAAAAAGAATTTTCTTATGCAATTTTACCTATCCCATGCTTCTCAAGTTTTACTCTTTATAAATTATTTAGCATGCATATGATTATTGTAAAAAGCTCTTAAGCATTATAAAATGCTGAAGAGAAAGTATATGCTCTATTTAATTTCTAAACATTTAAGTTTGTTAGAGAGACAAGTGGATAATTTTGAGTTTTTTTTATTTGAAAATTCACTTGAAAATTGTCCTTCAAAAGGGTAAGGAATAGCTCTGGAGTTACTTTCTGCTTGGCTCTGCTTTTGTGCTGCTGGCCAGAGCTCTAACTGCTCACAGAATTCAGTTTGGTTGCTAGCCAGAGAGGGAAGCCTATCTCAGACCAAATTTCTCTGTCACCTAGGACACCTTGAGATCAGCTCTGCTGGTTTGAGGTTTAATTTTCAGTCAAGATCCAGGATGCTCCACGTTTTTTCACTGTGGTATCACTCTCATGGTCATGGACTTCTGGAACTCTGCTGAGTAGAGTTTCCTCATTTTATAAATCACTTCTG
Organism: Canis lupus baileyi; assembly: GCF_048164855.1. Classification (NCBI taxonomy): domain Eukaryota; kingdom Metazoa; phylum Chordata; class Mammalia; order Carnivora; family Canidae; genus Canis; species Canis lupus. The sequence goes on along the minus strand of NC_132838.1, from coordinate 27,688,262 downwards.
GAGACCTTGCCTGATTTGTCAGAGATGGGGTTTAAACAGTGGTTAAAGATAAGGTACGCAAAAGTTAGTAAAATCTTCTTGTGGGAAAAATTTGCCATATTTCAGATTTGTGGCTCTTCATGGAGCCAAGGGTGATAAATAATTTTTGTTGCTTGAGCTATTTCTTGTTTATAACGTTTTCCATTTTGTTTTTCTGCCAAAAAGTAATGGCAGAAAATATCTGCCATCCATCTGCCATAGGAAAATTATAACTTAAAGACAATATCTTCTAGGTTCTAGGAAAGCTTGCATTATTTTAAAGAGAATATTAAGGAGAACATATGAAATGCTCTACAAATTAGAGCTAAATGTCAATGTTATAATTCTGTTCCATGAACCTTTCAGGGGGCAGGAGGGAGGGATGGGGGCCAAGGGAGTTCCTCGGGATCCCCAAATTAAATTTCCTAGTTGTCCATTATGGAATTTATTTCACAATTAAAGTGTGCAAGTTGAGTTAACCAATCGGATTTTCTAGTCTCTCGCCAAAGTGTTTTGGTGGGTGACAGAGCATACGGTGTTATTTTTGGTTTTATTAACCTGAAAAGAAGTCATTTTTTTGATAATACCCAAGGTAAATGATTAGCCTCAGGTTAATGCTGACAAGCATGGAAACAAAGCTTGATTTGGGTAAATCAAATTATTATAGTATCAGGACAGAAAAATGGCAACAACAAAGGAGTGAAGAACAAATGATTAAGATAAAAACAGTAGTACCAATTGTGACTATTGTATCACTTTTGATTTTCCATCTTTGACATAACTTTTAAAAAATGAGGTCGCCCTTTGTAACTTTCTCAAATTCTCCTCAAATAAGAGATGTAAAAAGCCCTTAAAAATAGTTTGAAATATAGGAATCATATTATCAAAAAGAGTAGCACTAACAGCAATTTTCTAGTGAATTTCATTTGTGTGGCAAAGTAAGTAATGATGCTTTCAAATAAATCTAAGTCCAGATAATTATTCACCCCCCCTGCTTTCTGACAAACAGCTTTATTGAGATATAATTCACACACCGTATAGTCCTTTCATTTAGAATATACAATTCAAGGTATTTTAGTATATTCAGAGAACTGCGCCAATATTACTGCAATCTAACCTAGAATATGTTCCTCCCCTCCCCCAAAGCTCCCATTAGCAGCCACTCCCATTCTCTCCTTCCAACACCGGTTTTAGGCAACCACTAACATACTTTGTCTTTATAGATTTGCCTATTTTGGAAATTTCACATAAATAGAATCATGTACTATGTGGGCTTTTGTGACTGGTTTATTTTACTTAGAATGGTGTCTTTGAAGTTCAACCATGTTGTGGCGTCGATTGGGAGTTCATTTCTTTTTGTGGCTGAATAATATACCATTGTATGGATGCACCGCATTTTATTTATCCCTTCGTAGTTGATGTGCATTTGAGTTGTTTCTCTTTTTTGGACTATTATAAATACTGCTATGGACACTCGGGTGCAAGTATTTTGTGCTCTATTCCTGCTTTGCATGTATAGCTAGTGCCAAGCCCTGCCTGATGTGCTTGTCTTTGTGTCAGCATGAAAACTTGCTCTTCATCTTGAGGAAAAGAAAGTTCTAACCCAAGTTTTTCTGCCCATTGTGAACTGTTTTCCTTGATATGTGCATATGATTCATCTCTAAGAAGCACCGTAGGCATAAAGAGTTATTTAATTTGTCTATTCATTTGAACCAATTAGAAGAAAGGGGCCTGGAAAACAGAAGGAAATGGTTGTATTTGGGGATAGGCAAATTAAGAAAGTTAGCCAATTTAACCTATATTGAAGTGTGGTATTAGGGACTGGCTATATTGGCTTATGGACTTTCCATCCGTATGCAAATTTGGATGATATTTTTTTCTTCTTTTGTTGATTCTGCTAACGCTAAATTCTTGGATGCTTGTTTGCTATTGTCATTCCTATATTCCCCAGAATATTCACTTTACACGTTACAGAGTATTCTCTTCCATTTGGTAAGCAGAGCTTCTTTAGCCTTTTTTGGCTAAAAAAAAGTTCCCTAGGTAGGCATTTCTGTGACTGCAGGATCATATGTGTTTTTAAGGCATAGGTTGAACCCTTCTGGTGTTCTGACATGCAGGTGTGCTGAACCTGACTCCAGCTGTATTTTAAGACACTTATTCTTCCAAAGCAGAACAGATGGTATGATATTAGAGAAAATGGACAGCTGTTAGAACTTGTAAATGTTCTCTGCAAAGGATTATACATTCACTCAGCAGGTACTTATTGGCTGCCTGTCAACACAGTGCTGGTATTTTGATGTGTTTTTTTTTCTTTAGAAATTATTGCAGTTTTTATTTTATTTTTAAAAAGATTTTATTTATTTATTCATGAGAGACATGATATGTCTGATATCAGAGACAGAGAGGCAGAGATACAGTCAGAAAGAGAAGCAGGCTCCCTGCAGTGAGCCTGATGTGGGACTCAAACCTGGAACTCTTGCAGATGCCCAACTGCTGAGTCACCCAGGCATCCCTGATATTTTGATGTTGTTGAGTTTCTTCTATTTGTTTTTTTTTTTTATGTAGCTAAGAATTACATTATCTCCATTAAAACAGACAAAATATTGCTCAAGACTGGGCCACTTTTGAATTGTGGTATCCTTTGAGAGAGATTGAACTTGTATAATGTATTTAAATACAATTTCCAAATATAGTATTAAAATCTTTTTGCTTTGGGATATTATTTATCATGTAGATTTACTATGTAGTCTCACCTAGCACCTTCTAAAACACCTGAGGTTTTGGAACCCACAGATTACTTGGAACATAATCTGTAGTACACAACACTTTACTGTCTTTGAGATGCAGTTGATTCTGTTGAGAAACCATATAACTAATCGAATTCCAACTGATTTAGGTTTACTTTGTAACATGAACTACAGAGCCACTGATTGCTACTATAAAGTTAATAATAATTAATAGTTGGGGACACTTGGGTGGCTCAGTGGTTGAAGCTCAGATCATGATCCCAGGGTCCTGGGATCAAGTCCCACATCGGGCTCCCCACAGGAAGCCTGCTTCTGCCTTTGCTTATGTCTTTGCCTCTCTCTGTGTCTCTCATGAATAAATAAATAAAATCTTTCTAAAAAATAGTAACTAATTGTGGAAAATTCAGAAAAAGAAAGTCCACTTTGGCAGCATCAGCACCACCTTTGTAAAAATCTCAACGTGTATGTTTCCAAGGAAATAAAGGAGAGCTCATTCAATTTGCAAGAGGGAATTTTAGAGATAGATTCCAGTTATTCAGGCTCAGCTATGACAATAATGTTAAAATCATAATCCCCCCCTCAAAGTCATTGATTCTTTTATGACCTCAGCAGCCCCCATCTGTGATTATACTTTATTTGAAAGAAAACACAGATTTTCCTGAGCTATGTGAGGTTTAGAATTAAAGCAATGAGATTCAACAGGACTTCAGAGCTTTCGGATTCCCTTTCTCTTCTGCATCATTTTGGTTAAATGCATCTATACTTTAAATTTACACACAAGCTCTATCCTTTACTTTGAAGACCCTTTTAAAAATTTTGTGTAGGCAAGAAGGGCTTTAGAATTGGGTGAGGTTGGTGATCTGAGAATGGGGTTTTAGACACGGCAGCATGAACTCCTGAGGTATGGAGTCCAGATGAAGACACTCCACTCAGTTGACATCCTATTGGCCAAAGCGTTTGACTCCCTTTTCCTGCTTTAGCACTTTGAAAGAGACCCTGCCAAGCTAACATCCCCCTGAACTTTGGAAATGCTTCCTTCCATGAGTGCTCCTGCACAGGGCAAAAAAATATGTGGTTGCTAAATACTGTAGAAAGGTGCTTCAGTGCAATGGAGAATGTTCAAACTATTTAATGTGCTTACGTATCCTAGGCCCAGGAGTCTTCACTGTAGAATGATTCTATGAAAATTTTCTTTGTAACAAAAGAAATGAGACCTGACTTCCCTTTGTAGGTATATATAAGCTTAGACTGTCTTATAGCTAAACATGTGTATCTTCTTAATTATACAGAGATTTATAACTCCATGTTGCTTCCATATTGCAGGACAAGTGGCCTCCTGATAAGCTGTCCTCAGAAGAGGGTACAGTAATTAATCATATAGATATATTGACATTAGTAGCACTCAATTACTCCCTAAAATCATTGTATGAACTGTGGACGGCTTCCAATCAAACTTAAAAGATACAAGGGCACCTGGGTGACTCAGGCGGTTAAGCATTTGCCTTGGGCTCAGGTCATGATCTCCGGGTCCGGGGGCCGAGCCTCGAGTCAGGCTCCCTGCTCAGCAGGGAGCTTCTCCCTCTTCCTCTGTGCTCTCTCTAGCTCTTGCTCTCTCTCAAGTAAATAAATTTAAAAAATAAACTTAAAAGATACATAGATACATAAAAAAGATTCATAGATATCTTTAAAGATACATATATACAGATACATAGATAAGTGAATCAATGAAAGAGTAAGTGATACAAGAAATACACCATACTATCAGACACCTATTGTCTATATAAAAAGGAAGGAGAAATTTAGGGCAGTGTTTGGCCATCTAGTTATGTGATTTGTATTTCATTTTAAGGGTACTTATCCTCTTCTCTTATCTCCTTGCACCATATGAACACTAGTTACTATCATAATATGGACAATCATCTTGGGCTACTTTGATATAAAGGTTGTCAAGGCTCATTTTGAGAGGAAGAGGGAATGAGTGGAAAATAAACCTGTATCTCATTGGGATTTTCAAGGCATTTTTATAAGTCATTTGGAGATTCTCTATTGATGGATGGGGGCTGGGTCCTGAAGAAAATACAGAGAAAACTCAAAGCAACTGGGATAAATACGGATCTTTACACAGTAGGAACCTGGGCTCTGAGTATTTAAGAACTATAAAGAGTATTTTTGTTTGTTTGTTTGTTACCTTATGAGTTGAGCTATCACAGGTAGAATGTCATTGCCTAACTAACACCCTTACTATCTAGTGTGTCAACGATTGTTTGAATAATTTCATGTGCCCAGATATATGATTCTGTGTGGGGTGTGTGTGTGTGTGTGTGTGTGTGTGTGAGAAAGAGAGAGAGAGAGAGAGAGAGAGAGAAAGAGATAAAAGGGACTATAAAATAATTTAGAGGGGGCAAGATGGCGGAGAAGTAGTGTCCCCAAGTCACCTGTCCCCACCAATTTACCTAGATAACTTTCAAATCATACTGAAAACCTATGAATTCGGCCTGAGATTTAAAGAGAGAACAGCTGGAACGCTAAGGAGAGAAGAGTTTGTGCTTCTAACAAGTACAACTTGTTTTTAGCCACTCTGCACTGAGCAAAACGACTAGAAAGAACTCACCGCAAAAGAAAGAATCAGAAACAGTCCTCTCTCCCAGAGTTACAGAATTTGGATTACAATTTGATGTCAGAAAGCCAATTCAGAAGCACAATTATAAAGCTACTGGTGGCTCTGGAAAAAAGCACAAAGGATTCAAAAGACTTCATGACTGCAGAATTTAGATCTAATCAGGCCAAAATTAAAAAGAATTTAAACTTGCTACTTTCTAGTAACTAACAATACTTGGCATGTAAGTGCTCAAAAGAAAGATTGTTATTTAGGATTGTTAGTAGGAAATAAAAAAGAATATTATTACAGAGTTAATTTTGTAATGAGAGACAGAATAAATTCAGTTTTCACTATAAGTACAGCAGTTTTTTAGCAGCAATTTATTATAAAATTTCAACTAAATACCAATTAAAATATTTTTCCCCTGAGGGGAGGGAGATCTTATGCCTTTTGTTTTTATTAATGTCTCTGTATGTTCCAGAGCTGGGCCAGAAATTGATAATGTTTAATCAGCCACAAGTTCTTGGGACTTGAGAAATCATGATTCAAATTTACTTCTTTTTTTAATAGGTGCATTTCATTCATTTTGGAAAAAAATTTAAATGCAGAAAGCACAAAGCAAGGAAAAATTACAGCCATGATTCAATTCTGAATAAATTTCATAATAAGGTTATCTTTGTTAAAGATGATTGTTCAGTGTCCAGTTGAGCATTTATCACTTCCTACATATTATACATTTAATGGAAAGATCCACATCTCATTGGCAGAAGAGGCATGTAAATGAAGGTCTCTTAAAGTTTCTGCTATTTTGCATTGGATACTGTTGGCATTATAAAAAATTGAACAAACATTTGCTTCTTTTATTCTCCAAGTTTGAAGCTGAGGGGAATATATCCAACCAGTGGTAAAAGTTACATGTTGTTTTATTTCAGAGGAAATGAACCTTTAAAGAATTATCTGTGTTTTTCTTGGTTGTAAAAGTTTTGAAATTTGTACTGAAACAAGAAACAAATTATTGTTGCTTATAGTACTTGCTTATTAGGGCAAAGAACAGTGAAAAGCTGAGGAATTATTTATTTGGTCTAACTGAATCTTTCTTGTGAAGTAAAAAATGCTGCCCTCAAAAATTATTAATTTTTTCCCCAAATAATCCAAACCTTCCAGGGTAAGCCTGACCTACATTATCACCTAAAGCTTAGGGGAAAAAATATGCACCATGATTTTTAGTTTAAAAATAAATATTCACCATTATGCATTCTTTTATAAATTATTCAAGTCAGAATTTCAAAAGTTGAGCTATGTACCACTGAATATTAACTGAGCATTTCAGATTAGCATGATGCTTGTGGTTAATATTTGCAGAAATTTCTAATAATGATCAAGGTGGCCTTTATTTGTTTTTTTCTTGCCACTGACGCATAGGATATACCAAAAGAAAACACTTCAGCCTCTTTCCTGATAAGAAAAGTAACCAAGAAGACCATCTACAAAACCAGGTCATGAGGAATTCTTTTTTTAACATGCATCAAAATATGTTAATATATATGTCTTGGGCTGATGAGATGTGTTAGTTCTTAAGTGAGTTCAAAGACGTTTGTATAAAAACAGTGAAAATAGGCAAAAGAGTCTCTTTATCTCTTGAAAAGAAAGGAACTAGCAAAAATGTAAATTCCAGAAATGTCTGCTTCTGAGAATGAGACTCTTTTAAATTTTTTCAGGGCATAACAAAACACTTAAAAAAAATTTAAGCATTAAACTTAACATACCATGCTTGAGAAAATACATGAGAGCAACCTGGATTTAGGGGGTTTAGATCAAGTCTTTGAAGTATCTTAAACCTCCTTGAGACCTAAAAGACTGTTTATAACTAACAGTTGCTTTGTAAAAACAATGTTCACATGATGTTTTTAAATTTCCTTGTTAAATTTTTATAAGAATATGTGGGTTGGGAAAAGGGAGCATCTGTATTACAAGATAATTTCATAAATTTGATTTATTCAATCTCAGAAATGGGGAACAGGATGCTCAGCAGGAAAGAGATTTACCAGTGGCTTGTATGAAAGCAGCAAAATGAAAATATGGGTAGCTGTATCAGCTTCAGGTTGACCTAATAATTTTCAAATATTAGTATAAGACAAATAACAGCAACTTTAATGTTTTTTTTTCCTGTGGATTTCTTGTGTTATAGTAATGAAACCCAGTGTTGCTGCACTCAGAGTCCATTGAAAATTTTCTCTCCACTGATATATGTTTTGCCACAAAGTTTTGTTTTTAAAGCAAAATGTAAATTTTATTCAAATCAGAATCTAAGAAGAAAACTAATGTGGGAACACAATCTGTATTAGTATTTGGAGCTGCTGACAGAGAGAGAAGTTTTTTTCTAAGAAAAACAATTCACTGTCTTGCTGTACTGTATACATATTTTTCACATTCGCTTAATAACACTCTCTCCTGGCTATGTGTTTTTGTACCAGAGTCAGTTTTTTTGGTTAAGAGAAGGCCACAGAATGGAGGGAGACCCAAGAAACCTATAGCCTTCCAGAATGTTGAGTTCTTACTTCTCAGCTATGAATAAGTTTGTTGGTCACTTATTTCACTAAGGAGCATCTCCTAGAAAAACATGAATGGAAGTTTATACCACTGCTGAATCCTAAATTAATTTTAAAAAGTTATAATTAATTTTATATTAAACTAGTAGGAGGTTCCATAAAGAAAAGAGTTTGAAATACCTGGATTTGACTTGTTATATTATTAACATATACTGCAATATATTAATATATAATGGATCAATGTATTTATTATAGATTTAAATGAATTATATTTATTTTTTCTTGTTCCAATCACATGTGCACTATAGAATTTTCAGCATTGGTTGCAGTGAGCCTCCTGCCTTTCTCCCATTTCTTTTGATTCATTTTTCAGACTAACAACTTAATATTCTCCAATATCTTGTTCTTATAGCTAAATCACATGACTCCTGATATAATGAGTGTACTTTTTTTGTATTTTCATTTTAAATTTCTAAGGCTTTCTTGTTACAGGGTAATAATCCTAGATTTCTTAACATTTTGAAAAAATTCTATCATACAATCAATGAGTGGCTTGAGGAAAGCTGTTATTTTTGGGGGGAGGGTTGCTTTGCACTTTTTAAAAAGTTTTTAATACTGTATTTGCAGCTTTTCTGTATGTTTCAGATTTATTTATTTATTTATTTATTTATTTATTTATCTTATGTATTTATTCATGAGAAACACAGAGAGGGCAGAGACATAGGCAGAGGGAGGAGCAGGCTCCCCACAAGGAGTATGATGCGGGATTCGATCCCAGGACCCCAGGATCATGCCCTGAGCCGAAGGCAGATGTTCAACCTCTGAGCCACCCAGGCATCCCCACACTTTGTTTTGTTTTCCTTTGATCCTCAACCCTGTACTCCTGAAAATTCGACATATTTATGCTTATGTTGGATAAAGTGAATTGCAATGAATCTTAAAAGAATTGCATGTATGCTTTTTTAAAGAATCAATATTTCTTCAATAAATATATGAACTAAAAAGGCAGGCTACAAAAAAAGTTCATTGGTATGATGTCATCTTTCTTTCTTTCTTTCTTTCTTTCTTTCTTTCTTTCTTTCTTTCTTTTTCTTTCTTTTTTTATTTATTCTTGGGAGACACACACACACACACAGAGGCAGAGACACAGGCAGAGGGAGAACAGGCTCCGTGCAGGGAGTCTGATGTGGGACTCAATCCCCGGTCTCCAGAATCACGCCCTGGGCCAAAGGCAGGCGCCAAACCGCTGAGCCACCCAAGCATCCCATGATGTCATTTTTCTAAAGAAGTTTCTGCGAGGGCAGCCTTCCCACCCATCCTATAGATGAGATTACTCGTCCAACTTCACATGGCAGAATGGCAACAGTGGTTTCAAAAGATCTTTTTCCAGGATCTTTTCCTGGAAAAGACGTGTGTAACATTCATTTGCTGCTGTGTCTGGCCTGCAATCCTCCACAACAGTTAAGAAACTTGGAATTAGTGTCTGCAATTAGCAAACAGGAGTGTTCACGTAAAAATTAAGGTATCTAGGTTGTCTTGCAAATAACCTTGAAAAGCCAAAGTGTTCTTTTCATAAAGTGACAGATGAATTGGAATAGTGATTGCCCCTTCTAGGAGGACCACACAGCTATTCTCCACTCACCTCCTATGAACCACCAGGCCCCGCAGACTCTTGAGTGTGTAACTTCTTATACTAGTCGAAAATAGTGAAACTGTGAGGGTGTGATTCCTCATTAATGATGAAACATCATTTCTCAGAATGCCTCAGTTTTCTTCCTCGTACTTTTAAGTCATTCCCATCACCATTGAAGAATGGGAGAAGCACATGGGCCTCAACCACAGTTTGAAGTACTTAGAATCAGACCAAGTAAGGAAACATAGCTTGAGAATGTGGGTTTGTGAGGTCTATGATACACAAATGGCCAGGGAGGAAAAAGCAGCAGAAGTGATAACACTGTCCTTCGGACTTTCCTTGAGACCAATTTTGGAGAGCAGGAGAAGGTGACGCTGTCTTCTAAGTGTCTTTTCCCCTGAACTTGTAAATATTCCATTTTTGTTCATGTATACAGATATTAATAAATTAACTACACTTCTGATGGAGCCTGAAACAAAGCACATAATGGGAAAAATGCGCTGTTAAATCTTGACCTTTGGATTCAAATAGGATGTGTTGGTTGTGATATCATTTCCAGATGCCCCCCTTCTGAAAACAAATGATCAAGATTGTTAGTGGTATCTACTTATGAACATTTTACTGGACCTTCCAAGATGGATGTGGATTCCAATATGAATGTTAGCATCAGAATGAAGGGTGAGTGTCAGAATGTTTTACTCAGAGGAGAACTTTATGTATTTAAATGCAATATCAAATAAGGTCCATGTTTTTTCCATGCTCTATAATGTTGATACTTATACCTTGAAGACATTAAATTTGGATTTGTTTTGAAGTTTCGTTATCCATGGTCACACGGGTTAAAACTTTTATATGTGCTGTAGTTAGATTCCAAAGCGTTTTTGCTCATTTAATATTTTCCCAGAATAACTCTCATATCTTGGCTGTCAGTGACCAAATACCTTGCTTACTGCAGATTCATCTTTGGAGCTACATTATTTGACCTGAACTAGATGATAACCAGTTTTATTTGCAGGAAAACATTAATCTAAACAGAAGCATTCAGAACATGTGTGTAGAATCATTGTTCCTCATACACATCTATTTTATTATTGTTACTTCTCAGCATCTCACCAAGCTGCCTCCAGCACAATTTCTTATTAATATAAATAGGAATATCCTCTTCAGTCCTGCCAGACTGTTTACGTAGGCTGTTGATCAATTGTATTTGGATTTTTTAAAATTGTCATGGCTATTAGACTGGAAGGCAATATTTAAGCACATCCTGCTAAATGTATTTTTTCCTGGTTTTATTCTTAATTTAATAATTGAGAAATAATGAACTGATTCCTAAATAGTTTTTGGCTCAAAAAAATACAGTGTTATTATTATTTTTCTTTAACACAGTGCTTAGCTGTGGCTCTTGGACAGCGTTTATGCCTTGCATGTCATTTGTGAATGCTTTCAAATAAAAAATGTGCAGACTTGCATTAATCTTTTGGCCTTGTAGACAGCATAAAAGCTGTTTCTATGCTTATTCTAAGCCAGTTCTGTAAAGAGATGTAATGCTACTTAAATTTTAAACAAGTCAAGAGTCCCAAACAGGGCTGTGTTATGTTGTCACATCTGGTCATTCTTTGCATTAGAAGGATTATTCACGATGTTTTGCAATGTTTGCCACTTTGGACATCCAAAACGTCAATAACAGACCAAGAACCTAACACATTACCAGAGAGAAGAGAACATGAGGAGTAAAGAATACCATTGAAATATACTTTCATCCCTGAAATTGTTTTTTAAAGTCTTGAGTTCATGGATTCCTCCAAGAATTAAAGGAAAACAGTAGAGAGAGATGCACAAAATTTTTCTATTTACAAAATTTGAATGTTCATGGAGGCTCATCATGCTCCTAGGCTCATGGATCATAGGTTAGGAACCCCTATGACAAATTTATATGTTTACATTTTAAATATGGTATAGTTATGTATGTATGCACTTACATGCTATTGAATATACATTTTTTATTTTTCTAAAACTTCCTTTAAGATTTCCCTGATTAGCTAAAAGCATGGAAATCTTGGTTGTTTCTGTCTACAGGGAAGTTTAATTCTATAGGATGCAGGTAGATGTGCTAACATTTAGGAGTCAATATTTTAATGGAATAAAAGCATGTTCAAAGCAAGTAATTGACATAAAAGTAGCTTATTTAACTGCCGTTGGTGAGACTATCTTACCTCATCCCTTTAACAGTTTCTTTTTTTTATTTCAAATGTTCATGACATGCCAATTTTCTAGGTAAGTTTGTAAAAAGAAGAATGGATGTTACATCACTTATGTCTTCAGTAACATTCAGTTCAAAATGTTTCCTTGTGATTCCTACCTTGGACACGGAAGAAATTTAGAAGCCTGTTGCATAATTCCAAAATTATTTAGAATGTGTGATTTAGAGTGTGTTCATAGTTTCTAGGTATTTGGGGTTTTTACAGGTCTTTCATTGTTGATTTCTATTTTAATTCTATTTTTAAATTTAATTTAATTTTTTAATATTTTATTTAAATTCAATTTGCCAACATATAATATAACAACCAGTGCTAATCCCATCAAGTGCCGTCCTCAGTGCGTGTCACCCAGTTATCCCATCCGCCCACCCTCCTCCCCTTCTACAACCTTTTGTTTGTTTCCCAGAGTTAGGAGTTTCTCATGGTTTGTCTTCCTCTCTAATTTTTCCCCACTCAGTTTCCCTCCTTTCCCTGATGGTCCCTTTCATTATTTCTTATGTTCCCCGTATGAGTGAAACCATAGATAATGGTCTTTCTCTGATTAACTTATTTCGCTCAGCATAATACCCTCTAGTTTCATCTATGTCAATGTAAAGTAGGTATTCATCATTTCTGATGGCTGAGTAATATTCCATTCCATATATACATATATATGTATATACACACATACTACATCTTTAATTCCATTTTTATTACAAAACATACTCTGTATGATTTCAACCCTTTGAATTTGAGTATCGCTTGGTTTTTGTATGGCCCATTTTGGTGAGTATTTTAGGTGCACTTGAAAAGATTTTGCATTTTGCCGTTATTATTTATAGTGTTCTACATATGTCAATTAGGTCAAGTTAGTTGATACAACCGTATTGATTTTTGTCTACTCATTCTGTCACTTCCTGAAACTGGAGTGTCAAAATCCCCAAGTATAATTGTTATACTGGGTTGAATAGTGCTCCCCCCGCCATGTCTATCCAGAATCTGTGAATGTGACCTTATTTAAAAATAGAGTCTCTGCAGGTATAATTAAGTTAAAGTAAGGTCATACTGGATAAGGATGGGCCCTAATCCAATGACTGATGTCATTATAAAACCAGGGAAATTTGGACACAGCCACAAAGGGCAGCACATGAAGATGAAAGCAGAATTTGGAGTTATGGAGCCACATAACAAGGAATGCCTAGGATTGCCAGCAATCACTGGCAGCCTGAAGCAGGAAGGAATGATCCTCCACTCGTGCCTCAGAGAGAGTATGGCCCTGCCGACACCTTGATTTCAGATTATTGGCCTTCAGAACTATAAGCAATCAATTTCTGAAGTTTTAAGCCAAAACAATGGATGTTAGGATGCTGTAATTATTTTAACAGATTTCTCTGGAATATTTAAAAAAATTAAAAAGCAAAATGCTTCACCATGTTGCTATTGACAATCAAAAACCTAGTCAGATGCTTTAGCTAGCATAGCCTTACTAATATTTGTGTGTATTGTATGTATGAATGGGGTTATCTATAAAGATTTTCAACGAGATATTTGCTGTACTCAACTATAGAGTCAAGTTCAAAGAAAAATAAGAACATATGAAAACTCTCACCCAAGTCTTGAGCTAGGTCACTATTTATCAATTATCAATTGATATTTATGATACTCTATGTCAAGTACCTGGCTGTGCCCTGTATCTTTTGAGGATTCAAAACCAGAATAGAAGCAGCCTTCTTCTCAGGGTACTCCCAGCATAGTACCTATAACCTGTGACATCATAGCATAGGCAATCAGTACTCTACTCATGCAAACATATGTGATATTTTGGAAATATTTCCCAATTAATGTTTCCTTATTCGCTAGTCAATTTTTCTCTCCCTGCTCCTCACTCATCTTCATGATTTAGGAAAGAGGTTGACCAAAGCTACTTGGAAGGAGGTAAAGGTCAGATTGCAGCGAGAGGGGGGAAGTTGGCTCCTTCCATTTTTGGAAGGTAACAGGAGGAGGAGTGGATAAAGGGCGTAGGGGTATGGAACATTTGTGTCCCAGCTGCTGTCCTGGAGTAGAAATTCCAGGTCCAGGGAGAGCTGATCACAAGAGGAATGTGTGGGTTGGTGGGTTCTGCCCGTGGAGAGGCGACGGGTGCTCCTGGGGGAGTCAGAGCATGAAGACGGCGCACCCCATTGAGGCACGACTCCATAGAGGACAGACATGAATCGTGAGTCTTGCCCCGGGGAGAAGGGGCCACAGACAACACAAAGGTGTCTGGCTCATTTGCAAAGCAGCTCCTTTCCCGCCCAAGGGCCCAAAGCAAACCTAGAGGCTCTCAACGAGTCCCCTGTGGAGATGGCGCCCTCTGGAGGATAAGAGAAGAGGGGTAGAATCAGAAAAAACCTGCCTTGGCAGAAAAAATAAAACCCACAGCACCCAGTGTTTATGCAAAAAAGACTACTTAAACTGGAAGTCAAGGAGAAACTGTGAATTTTCAAGTTAGAGCTGCTACCCTCCTTCCTTCCCACATCTCACTCACAGCTTGGAAGTATCTCAGGAAAAATGGAGCCAATGGATCCTAACCTCTCATGTGAAACCACATTTTCTTCTCAAGTGTTCTTAAGTCAACTGGGAGGAGAAAGACAATTGAAGTGTTTGTCTTCTATGTTTCCATTTTTTTCTTCTTGTCCTTACAAGCAAAAACTTAAACAAAATAGAATACACCCAAGAGTATAAAATGCCCCTGAAATTAATATTTCTAACTGTGCCTTTCCTAAGGAGCATTTTAAAAGGGTACACCTGATTTCTTGATGTTTTGTATTTTGTTATTCTAATCATGCATCCCTTTCTCGTAAAGACCTAACTGCCACTTCTCTCTTTGCCATTATTTACCTCTGTTGATGGTTTGATAGGTTTAGTTACAATAAGCAAAATAATATAACTGATTTTTAATATAATTGATCACTGCTAGAGGAAAAGTCAGCAAGGGAACTTTCTAGAGCACCAGCATTGATAGGACAGATTTAGGGCTGGATTCATCACCAGATAAAGATGGGTTTCTCAGGGCATCAGCTAAGCAGGGCACCAAAAGAAGTAGGCTAGGGAGGAAGGAAATAAGTAATAGAGGACAGAAGTCTAACAAGAAATGGTTTCAATTTCATCACATTGCAACTTTTGTATTGCTTGAAGGGTAAAATTGTTGTCGTTAGAGTTTAACTTTATTTTTATTTTAAATTGTACATGAAAGACATCCAAATCTTTTTAGTGCTTATGTCTACTACAAGTATATACCTGGCCCTGTGAAGAATAACTTTTTTAAAAAAAATAACAATAAGACAACAATACCTTCCCAGCTAATTTTAAGAGGACATCCATGGTTTTTTTTATTAGGTCAAATGAGAAGAAAAACATGAAATTTTGTCTGTCCTTCAAAAAGTGATGTGTGAAGGGCAGGAAAAAAACCAGGACTTACTCCTGCGGCTTCTACATTAATCTTCCTTTTCTCTTTGTGAAGGGCTAGTAAACCACATTTAAGTTATGTCATTGAGCTTCCGAAAAGACATAGATTTTGGGGATGTGTGCTTGTTTTGGAAGTGTGTGTGGGGGATGGGGGGGTGATAGTGGTGGTGGGTAAGGGAGAACAAGGTGAGATCTGACCTCTCAGAAAGAAATGAGGTATGAGTCAAGTAACTTTTGGGTAGTGGAACAGGGTTGTGAAGAATCACTATGCCTCCAAAGCCCCCAACTGCAACCAAAGGCGTGGAGTCACTGCATCATGGCAATGGACAAGAGCAGGTTCCAGATCTGGTATGTGACCAGGGAGTTGATGATTCACATTTCATTCTTTCAGGAGACCATTCATTCTTATTTTTCATCACAACAGGGGTTAGAAAACATAGAAAACTGTCTCACTTAACTCTTTCTCTTCTTTTAAAGAAGTTATATAGATTTAAAGATATTTGTGTAAGATAAGAGTCTGTCAACTATCTATTGATCAATCAATCTATCATCTTTATCTCTATATATCTATTCCTTTTCACCTGGGTACATATGGCTCCAGTGCCTAGTGAGGCATTTTGCCTGAGTAGGACTCCATTGACCATTTGAGATATCTGGAAATTATCCATGAACTTTTGCTACACTCTTTTTTAAAGGGTGATATTGTGAAAAATTTAAAAGTACAAAGTTATTTCAAAACAGCCAATGGGTTAGTCATTGATAACACTGGGATGACAAATAAGTACTTGCTGTGCTGGACGACATACCAGATACTCCGCATACATCATGTCCCCTGATCCTTAGAGGCCTGAGAACATTAGCAAGTACTGGGCCTTTCCATATGGTAAGCTTTGTGCTAAGCACCTTGACAGTGTGCATCCTTTAATTTATCTTTCAAAAAAATCTTGGAAAGTAGGAACTACTTCCAATTCTACCTTAAATTGAGAAAATTGAGGCTTAGAAAGGTTAAAAAATTAAAGTCACATGGCTAGTCAGGGGTGGCACAGGGTTTCCAGCAGAAGTCTGGGCTTAACCACACGGTGGTTTTTTTTTTTTTTCCATTTTACAGAGGGATTAGTTGAGGTTTTTCTTAGAGGTAAGTCAGCTTCTAGTAACTTACCATTTCAATCAAAGAAAACTCCATAGTCTCTATCATCACATAGAAGTTCTCTGTTACTCTGATATCACCTCCTACTACTTGCTAGCTCTCCACTGGCCATAGCTGAATTTCTGCGGGTCCTTTAACACTCCAGGAAGGTCCTCTTGACTAAGGGCCTTTGCACTCGCTGGGTGTACTTCTTCCCAGATATCCACATAGTTCACACTCTCACTTCCTTGGGGCTAGTCAAGCACAACATCAGGTGATTCCTGATTATTCCATTCCAAGTTGCTACCTTTCCCCCACCCCCTAGTCTGACACTTCCAATCCTTCCCTCATGTGCTGTATTTTTTCCTGGATACCTATGTATATGGTTAGACTCATCTACTTAATGATGGTCATATCCCTCTCTAAAATATAAGCTTCACTGAGGGCAAGTATTTTTACATTTTTGTTATTTTTTTTAATTGCAGCACCAGCATTTAGAATAGAACCTAGCACAGATATGGCTGCTCAGCAAGCACTTGAATGAATTACAAGAACCTAAGAAACTCACCTAAGGTCACATATTTAGTAATAGGCAAAGTAAAGCTTCATGACAAATCCAGTATTGAGTTTATCTACATATCAAGTGCATAAAGTGTCTTCCTGGGCTCTTCTTCCAAGTCCCTCGGTCTTTAATTATAATAGGTCTGGTGAATGTGAATAAACAAACCAAACAGGAAAAAGGCAGCATTTGTTACTGTCTCTTAAAGTGGGATACTTTAAAGTGAGATCAAATCAGAGGCCAGGTCAGGGAAAGGGGACACTGGTCTTTAACAGAAAGGGAGTTGACAAGTGATGAAGTAAGGAATGTGCTGATGTTTCTGGGCTGCATGGAGGGGCAAAGTGTGGGAAGGTCCTGAATGCAGTTGGTGTTGGGTTAATTAATTAAGGCGGGATGCCTGCACATTACGGGGAGGAAGGAACCGAGAGGATTGATTTGGAGTGGGCTGGAGTCTCAAGTAGCAGTTACAAAGGATCCTGGAGGCACAGGAAGGATGGGAGAAGTGCTGGGTACAGCTCAATTTGGCAAGTGGCCAAAGAAACATGTCAGATATTCGTGAAAACAGGCCACAGCTGCTGCACTTTACAAGCTACATGTCAGGCCTTTCCTTAGCCACCCCCTCACCGCACCCCATCTCCTGTTCTGTAATAGTCATTTTCATCCTAAGATGATCAGTCATAATTCAGTTATGTTGAGGGCATAAGCTGAGGGAAGGGGATGCTTGGGTTTCGTTGCTCATGGAGGAAGCTCCCAGCATTCATGAAAACCCAATCTCCACTGAAACTGAGAATTTAAATATCAGTGTACTGAGGTTCCCCTTTGTTCCCAGAATAATTTTAAAAATTGTGGTTACTCTTCTTTAATCTCCTGATATCTAGACCTGTCATTTCTAAGAGTTCCAGAATCCTTAAAGCTCTTTTTCACTCTTTTCCACTTCAAAATGTATTTGTATATTTTCTATACTTCTCTATCCTGGAGGAAAGATTCTAGATTGTTCAAGGTAAAACATAAATGAACACACACACATACATATATACTGGACAGTTGATATACAGAAAGAACAAAAACATTTAAAGATTGTATATATTGTTACTGAATAATAAAATTTGGCTGAACTGCTTAATAGCATTTTTCCCTTCTCCCTCCTTCTTCCCCTCATAACATGGACAGGGTTTGAGTCCAGGCTCTGACACTTCTAGTGTAATCATGCCCAAACATTTGAGCCTTTATGCAATTTAATTACCTCATCTGTAAAATGAGGCTAAAACTAATTCTTAACTAAGTAGGCTCTAGTAATATTTAATTGGGTAAATATATATCACATTTATAAGAGTATTAAATATGAAATATTACTAATATTTATAGGCACTGTAAATACTTAAGTGATTTTTGTGGTCTCTAACTTACTATGTATAGCAAGTAGAAAAGAACCCATAGAGAGGTATCAGAGTACTTCTTATCATGTTGAGGAAAAGAAAATATAATTATAGCTCTAGCCAACTGATATTTCTTGGTCTTGATGAAATTTGTAAGTATAAATGGCATATGGGAAGCTCTTCTATTTAGGGAAATAAGAGTCAATATGAAGTAAGAGCAGACTTAACATTCAGAAGTGAATTCTATTATTTTTTCCTGTTAGCAACTTGTCTTTGTGACACTGCTCAAATGCTGAGTGAAGTTGTTTCCTTGATGAGCACTCATTTGCATGCTGAGGTGAAATAAAACACAAGATACAGGAACTTCACTCTTTAGAAGAGGGGAGCTGGGACACCTAGGTGACTCAGTGGTTAAGCTCTGCTTTTAGCTCAGGGTGTGAACCTGGAGTTCAGGGTTGGAGTCCCTCATCGGGCTCCCCACAGGGAGCCTACTTCTCCCTCTGCCTGTGTCTCTGCTTCTCTCTCTGTGTCTCTCATGAATAAATAAATAAATAATCTTTTAAAAAAAGAAGAGGGGAGCTGATAGTTGATTATGCACATCTGCTAAAAATTTTACTTCAACTCACTTTCTTCCTTAACTTCCTTCTAACATGAATTGATCTTTAGCTTATGAAGATGTTGTAAAGCATGGAAAAAGATTACAAAAGATGCTGAAATCAAATGAGTTCCTTTATAAGTTATTGATGGGTACATTCACCTCATTGCTAATTTTGAACACTCTATTGTTTGACCAGTTGTTCTGTGATCACTTATCATTTAAACTACATTTTTGAGCATGAATCAGATGCTGGACACTGTTATAGGTGCTGGATATGAAAGTTTAATGAGACAAGACTTTCCTCAATAGAAAACCTTGAGTAATAGAGGAAATACAAATTATCTTCATCTAATTATAATGCTTAAGGTAATGGTGTGTTATCAATCCCAATCTATTTCTAGGAGGATGCTAAAAAGAGAAGAATTCTACTAGAAGTATGAGGCATGGGTGGCTTTGAAGGGTGAGTAGAGGGAACAAAGTCTGAATTCAAGGAACAACCAAACAATACATGGTGTTTCTTGTTCATGCAAATAATCTAGTGAAGCAAGAGTATAGGCTGAAGGTGGAGACTGTCATAACTTGTGTCTGGGAAAGGAATCAAGCCTTAAGCTAGGTAACAACGATGAAAAGGGAAAGGCGAGGGCTCATTGGACACATTTTTGAGGCATGATTGACAAGACTTAATGACTACGGCTTTATTGTTTTAGGGGACCAGGAATTGGGAGATAATGTGGTTGAGATATTTTGAGTTTGATTATTTTGTCACCATGCCATCAAACTACCTTTGCTCTACTACCTCTGGTATTCAGATGGTCACAACATGCCAACCCATGTTTTCTCTGGCTCATTTTCCCTGTCCTATAGAATGTCTTCAGAGCCCTTTGTTTTTTAACTCTGGCGACAAGCAATGGAATTGACTAGTGCTAACCCAAATAAAACAAAAACAGTTCTTTTTACAATTCAAATAGGATACACATCAAGAAAATGTTATCCATTCCCCTGGGTACAGTATTCCAGGTGACTATTTCAGGCCTTGCAAACTTCTAAATCCTTAATGAGGCAAAAAAATTAGCAAAGGAAAGTAAACAGGCCATTTTAGCACACCAGAAAAGTTCTCTGAAGTCACAGATACATTCCTGTTCCCGAGAATTAAACACAAATCAATAAAGATTAAATAAACAGTTGGAAATACAACTAAATAAAAGCTGAGACTTTAAAGAATATGCGCATTGCCAGGGGTTTGGCAAGAAGCTCCTGCACATTTCTTTTTCTGCTCTATTTCTTAATACAGTTTCTTTAAGAGTCAGCTCTGGCAGATGAACGAAGATCCTCTGTTAATGGATTCTTGAGAACTTGGGCTGTATACACAGTTTGCTTCTCAGACTCAAAACCCCAATCTGTATTACTGATGGATGAGCCTTTTTTTTTTCTGGTTGAAAATCATTTTTGAAGTTCTAGTATAAAATGCAAACATGTAAAAGTAACATCTATCAAACAAGAGCTTATTTTAAGAGTCTTTGAAACAAATGAAGGCAAATCTTTTTTTGGTTTGTTAATTTGGATTCAGATGTCAGGCTAAGAATTTTAAGTATGTATAATTGTGACTAGTGCATAATTTTAGAGAATGGAGATTTCATGTGTAGGCCTAAGACATAAGTGAATTTTTAAAAATTTCAATTAACATCTTCCTTTTGGTTCTGTTGTAATTTATTTGTGTATCATTTTCAGAATGAGAATAGAAAATGAAACTCAAACTAATAGATTTTGTTCCTTGAATGTAGCTTTATTACAAAAGTAGAAGTTGAGAAGACTTAAATTACTCCAGAAGCTGGAATAAAGTTTCAAATGATATGTACACGTAGAAGTATTTATACCAGTTCTCTTAATTACTATTTATAATTGGAAGATGGATTTAAATCACAGGAACCATGCATATTTCAAATGTTGGAATGTCTTTATTAGAGAGAAAGAAATATAGAATACATTGATTGTATGCTTTTTTATTTGTAAAGTCTATTTATGGTTTAAGTTGTCTGTCTAAAAACTCTTATTTTTGACTTACCAAAAGACTTGAGCTAGCACTGTTGGTTTCTCTATTCATAACAATGATGGGTCCTTCTGGCACAATCACTCTTCTTTTGTAACATTAAATCTGAGAATTTAACAACTGCCAGAAAAAAAAAGAGAATTTTTTTTAATCCTAAAAGACTTAAGAAGATATTTAAAAAACATTTCTATACCTGAGGAGTTAATTTAAAAGTAGATTTAAAAAGTATTTCAGGCTTGACCAAGACTGACCAAGACTCTTCTGTCCAAGTTCCTGTTAGCTTTTGATAATTTCACTTTCAATTAATTAAAAATTTGAACCACATTAGCCCAGACCATAATAACAGTGAAATTAGTTATTTAATCTTGGTTGAAATTTGTCATATTATTTTAAATTGATTATTTCAGTTTTATTTCTTCATCAGTTTGTGTTACTGTGCAGAACCAATGCTAACAAATGGAATTTCCCTCAGATGTTCAACCTCTATTTCTCACCATAGTCAAAGATCTTATGTAGTTCCTTAAATAAATAGAGTTCCGTACTACAGAGCCTTCTTCCCTTGTTCTGGAATTTTCTTGCTCTCTCCCTGTTAAAAAAATTTCTGGTCTTTCTTGTGGTCCTGAATTCTGTTTCCAGACTATAATTAAAACATTAGTGACCGAGAAGATATTTGCAAATGACATATCAGATAAAGGGCTAGTTTCCAAGATCTATAAAGAACTTATTAAACTCAACACCAAAGAAACAAACAATCCAATCATGAAATGGGCAAAAGACATGAACAGAAATCTCACAGAGGAAGACATAGACATGGCCAACATGCATATGAGAAAATGCTCTGCATCACTTGCCATCAGGGAAATACAAATCAAAACTACAATGAGATACTACCTCACACCAGTGAGAATGGGGAAAATTAACAAGGCAGGAAACAACAAATGTTGGAGAGGATGCGGAGAAAAGGGAACCCTCTTACACTGTTGGTGGGAATGTGAACTGGTGCAGCCACTTTGGAAAACTGTGTGGAGGTTCCTCAAACAGTTAAAAATATACCTGCCCTACGACCCAGCAATTGCACTGTTGGGGATTTACCCCAAAGATACAAATGCAATGAAACGCCGGGACACCTGCACCCCGATGTTTCTAGCAGCAATGGCCACTATAGCCAAACTGTGGAAGGAGCCTCGGTGTCCAACGAAAGATGAATGGATAAAGAAGATGTGGTTTATGTATACAATGGAATATTACTCAGCTATTAGAAATGACAAATACCCACCATTTGCTTCAACGTGGATGGAACTGGAGGGTATTATGCTGAGTGAAGTAAGTCAGTCGGAGAAGGACAAACATTATATGTTCTCATTCATTTGGGGAATATAAATAATAGTGAAAGGGAAAATAAGTGAAGGGAGAAGAAATGGGTGGGAAATATCAGAAAGGGAGACAGAACGTAAAGACTGCTAACTCTGGGAAACGAACTAGGGGTGGTAGAAGGGGAGGAGGGCGGGGGGTGGGAGTGAATGGGTGACGGGCACTGGGTGTTATTCTGTATGTTAGTAAATTGAACACCAATAAAAAAATAAATAAATAAAATAAAACATTAGTGACCAAAATGGCTTAATAAGAAGTTCTACTTTCTAGGTACATCTTTCTACAATGCCAAACCAAAGTAATGCTAGGAGAAAAAAATCAGACATGCTTTTTTCAAGGGGAGCTTTTCCAGTATTTTCTTCTTTTTCTTTAAGTAGGCTCCATGCCCAGAGTGGAGCCCAACACTGGGCTTGAATTCACAAACCTGAGATCAGGGTCTGAGCTGAGGTCAAGAGTTGGAAGTTCAACTGACTGAGCTACTCAGATGTCACTTAGTACTTTTGTAAATTCTACATGTAGGATCTGCTTAGCTATTTTTGGTATTGAATTTCTATAATAATCTCACATTGCATTTTATAGATCAGAGTTTGAACCCATACAGCAGAACTAACTTTATAGGCATAAAGTTAGCTCTACCCCAGGCATATTTGGCAATGTCTGGAGACATTTCTTATCTTCATAACCGGGGAGGTGTTACTGGCATCTAGTGGGCAGAGACCAAGGATGCTATCCACATCCTATAATGGAACAGGCAGCTTTCTGCTGCAAAGAATTACTTAGCCACAGTGTCAAGTTTGAGAAACCCTATCCTCGGGTAATTTCAGCCTGAGAGGCAGATTATTAATCTGGCTGAAAGGCTTTCCTTTTAGTTGGGAGTCAGAGTTGAAATAAAATTTGATTTTTTATCCAGAGTGGTACAACCATACTGAAAGGCTATGTTACTTTTTTTGCTTTGATAGTGGTAAAGGGTTTTTGTCCATTTGTTTCTATTGAAGTTCGATTTGCCAATATATGGTATGACACCCAGTGCTCATCCCATCAAGTGCCTTTCTCAAAGTCCGTCCCAAGTCACCCCAACTCCCTGCCCACCTCCCCTTCCATAACCCTTTGCTCATTTCCCAGAGTTAGGAGTCTCTCATGGTTTGTCTCCCTCTCTAATTTTTCCCACTCATTTTCTCTCCTTTCCCTTATAATCCCTTTCACTATTTCTTATATTCCTTGTATGAGTGAAACCATATGATGATTGTCCTTCTCCAATTGACTTACTTCACTCAGCATAATGTCCTCCAGTTCCATCTGCATCGAAGCAAATGGTGGGTATTCACCCTTTCTGATGGCTAATATTCCATTGTATATATAGACCATACTTTCTCTATATATATTCATCTATCAAAGGACCTCGAGGCTCCTTCCACAGTTTGGCTATTGTGGACATTGTTGCTGTGAACATTGGGGCGCAGGTGTCCCGGCATTTCACTGCATCTGTATCGTTGGGGTAAATCCCCAGCAGTGCAATTGCTGGGTTGTAGGGTAGCTCTGCTTTTAACTCTTTGAGGAACCTCCACACAGTTTTCAAGAGTGGCTGCACCAGTTCACATTCCCACCAAGAGTGCAAGAGGGTTCCCTTTTCTCTGCACCCTCTCCAACATTTGTTGTTTCCTGTCTTGTTAATTTTCCCCATTCTCACTGGTTGTGAGGTGGTATCTCATTGTGGTTTTGATTTGTATTTCCCTGATGAAAAGTGATGCAGAGCATTTTCTCATGTGTTTATTGGCCATGTCTATGTCTTCTTTGGTGAAATTTGTTTATGTCTTTTGCCCATTTCATGATTGGATTTTTTGTTCCGTGGGTGTTGAGTCTGATGAGTTCTTTATAGATCTTGGATACTAGCCCTTTATCTGATATGTCATTTGCAAATATCTTCTCCCATTCTGTAGGCTGTCTTTTAGTTTTGTTGACTGTTTCTTTTGCTGTGCAGAAGCTTTTTATCCTGATTAAGTCTCAATAGTTCATTTTTGCTTTTGTTTCCCTTTCCTTCATAGATGTATCTTGCAAGAAGTTGCTGTGCCCAAGTTCAGAAAGGGTGTTGCCTGTGTTCTCCTCTAGGATTTTGATGGATTCTTGTCTCACATTTAGACCTTTCAACCATTTTGAGTGGTATAAATGGTATCTTTGTGTCTGGTGTAAGAGAATGGTCCAGTTTCATTCTTCTGTATGTGGTTGTCCAATTTTCCCAGCGCCATTTATTGAAGAGACTGTCCTTTCTCCAGTAGATATTTTTTCCTGCTTTGTCGAATGTTAGTTGACCATATAGTTGAGGGCCCATTTCTGGGTTTTCTCTTCTGTTCCATTGATCTATGTGTCTGTTTTTGTGCCAGTACCACACTGTCTTGATGATCACAGCTTTGTAGTACAGCTTGAAATCTGGCATTGTGATGCCCCTGGCATTGGTTTTTTAAGTATTCCCCTGGCTATTTAGGTCTTTTCTGGTTCCATACAAATCTTGAATTATTTGTTCCAACTTTCTGAAGAAAGTCTATGGTATTTTAATAAGATTGCATTGAATGTGTACATTGCCCTGGGTAGCATAGACATTTTCACAATATTCATTCTTCCAATCCATGAGCATGGAATGTTTTTCCATGTCTTTGTGTTTTCCTCGATTTCTTCCGGAAGTGTTCTGTAGTTTTTAGGGTATAGATCTTTTTCTCTTTGGTTAGGTGTATTTCTAGGTATCTTATGGTTTTGGGTGTAGTTGTAAATGGGATTGACTCCTTAATTTCTCTTTCCTCAGTCTCATTGTTAGTGTATAGAAATGCCACTGATTTCTGGGCATTGATTTTGTATCTTGCCACATTGATGAATTCCTTTATGAGTTCTAGCAATCTGGGGGGGGGGGGAAGCTTTGGGTTTCTATATACAGTATCATGTCATCTGTGAAGAGGGAGAGTTTGACTTCTTCTTTGCCAATTTGAATGCCTTTTATTTCTTTTTGTTGTCTGATTGCTAAGGCTAGGATTTCTATTATAATGCTGATTAACAGTGGTGAGAGTGGACATCCCTGTCGTGTTCCTGATCTTAGGGGGAAGGCTCCCAGTGTTTCCCCAATTGTGAATGATATTTGCTGTGGGCTTTTCATAGATGGCTTTTAAGATATTGAGGAATATTCCCTCTATCCTTACACTCTGAAGAGTTTTGATCAGGAATGGATGCTGTATTTTGTCAAATGCTTTCTCTGCATCTGTTGAGAGGGTCATATGGTTCTTGTTTATCCTCTTGTTGATATGTCTATCATGTTGATTGCTTTATGAGTGTTGAACCACCCTTGCCTCCCGGGATAAATCCCACTTGGTCAGGGTGAATAATCCTCTTAATGTACTGTTGGATCCTATTGGCTAGTATCTTGTTGAGAATTTTTGCATCTGTGTTTATCAGGGATATTGGTCTATAGTTCTCCTTTTTCATGGAGCCTATGTGCGATTTTGGAATTAAGGTGATGCTGGCCTCATAAAATGAGTTTGGAAGCATTCCGTCCCTTTCTATCCTTCAGAACAGCTTTAGTAGAATAGGAATTATTTCTTCTTTAAACATTTGATATAATTCCCATAGGAAACCATCTGGCCCTGCACTTTTGTCTTTTGGGAGGTTTTTGATGACTGCTTCAATTTCCTCCTTGGTTATTGGCCTGTTCAGGTTTTCCAATTTGTTTTGGTAATTTGTGGTTTTCCAGAAATGCATACATTTCTTCTAGATTGCCTAATTTATTGGCATATAGCTGCTCCTAATACATTTTTAAAAATCATTTGTATTTCCTTAGTATTTGTTGTGATCTCTTCTCTTTCATGATTTTATTGATTTGAGTCTTTTTTCTTTTTAATAAGGCTGGCTAGGGGTTAACCTATTTTATTAATTCTTTCAAAGAACCAACTCTTGGTTTTGTTGATCTGTTTTACTGTTCTTATGGTCTCTATTTTATTGAATTCTACTCGAATCTTTATTATCTCTCTTCTTCTGCTTGGTGTAAGTTTTACTTGCTGTTCTTTCTCCAATTCTTTTAGGTGTGAGGTTAGCTTGTGTATTTGAGTTTTTTCCAATTTTTTGAGGGATGTTACTATTGCTATGTATTTTCCTCTTAGGACCACTCTTGTTGTATCCTAAAGATTTTGAATGGTTGTATATTCATTTTCATTAGTTTCCATGAATCTTTTAAAATTCTTCTCTAATTTCCTGGTTGACCCTTTCATCTTTTAGTAGGATGCTCTTTAGCCTCCATGTGCTTGAGTTTCTTCCTAATTTCTTCTTGAGCTTGAGTTCTAGTTTCAAAGCATTGTGGTCTGAAAATATGCAGGGGACAATCCCAATCTTTTGGTATCAGTTGAGACCTGATTTGTGATGCAGTATGTGGTCTATTCAGGAGAAAGTTCCATGTGCACTTGAGAAGAATGTGTATTCAATTGCTTTCAGATGTAAACTTCTGTATATATCTGTGAAATCCATCTGGTCCAGTGTATAATTTAAGGCCCTTGTTTCTTTGGTGATGCTGTGCTTAGAATATATGTCATTTGCAGAAAGTGCCATTTTGAAGTCTCCTACTAGTAGTGTATTATTATATAAGTATCTCTTCACTTTGGTTATTAATTGATTTATATACTTGGCAGCGCCCACATTAGGGGCATAAATATTCATGATTGTTAGGTCTTGTTGGATAGACCCTTTAAGTATGATATTGTGTCCCTCTTCATCTCTTACTAGTCTTTGGGATAAACTTTAATTTACCTAGTATGGTGATTGCTACTCCAGCTTTCTTTTGAGGACCATTTGAATGGTAAATGGTTCTCTGCCCCTTAATTTTCAGGCTGGAAGTGTCCTTAGGCCTAAATGAGTCTCTTGTAGACAACAAATAGATGCATCTTGTTTTTTATCCAGTCAGATACTCTGTGTCTTTTGATGTGTCTTTAAGCCCATTCATGTTCCGAGTAACTATTGAAGGATATGAATTTACTGTCATCATATTACCTATTCAGTCCCTGTTTTTGTGGATTGTTTCTTTGGGCGTCCTCTTTCTTTTACAGGATTCCCCTTAATATTCCTTGCAGAGCTGATTTGGTGGTCACATATTCTTTCAATTTCTATCTATCGTGGAGGCTCTTTATATCTCTTTCTATTCTGAATGAGAGCCTTGTTGGATAAAGTATTCCTGGCTGCATGTTCTTCTCATTTAGGACCCTGAATATATCCTGCCAGCCCTTTCTGGCCGGCCAGGTCTCTGGGGAGAGGTCTGCTGTTAATCTCATATTTCTCCCCATATAAGTTAAGAATCTCTTGTCTTGAACTGCTTTAAATATTTTCTCTTTGTCATTGAAATTTGCAAATTTCACTATAAAATGTCAAGGTGTTGAATGGTTTTTATTGATTTTTTAGGGGGGAGGTCCTGTCTATCTCTTGTATCTGAATGCTGGTTTCCTTCCCCAGATTTGGAAAGTTCTCAGCTATGATTTGTTCAAATATACCTTGTGGTCCTCTCTGTCTCTCAGTCTTTTCTGGTCTCCCAATTAGATGTATATTCCTCATTCTCCAGGTATCATTTATTTCCCTAAGCCTTTACTCATGGGCTCTTAATTGTTTTTCTCTTTTTTTCCTCAGCTTTCTTTCTTATCTTCAACTTGTCTTCTATGTCACTCACTCTTTCTTCTACTTCATCAACCCGAGCAGTTAGAACGTCCGGTTTGGATTGCATCTCATTTAATCTATTTCAAATTTTGGCCTGATTAGCTTTCCATTCTGCAGTAACAAAGTCTCTAGAGTCCTCTACATTTTTTTTTCCAGAGCCACCAGTAGCTTTATAATTGCACTTATGAATTGAATTTCTGACATTGTATTGAAATCCAAATTCTGTAACTCTGTGGCAGAGTATATTTCTGATTCTTTCTTTTGTGGTGAATTCTTCTTTCTAGTTATTTTGTCCAGTGCAGAGTGTCTATATGAGTGGGCTGAGTCAAAAATATCAACCATGACCTAAGTACAATACACCCTAGATGATTCTGAAGAGGTCAGAGACCAGAAAATAAAAGCAAAAGAAGAACAGAACAAAGTATAACCACTAAAGTGAAACAAATTTAAAACAAAAAGCCAAAATCCAAAACAAAGAAGAAGAAAAAAGAAAAAGAAAAAAAAAAAAAGAAAAAAAAAAAAAAAGAAAAAGGTACAGAAAGGAAGAAAAAGGGGAAAAAAGGAGGAATGGTGGTGGTGGTGGTGAGAAAGTGGTAATGGAGAAAGAATGTGACCTAAGGGGTCCTAGAGGGTGATCCTCCTGGTCCCGAGTGTATTTTGTATTTTGTATTTTGTATTTTGTATTTTGTTTCATATGTTAGAACATGCTCAGTCCCAAATTTATATAAACGGCAATACTTGTCGAAAGGCTCAACATTGACCACCGAAACATAAACAAGATAAAAGAGGGGGAGAATGGGAAGTAAGAGAGAATATAATCTCACAGAATGAACCATCACGGTGTTCCACTTGGTTCTGGGTGTATGCTGGTCATGTTTTAGAAGGTATTAACTTCCACCATTGTAAAACAAAATGAGGCAGAAAAACAAAAAACACAGAACAAAAACCCATATCTTGTAAATCTCCCAACATTAAAGTGAAAACATTGAAGGGAATCCAGAAGAGAAAAATACATCTAAGACAAGTAGAAATATGAAAGTATTTGTAGAAATATGAAAGTCTGAAAGGAAAAAACTTAAAAATGAAAAGGTGGTAAAATATTGTAGTTAAGGTGGGAAAAGAGAAAAAATATTGGAAATTTTTAGTCTGATATAAAAAAGAGTCATAATGGAAAAGGAAAAAAAAAAAAACGGTACCCTCTAGTTCTATATACTATTTTCCCTCGTTTTTCCCCCAGTCCTGGAGCTTTCCAGTGCTGCTTGGTCAAGAACTTGTTCTTCCCCTGTCCTTCCAGCTGGTCTGGGAGAGGGGTTGCTGTGGTGATTCAGGTGTGTGTACCTGGGGGAAATGCCCTGCCCCCTGCTGGGTGCTGGGCTCAGTGGGAACTAGTTACCCAGAGAGACCTCAGTCCCCTGGCAGCCCCGCCCCTCCCAGGCACGAGGTGACACAAGGAGGAACAACAACCCTGGTGGTGGCCAGGCCTGCAGCTCTGGAGTCAGCTACACCTGTAGCCACCCACTGCTCCCAGTCTGCACTGGCCTAGATGCTCCTGGGGCAGTGGGGGGTGCTGATCTGCACAGCTTGAGGGCACCTGGTGGCAGGAGAGTCCTCGCTGTCCTGTGCTCTCCCCACCTCTACCTGTCCCAGGGGGATGCAGGATTCCTAGCTCTCTCCGCTGGGGCGCCCTGGGACCTGCACTCCCAGGGCCACCTCTCCAGCAGGGATTGGGGCTCAGCCACCTCCGTCCAGAGCCCCTGCCTGACTCCCTGGCTTCTCCCTGATGCCCTGGGGGCTGCGCCCTCCAGCTCTTTACCAATGGGTCCATGGTTTATGGAGCACTTTCCCTTGGGTGCCCCTCCTTTCATAGTGACCCCCGGAATCTGGAAGCTTCCCTGCCCCTCCTGCTTGATTTCCCTGCTGAACACATTTCTGTCCAGGAAAACTCAGGTGATGATTTTTAAAGTCCCTACTTCCCCAGGGCTAGGTTTTCCTGCCCTGAGGCTCACACCAACCTGCCTTAGCCCAGGTCCTCGAGGGCCCCTCCCCCACTTGATTCTGTTTTAATTTTTTCCACCTCCTATCTTGTTAGAAGCCAAAACCCTTCTCTGTGTAGCATTCCAGCTGTTCTCTCTTTAAATCTCAGGTTGAATTCGTACATGTTCAGGATCTGTTGAAAGTTATCTAGGTGAGTTGGTGGGGCCAGGTGAGTTGAGGCCCCTACTCTCCTGCTGTTTTGCCATGCCCTCTTGGTAAAGGGTTAAAATATATACACATTCAAATTTGTATTTAAATTAAATGGTGTGTAATAAATCAAATAGTAAACTTTACAGTGTTGCTGTGATCTCTAATATTATAGCTTTAGAAGTAATGCTTTAAGTGCTTTTTTGTGTGTCTCATTTCCCTCTTCAGATTCCTTTTTTTTCTAACTTGAGACAAATAATTCAGCAAGCCTCTAGATTTTGTGTGACTGTGATATTTATGTTTACCATATTTTCTCTACACTTTTAAGTTTCATCTTTTTTTATGTTTCATTTCCTCAAATCTTTCCATGATTTGTGTCATTCATTAAATAAATGTTTATTAAGTGACAACTGTCCAGATACTGTTCTATATGTTATTGTCCTACAGTAATGAATAAAATAGACAAAAATCCAAGAAACCAAGGAATGTATAGTCTAGTCTGGTGGAGTGAGATAATAAACAATGCACCCCAAAATTACATAGGTATGAGTACTATTGACACAAGTAAAGCAAGAAAGAAGAAATAGAGAGCCATGGTGAGGGGATGGGGATGAAATTCTATAGTAGCCGGGTACAGACTCACTAAGAAGATGACTTTGGGCAAGCACCTAAAGAAGAGGAGGGAGTGAGCCATGAGCATATCTGGGAGAAGTGTGTTCTAGGAAGAGGAAACTGCAAGTGCAAAAGTCTTGAGGCTGGAGTGTACTTGGTATATTTGAAGGTAGCAGAGTCCATGTTGCTGGAAGACAGTAAAACAGAGATGAAGAAGAGGACAATGGAGTCAGAGAGGCCACGAATGGGAAAATCAAGTTTTATGGGAAGATTTGGAAGGCCTATTCAAAAAATTTTGGCTTTTACTCTGCATAAGATGGGGATCCACTAGAGGCTGTTGAGTAGAAGCACGACAAAATCTGACTTGTGTTTTAAAATGACCACTTTTGGACACTACATGGAGAATAGACTAGAAAGGCAAGAGTGGAAGAAGGGAGATCAGTAAGGAAACTAGAAAGTTTGGACCAGAATGCTAACACTGG
Organism: Canis lupus baileyi; assembly: GCF_048164855.1. Classification (NCBI taxonomy): domain Eukaryota; kingdom Metazoa; phylum Chordata; class Mammalia; order Carnivora; family Canidae; genus Canis; species Canis lupus. The sequence goes on along the minus strand of NC_132838.1, from coordinate 27,657,010 downwards.
TAAGTGGCATATTGATTTATTAATTTATTGAAGATTCGGCTTATAGAAAAAAGAGCCAAAAGTTTTAGCTGGCTAAGTAGAGGACTGATATAGTAGATTGTTCTACTGTTTATGAAATATTTCAGTTTCCTCAATGTAGAGTTTCTTCCTGTGAGGGAATACACATCTGTCTGATTGAAATTGGGAGGCCATGTGATTTGTGATTGACCATTTGACCAATAATAAGTAAGCAGGAGCTTTAAGATCTACAATTTGGCTCACTGCATCACTTTTTCTTCAGCAACAAAGCCAGCAATGCTTCAGCTAATGGCTACTCTGTTTGGTTCCTAGAAAAAAGCCAATGTGAATTATAACTGGAGAGATGTACTGATGATACATGGCAAGACACAAATCTTTATTGTTGGAAACCAGTAACATGTTCAGGTTGCAGCATCACCCAGCTTTGCCTGACTAATAGAAATGTAGTTGGCATTCCCTGAAATGAAAACATCTGATAGAGACAGAGGTCTTAGGTGTGTTTGGAGTTACCAGACTGAGAAGTGCAGCTAGGAAGGTAGGAGGATAACCAGGATGTGAAGTGTACTGGAAGCAAAGTGAACAAAATATAGCAAGAATGATCACCTGTGTCCTAGAGTACTTATAAGTCAAGTGGGGTCAGGTCTAGGAATTGACCTTTGAATGCAGCAATGTGGAGATCATTGATGATCTTGCCATGAGCTGCTTAGGTAGAGTGGTCTGGAGAGAGCTTGAATGAGATGGGCTACGGAGAAATTGGTGGAGAGAAGTGAGTCACCAAAGATAGATACTAACTTTTTTAAGAAGCTTTCCTATAGAGGTGAGTGGAGAGATGATGAACAGTGAAATGGGGTCAAAAAAGTTTTGGTATTTTGTTTTGTTTTGTAACAGCATATTAATATGCTGATGGGAATTATACAGCATAGAGGGAATTAACTGATGGAGCATGAGAGAGAGGAGAAGAGCTGGAGAGATACCTTTTACTAGGTGGGAAGGGGTTGAATGCAGTACACAAATTGCGATGTTGATGGTGATAGGACCACATATAGTTCATTTATAGGAACAAAAATGGAAGGGGATCCCTGGGTGGTTCGGTGGTTTGGCGCCTGCCTTTGGCCCAGGGTGCGATCCTGGAGTCCCGGATCGGGACTGAGTCGGGCTCCCGGCATGGAGCCTGCTTCTCCCTCCTCCTGTGTCTCTGCCCCTCTCTCTCTCTCTGTGTCTATCATAAATAAATAAACAAATCTTAAAAATTAAAAAAATAATAATAAAAAAGGAACAGAATGGAAAGAAGGGAGGTGGATACAGATGGAGGTCCATGGGTACAAGTGGGTGGAGTGAGAACTTCTGGCACTTCTGGTTGTTTCTCTTTCTCATTAAAACTGGAAGCAAGGGCATCCACTGAGTGCGAGGATGGGTAAGGAGCTGTTGGAGATTTGACATGGTTACACATTTTTGTCCATCCATGTTTAGCTGGATGTGGGATAAGTATGGAATATTGGAAAGATGCGTTTAGCCATGGTGTGAGGTTGTCCTACAAATCCAGCAAAGCAAAGGAAGAGAAAAGGTTTAAGAATATATTGAGAGGCATAATTATAATAGGACTAGCCATGGAATTTTAGAAGGGAAGTGAGGAGTGAGACGGTGAAGAGGTATTCCTGTGCATGTATTGTTGAAGTTGGAGACTAGAAGTGATAAAGTAAAGAAATAGAAGCTGTTGGCTGGCAAATGGGCTGCTTAAACTATAGATTACAGAAAGGCTGCGATAAATGCTGACAGGGTCTAGGGTATGTCTATGACACTGAGCAACTGGGTAGGGCATAGGACAAGATCTTAAAAGTTTTTGACACTGAAGGTGACCTAAATCATCCAAATTCTTTTCTTAAACATTTCCTCTCATTTAAATCCCTCAATTATGCTCACTTTCATTTTTCATGACTTCAATCCATATAAATTTCAAATTATTAGAACAAATTTCACAGTTTAGTTCAACTAACACTTGAAGCATCATGCAGAATCTCTTTGGCTTACTTTAGATTTATATAGAACGAAAATGCACAAAGTCACACTGAATAAGGAAGGAGTTTGTGGCTCTCTGCTCCTCCCCATTTGACAGACAGCAGCATCTTCTGGTGCAGTGCCAGCCATGTCCCCGAGATATATTGGTGAAGGTCGGAGTGAATGGATTTGGCCATATGGGGCACCTGGTCACCAGGGCTGCTTTTAGCTCTGGCAAAGTGGATATTGTCACCATCAATGACCTCTTCATTGACTTTGACTACATGGTGTACATGTTTCAGTATGATTCCACCCAAGGCAAATTCCACGGCACAGACAAGGCTGAAAATGGGAAACTTGTCATCAATGGGAAGTCCACTCCACCTTCCAGGGGTGAGATCCCGCCAACATCAAATGGGGTGATGCTGTGGAGTCCACTGGGGTCTTCACCACCATGGAGAAGGCTGGGGCTCACTTGAAGGGCGTGGCCAAGAGGGTCATCATCTCTGCTCCTTCCGCTGATGCCCACATGTTTTTGGTGGGCGTCAACCATGAGAAATATGACAACTCCCTCAAGATTGTCAGGAAAGCCTCCTGCACCACCAACTTCTTGGCTCCTCTGGCCAAAGTCACTCATGGCAACTTCGGCATCATGGAGGGCCTCATGACCACTGTCCATGCCATCATTGCCACCCAGAATACCATGGTTGGCCCCTCTGGGAAGCCGTGGCATGACGGCCAAGGGGCTGCCCAGAACATCATCCCTGCTTCCACTGACACTGCCAACGCTGTCAGCAAGGTCATCCCTGAGCTGAACGGGAAGCTCACTTGCATGGCCTTCTGTGTCCCCACCCCCAACATGTCAGTTATGGATCTGACCTGGAGAAAGCTGCCAAATATGACAACATTAAGAAGGTGGTGAAGCAGGCATCAGAGGGCCCCTTCAAGGGCATCCTGGGCTACACTGAGGACCAGGTTGTCTCCTGTGACTTCAACAGTGACACCCGCTTTTCCACCTTCAACGCTGGGGCTGGCATTGCCCTCAATGACCACTTTGTCAAGCTCATTTCCTGGTATGACAATGAATTCAGCTACAGCAACTGGGTGGTTGACCTCATGGTCTACATGGCCTCCAAGGAGTAAAGAGCCTCCTGGACCACCAGCTCCAATGAGAACAAGAGGAAGAGAGAGGCCCTCAGCTGCTGGGGAGTCCCTGCCCTTACTTAATCCCCCAACACAATGAGAATCTCCTGAACTCCAATTTATATCCCAGGCCCCTGAGGAAGGGGAGGGGCTTGGGGAGCCCTACCTTGCCATGTACCATCAATAAAGTATACTGTACCCCCTCCCAAAAGGAAGCAGTTTGTTGGGTATTATTTCAATAACTGAGATCAGTTCCTATCAAAGACGCTCTAATCATTTATTAAAATCTAAATATATTAGACTGTTAAAAACTGGTTATTTGTTCAGTATTTGGCTTAGTGTCACTTTTTATAAATTATTATCTTGGGATATCATCTCTTTCAGCATTATCCATTGAATTACTGATATTCTTAAGATGTTGACTAATGTTGCAGCCGCTATCTATTATGTTGTGAAAATCCGACATAGAAACAAGAGGTACAAAAAAAAAAAAAAAAAAAAAGAAACAAGAGGTACCTAACTATCAAAAAAAGTGAGCCTGTTGTTTACTTTTAAATCTAGAGAAAGTTCTGTTTTTTACCTGACAAATCATAACGTTATAAGTTAACTTTGAAAGTCAGAACACCAGGTAAGTTTTGAATGCTTAGAAAAAGTTGATGGTAACTCTTTTTTTTTTTTTTTTTTTTTTGAGAGAGAGAGACAGAGTGAGAGAGAGAGGGAGAAAGAGGGAGAGAATCTCCATACCCAGCATGAGAGCATGAGCCCGATGCAGAGGTTGATCTCACAGCCCTGAGATCATGACCCCAGACAAAATCGAGAGTCAGGTGCTTACCCGACTGAGCCACCAGGCACTCCTGATGGTAACCTTTTGATCACCTTCACTCATTTCCCTTCCCCTGTACCCCTGTCTCTGGAAACCACCGATCTGTTTTCTGTTTCTATGAGTTCATTTTTTTTATATTCCACATATAAGTGAGATCACTTTTGCCTTTCTCTGTCTGACTTATTTCACTTAGCATAATGCCTTCAAGGTCCATCCATCTTGTCACAAATGGCAGGATTTCTTTTTTTTATTGATGAGTAACATTCCGTTGTGTATATATATATACATACCACATCTTTATTCATTCATCTGTTGATGGACACTTAGGTTGTTTCCATGTCTTACCTATTGTAAATGGTTTTGCATGAACATGGGATGTGGATATCTCTTCAAGACAGTAGTTTCAGAGGTGGAATTGCTAGATCATATAGTAGTTTTATTTTTAATATTTTGAGGAACCTCTGTTTTTAATATTTGGCAGTTTCCATAGTGGCTACACTGATTTACATTCCATGGGCCATTGTTTTCATTCACAAGGTTCCTAGCCATTTGTTATGATTTTCCAAAGCTATGACATTAGTTCAATCTTATGTTAGTAAGTAAAGCCCAAACTGGTTCTAAATGAGGATGAGAGTGGAGGAGTTGTGGAATTAGCTTGAGGAGGTTTTCCAAACTGCACATTCCTAGCTCCATTATCTCTGCAGAGATGTAGATATTTTCCTGCAAACTCCCATTTCACTTATCTATCTATAACACACATCCGCAAGTTTTTATTTGCTTCTAATTGGCAAAATTTAAATACCTAAAAACTAACAATTTTGCTTAGTGAAAAACTATATAGAGAATTAGAATGTAGTAGAAAGGAGGTAATATGTTTTTTAGTTTTTTGGAACATAAAGTTCTACAACCTTTTATTTAACCATATTTTGAATCTTAGTTCAAAAATCCAAATCACATATATTCATAAGCAACTATATTTTTGTCTCTACTAGGTCCTTCCTAGAATTACTCCTTTAGGAATATAGGAAGGGTATGTGTGTGTGTGTGTGGGGAAATACTGTGCCATGCATCTGTCAAATAACTATTCTTTCTTGTTACTATCACATTTTCAGTAATACTCATTAGATATCATGACATATGTGTTGTTGTGCTAGGCACTATTTGCACTTGCCAAAGGTGCAGCACAATTATCACCTGTTTCCGTCACAAGCTCTTCTAGCTCTCTGTGGGATGAAAGAGTGTCTTCTTTTTCACTCCTTGGTGGGTGGTCTGTTGATTTGGGCTGACAACTGCACAGTATGTACTCATTTGGCAAATGACACCAAGACTGTGGCATTTCTTGCTCTGTTTATAATAAGACTTAGTGATTCAGGGGATGAAGAATTTATCACATATACCTCAAATATTTGATGCAGAGGTAGTATGTTGGGTACAGAGAAACTCTTTATGCATAAGAACCATCCAAACAGAAAACAAAACAAAAACTAAAAAGAAAGAGATTAGGGTTATATATAATAAGGAAATGACTAGCTCATATGTATAGTAGCAGCATTGCAGTTTTTGAAATTGAGAAAGAAATTATATACTGCCTTGTATTATTAGTTCTCCAACTAGAGAAGACTGAGGTCAGGATGCAAATATTAGACCCGTTTGTGTCTGGAGCGACTGAAGATGGTGCCTGTGCAAAGTATATGTTCAGGGGATGTGTATCAACTTACTGACTGATTAATTTAAAAAATAAGTAGATTTTTGTGCTTGGGTGATATTGAAGTTAATTTCGATTTAACACTGAGTATAACTTTGATGTTTATTTATTTTTTATTTTTTGTAACTCATGAATATATAATTAAAAATTCTTAACATTTTAGCAAATTAAATCCAATAAGATGGAAGAAGTGTAACACATTATGACTAAGTGAGGTTTATTCCAGGAGTGCTAGGTTGAATTAATATTTAGAAATTAATTGCTGGAATTTACTTTATTAATGAATGGGGGGAAATCATTTCAGTAGATACAAAAAAGCATTTGAAGTCATCCAATATCCATTCCTGATAAAGATGCGAAGGAACTTGAAATCAATCAGAACTTGCTCAACTTCCTTAATATTTAATGGTGAAAGTCTGAATATTTTCCCCTTGGATCAGGAACAAGGCAAGAATGTTTGCTCTCAACACTTCTATTTAACAGTGTATGGTGGATCTAACCAGTGCAATAAAGCAAGAATTTTTAAAAAGCTATCTATAAACTCTGATATTTTAAACCTTATTTGTGAAAATTACATTTAATTGTATAGCCTATGTATAGCCTTGTATTCTTTGTTAGCTAATACAGGTTTCAAAAGTCAGGGATTTATTACTTATGGTGTTTAGCACATACTAGATGCTCAGTAAATAATAGATAAATCAAAGAAATCCAAGGGAAAAATGCAGCTATAGATTTGACATTTTTTTTCCTCATTGCTTAAGCCTTAACCCTCCATAATGGATTTGAGTGAGTGACTGTGGCAGGAATAGTCCCCCATCTATCAAGGGCCAGGCCCTCCTCTGCTTTAATAAAAGGACAATAGCCAGACAAGGCCCAGATTTCACTTTTCCTTCTCCATTGCCTTTTTTTAAAAATGTATTTTATTCTTTGAAGTCACTAAAATTTTCAGACCTCTTTGTCTCAGTAGTTTAGCTCATCCTAACCAATGCAGTTTTAAAATTTGGTTATACATATAATGATAAAAAACTTTGTGATGCCACCAACAAAATACTAGTCAATGCTTAAAATAAATTCAGATATATATTAGGTACTACATAAGGATAAAAAATAAAGGATATTATGACCACTTTCAAAGAAAGAAAACATTTTTAAAGCATAGGTTTGGGGGGCCAACTTATAGGACGAGACTATCTCATACAGAGAACTGGATTTCTGGTGCTCTGAAATGACCTGAGACCCGAGTCTTGATTTTGCCATTCTGGTAGCTGCGTGATCTCAGGAACCTGGGCTTTGGATTTCTCATCATCAGTGACTACAGCTATTTCTAAGGAAACTATATTTAGGGAAGAAACCCTGTTTTTATTTTTTTATTTTTATTTTTTTTTGTTTTTTTTTTTGAAAACCTGTTTTCAAAGTAAGAGTTTCTTGACCAATTTGAGAATGTAATCAGCTTTTAGTTAGTTTTGTCCTACCATAGCCTGCTTCTATTGCTATATACAATATTCATTCTTTGTGAATTGCAAGTAGAACTTCATTAGATTTTCTTAAAATCATCACTTACTCAGGTTCTGTCACCTTCCTGCTTTAGAATATTATTTTTAAATTTTCAAAATTAGTACTACATGGAATATATCTATTTCTATATTTAATAGTATAATGAATAAATGCATTTATTTGTATCCAATAGTATATTGAATATATTTAATAATATTTAGTGGCATATTGAATAAATCTATTTTCCCCACGTCTAGGTCTAGGGCATCATGTCCTTCCTGTAAAAGGAATGAGCTAGATTATTTACTCTCTAAGGTTCTTTTCTAAAAAATAATATGTATTCTTATAAGAGGAAGTTGGCCTAAGTGCACTAATGGGAAGCATTGAGCAGAGGTGGACAGGCTGGTCAACCTCAAGGCTGTCATAGGCAGGGAGGATTTGTTTTCACTGGGGAATTGCTGTTTATCTAGTAGCAACACTTTTTGGATTTCATATTCACTGTTAGTTTTTCTCTCTGCAGCTGCCCTGTTCCACTACACCACACTGGCACTGTCTTTTTAAGGCCTACTTTAACTCCATCCAAGTTCCCGCAAATCTTTACTTCTCCTAGCGGGTAGGCACAGACAAGGCCATGAAATGTGCAATGCCTCACTTCTCCAGTAGGGGCGCTGACCGCTATGTCTGATTTAACTGAAATTCCCTTTGGGTTTAGGGTTCAGATTGTGAAATGTAATTTTTGCATGTGATCCCTCCTTAAACATATTTTTATTTTATTTTAAATACTTACTGTGTTTTATTTAATACACATATTTTATATACAACACCTTTACAGTAGTTAGCAGTTTTCATATAAACAACATAGTACTTGAGGCTCTGAAATTTTTAATTATGGAGCAAAACATTTGATTCAAGATACAGATCCTTCCGGAGGTACCTGGGTGGCTCAGTCAGTTGGGCGACCCACCGTTCGTTTCAGCTCAGGTCATTGTCTCAGGGTCCTAGTTTGGAACCCTGCGAGGGCTCCCTACTCAGCAGGGAATCTGCTTCAGGATTTTCTCCCGGTCTCTCTCTGCCCATTCTCCACTCACGTTCTCGCTTTCTTTCTCTCACATAAATAAATAAGTCTTTTTTTAAAAAAGGATACAGACCATTCCAAGTAAAGTTCCTAATTCTTAAAAGCTACTGTCATCTTTGCCTAAGAATTTGTTGTTGCCCTGACTGTTTGGCCTGACTCTGCCAGTACCCATCTATCTTTGCCCACTTCTTAAGAGCATTTATATTTAAAATGTTATGAATGAAATATTTTCCTTTCTCCTTCAGCTTGTAGCAACAGGGAAGTCCTGACATTAAGATGACGTTACCCATTATACACATAGTATCTGGCAGCTCTTTCTTCCTCTCCCACTGCCAGCTAACTTAATATGTATACAGTGGGATGTCCAGGTATCAAGGCTCATTAAATACACAGTAAGAAGTTGAGAAGGAGAAAAAGAGCTCAAAGTCTATGTCAATCCCTCCCAGAGAAGCTAAAAGGCAAAAAGGTCAAAGTTTCCCTGTGTATGTTTAAAATTTTTTTTAATGAAAGAAGACACTGTTTTTATGTTCTGTGTGTCCAAGTGTTAACAGGATGAGAAACACTTTGTTCACATTCCCTTGTAACCTTGAACTGAGAATGTTGAAGTTCTTGCCTTTTTTTTTTCATTACGTCCCACAGAAAGGTTATTCCAAATTCACTTGGCAATATCCAGACAAGCTATTTCCTAATCTCAAAATAGCTTTTTCTTTTGAGTCTTTCCCAAAAGCCTTAAAATACATTCATGAACTATATACATACTTCATTTACTAAACTTCTGGATTGAAAATCCTTAAGAGAAAAAGAAAACTTGAAGAAGAAGAACTTAAATATGGTAAATCTATTTGAACAGAAAAGACATAACAAATTATCTTTTTACTAATAAATATAGAGTAGTATACATTCATACTCAGAAAAGAATGACACTGATACCAGGAAGCTTAATTTTGGTTGTTCCTGCTGTGGTTTATAATAAAGTATTAACTTTTCAACCATAAAACATTTTTATTTAAAATAAAATTATTCATTGAGATGCAAACAAGAAGCATTATTATAAAGTGATTCAAAATTGGAAATCCTCTTCCAAGGGTTCTGCGTGGTGTGGATTTTCTCCCAAGGAAATGAATTCCATTTTCTAAGATAGTACACTCATTTCTTTCCTCAGTCCACAAATACTTGTTGACTGCCAACTGGTATTGAGCTAGTATTATGATACAATAGTGGAGGAAATAGACATTAATCCAATAATCACACGCACATCTATATAATCACAGGCTGTAATCTGTATCATGAAGGAAAAGCATAGGGAACTTCCTCTGAAAGACTTGATTTAGGCTGAATCATAGGCAAGAAACTTATGAAAAAGTAACCCCTGAATTATGATTTGAAGAATGAATAGAAGACAAGTAGATAAAGAACAAGCCAGGTCAATGTGTGTGATGGTACTGAGGTGGGAAGCAGCATGGCATTTATGAAAATATGGAAGAAGGCCAGCATGTCTGGGGCATAGGGATTGAAGAAGGGAAGTATCCTTCAGGCAGGCTGGCTGTTGGAGTCTGAAGTCTAGCTAAGGAATAAATAGAGATTTGATATATGAATTAGTCCACATGTGTAACTTCCCAAGCAACCTGAGTTGGGATACATGGTGGGTAATATACTATTTTCTCCTATTTATCTGCTTCATTTAAAATTAGATTTCAATGTAGGTAGGAAAACTGAAAGGAGTGGGAATTGACTGGAAGGGGTCACAAGGAAACTTTGTGGGGTGATGGAAATGTTCTATACCTTGTTTGGACTGCTGTTTATATGGGTGTGCATGTTTAACAACTCACTGAATTACATTTTACCTCAATTAAGAAAAAAACAATTGTGGCCTAATATGAAAAATATGTTCAGCCTTGTTAGTAGTCAAATTAAAATAAAAATAGAATTAAAAAAATAAAATCTAAGGATGCCTGGGTGGCTCGGTGGTTGAGCCTTTGGCTCAGGGTGTGATCCCGGAGTCCCAGGATCAAATCGCACGTAGGGCTCCCTGCATGGAGCCTGCTTCTCCCTTTGACTGTGCCTCTCTCTCTCTCTCTCTGTGTCTCTCGTGAATAAATAAATAAAATCTTAAAAAAATAATTAAAAAATCTAGCTAAGGATTGTGATCCCTGGCTTGCTTTTAAACAAAGAGGTAGCAAGACCACATGGATGTCTAACCAATCGCTTTTCCTCTGCTATGGAGGATACATTAGAGGGGGAGATAAAAATGGATGAGGGAAGACCAGCTCAGGGCCTACTAAAATGGTTCAGGGGAGAATTGATAGCAGTAGTGGTGGAGAGAGGAAAGTAGGGAGGTCCAAGGGACTTCTAGAAGATAAAATCAATAGGAGAAAACCTACCTACTGAACCTCAAAAACATCTTCCCAATTGTTGAAAGGCAGATAGTATTTATGTGACATCAGCAAAGGTGGCTGCTGAAGAAGGTAGATTGATATAGACCCTGGTAACATGGTAAAAGTTTCACTCAGAAACAGGAAAGCCAAAGTTATGGCAAGATAGCAGCCAAACTAAGGTCGGCAGCAACAGCTGGGAGTTCTCTTGGGAAGGCTTCCTGAATGAAGCAACAAAGCTTGACATTCAATACTGGTTATATATGGAGTGGCTCATGATTTCCCAGGCAGCTTTGTTCATGCCCCAAAGTAACCCAAGAAAGTGAAATTTGCCAAGTCACCTGACTTACCTTTGGGGCAGTTCCATGTGTTCTCGAAACATCTGTCTTTCTAGGATGCAACATGATAGTCAAAGTGCATCATCCTTCCCTCACTAGATGGGCGCTGCTGTTCTAGGAAGATTTTGGCATGGGGAGTTGGAAGACCTGGGGCTAAATGCTGGTTCCAAACTTCTCTAGTGTGTGCATTTTAGAGGTGGTTTCCCTCATATTTAAGATGTGATTGATAACATCTACAACCTTGCAGAGCTGTTGTGAAGGTTTGGTATGTGACAGGTGCTGTGCAAATATCAGCAACAACAATAATAACAATGCTAAGTAACTTTTGTTATTAAGATATCCTTTTCTCTCCTTTCTTTTTTAAAAAATATTTTATTCATGAGAGACACAGAGAAAGATGTAGAGACACAGGCAGAGGGAGAAGCAGGCTCCCCTCAGGGAGCCTGATGTGGGACTCGATCCCAGGACCCCGGGATCACGACCTGAGCCAAAGGAGACGCTCAACTACTGAGCCACCCAGGTGCCCCTCCCTTCTTTCTTTTATATAGTTTCACTCTTTGAGATTTTTTTTCACTCCAATAGCTTCAGCGATACCTTTCTTTGACAAATGTTAGGTATCATCAGATACTGTGCAATGTGATAAAGATAAAGGGGAGAAGATCCACTTTGTCTCAATCCTCTAGAACTTATGCTTAAAGAGATGAAAGCTAGGTCTACTCTGTGCAGAGATAACTGGCTATTCACCAGAAACTTAGTTCCCTTTTTCCTGGACACATGGTAGGTTACATTTCCTAGCCTCCCTTGCAGGTGGATATGGCCATGTGGCTCATTAATGGAATATAAGCTTCTGTTACTTCTGGACCAAGATTTTTAAGAGATAGATGTGCTTTGTCTACTCTCTCTTTTTTTCTCTTCGCTGGTTGGATGCATATGATAATAAAGGATTTCAGGAGAAAGGCAAAGCCAAAAGATGGAAGATGCCTAGATCCCTGATTTGCCATGTGGAAGAGTACATTTTCCTGTCCAGAAAGACTTGCTTTAGACTTTTCATAAGCAACAACAAAAATAACTTCTATTGTGTTTGAGTCATTAGGAAGTTTTGTGCTTAATAAATACAGCAGTCAGCTACTCTATACATTCCTTTTCAGTTCAGATTTTCCTTCTCTGTTATGATCAATGGCCTTAATACATTTTTATTGTTGTTGTCTTTGACAAGGCACTGTATCTCAGGATATTTAAACAAATTAATCTCACCTCTGAGACACTTTATGGACTATCTCTTTCTAATAATGGCCTCACCACTGGCCAAGATATACAAGCTTCACATAGAAGAGTCAGCTTTGACCCCCTTTCCTTTTCTGAGATATAATCAATTACCCATTTCTGTACCTTTTCATTTGTGATCCTTCTAGAATTTGACCTTTCCTTTGCAGCTCCTCTTCTATCATCAGTATTATTGAAAAAGATGTCTCTCTCAAGAGGTAAAGGGGCTAAAATTCAAGTCATGCATTCTGACACAGTGCTGTGTCCACTTGGAGGGATGGGAGGTTTTTTTTTCATAGTTTCCATAAATGTGCCAAAGGAAGTGCTTCCTTTCTACTCTGCCACAATTTCCTTGAAGGTGCCAGAAAGCCCTGTGACTGATACACTTATCAAGCCTTTAATGCTTCATGCTGAGGCAATGGTGAGCATCTACTGGTTTACAACATTCTCATTAGTTCCCCCTACTTCCAGTGTATCCTTTGAGCCCTTGCTTTATTAATCTTCCAAAATCATTTGTTAAGCATTCCTACTTAAGAAATTTCAGTGGCTACTCATCTAACAGAGTGAACTTGTACCTTGCATTCAAAGCTTACTGTGATCTAGAATCATCTCACTTCTCCAACCTTCTATTATTCTTTCCCATATTTCTCTATGTGAACAGCATTGGCCTTTTGGGAAAGAACATTCTTTGTTATACAATAATGTCCTAAGAATTATTTTAGCCACACTGAGAATATTTAGCCAAACTGAGCTCATCTGCTCAATGCCAGGAGAGCCTTCCAGGCAATGTGACAACAAACATGTCCATAGATTTTGGAGATGGGAACAGAACTGCCCTATTTGGTTGAGAACTTACATATCTATACCACCAACAAAGCCCAGTATTTATTGAGTGTTTGTACCACTCTATTGTTCCCTTAATCAACACAAACAACCGCTCTCTGAGGAGGTGTTATTTTCCTGATTTTTTTTTTCAATGAAAAAACTTTGGCTCCAGGAAGTGAAAAGATGTAACTAATAATACATAGCTATTGAGAGAAAGAAAGCTGGCTCAAAATGTACACTTGTATATTTCATCCAAACTGAGCCACTTGATGTTCCCTAAAATCCTTTGTTCTCCTTTGATTTTTCTCATTCTGTTGATTCTGCCTAGAACACCCTCAATTTTTTTCTACAAATCCCTTTATTTAAGCATGAGCTTAGGTGCCATCCCCTTCAGAAACTCTTCTCTGACCCATCATTTCTGGGTCACTGGTGCTTTCTCCTCTGGTTAGCTGGTTTCACAGTCCACTTTAGACTATGCACACTGATTTTCTCCCATGTTGCATCATATACTCCCTGAAGACAGGGAAATATTTTTTTTTTGTTGCTCAGAACTTCAGCACACAGTGCCTTTCATGTGCTAAGCATACATGAAAAAAGAGCCCCAGTGATATGACAGAGTGGGAATATCATGGACTGAGGAGTTATTTTCACATCCAGGCTATATCACTTGCAACCATTGGTCTTGTGCATGTAATATAGTATCTCCTCAAGCTTCAGTTTTGCCATCTGTAAAATTATTGAATCCAATGGGTTGAAAGGAGTAGATGAAAATATATAAAATACACAAAATATTGAACACATTTTAGGACAACTGAGAGAAGCTATTAGAAGTAATGATAAAAACATGAAATATTATGTCTTTAAAAAATTAATACAAACATTTTTCAATGCTGACCTAGACATTTTCCAGGAAGTCCAGGACTGCATTATCTCTTTGTGACCATGCTTGAGGCTAGTGTTTATTAAATGGTTTGGCTTGAATGCTCCCTTTTCTCACATTACTGAGGTTGGTTATGAGCCTGGGAAAGCTTAGAGAGATAGGGAAAGATTTCCCTAATACTCCCTATTAAGGTTCTGTGCAAACTTGGCTCCCTAGACACAGGCAAGGTTGGGGAAAAGAGGGGGTATGTTCATTCTGATCCCCACTCACAGAAATTTCACTGGGCCATTGCACATCTTACTGTAAGTCTGAAAAATTGTGATATTAATCCATTCATCCAACTACTATTTGTCATTTTTTAAGTTTCAGCTATGTATCTATATCATCCCAGGAACCAGAAAATACAGGGAGGAGGAAGACAATGTTCCTCATCCCAAAAACATCATTAAGAGGCCAGAGAGAGATGTAACAAATAAAATGAATATAGTTATCAATTTAAAAAGCATCTATAAAATTCAAACTCTTCTTGGATCTTAATTCCTGTGATTGAGTTGAAGACTATTTATAGTCTTTAAAATAACTGATAGAAAACAGCTCTTTTTCTCTAGTAATATTAAAGCAAAATAGGACCATTCATTACAAAAGCTAAGCCAACTGTGAAGTTAGAGAGAATAGCCCACACAAGGCCACCTTTATTTCTCATATCACTTGCAACTTTAGGAGGTCCTCAAAACTGGACTCGGTTTGATAATTCACCAGAAAGGCTCACAGAAGTCACTAGAAGCTGTTATGCTGATGGTTATGGCTTATTACAGAGAAAATATACATATTAAAATCAGCCAAAGGAAGAGACACAGAGAGTCCAAGACTGAACCGAATATGGAGCTTCCAGTTGTCTGCTCCCCGTGGAGATAGGACAAAGTTACTTCCCCAGTATTAATGTGTGACAGTCAGCATTGAGTTCTGTCAAAGAGTAAAACTCCCCTAATATTAGTGTCCAGAATTTTTAGCAGGGCTTCATCATGTAAGCATGATTTATTGCCCATTTGGTTGATTTCTGTTTCCAGTTTCTCCAAAGATCAACTGAGATCACATGACCCCAAACTCCTACTCCAAATGTATTGTTATGGTCTGGTGTGGCCTGTCCCTATTCTAAATCACATTGTTAGACTACTCAGTGTGACTCAAGGTCCCAGACAAACAATGACACTTGTATCAGGCATGACATTCTCAGGGCCTAGAGATTCCCTCTGAGTAGCCAATGACAAAGGCCAGACGTTTCTATGGGCAGGGTTACATTCTTTACTACAAATATATTTGCAGTCTTTTTAATGGGAAAAATCTCACAATTTGTAGTAATTTAAAATTTTTATTGTCTACCCCTAATAACCTATCTAAGTGGGTTTTGGAAGTTCTGCTAAAGGTTTGGTATGGAGTGATTAAGATGAGTTTAGTGGGTTATCAGATAAACTAATTAAAATATTATTTGTAAATAGTAAAAACCTGCCGGCTCTGGCTTAAGCAAACAAGTGGGATTTATTTTGAGGATAGGGGTAGTTCATTAAATTAAAAGCCAACAATCTCTCCTTTATTCTCTTCTTCATATATGTACTTTTTTTTTCTTCTAGTTTGGAAGAAAAGTGGTCACTCCATGGTTTAGGATATGCATAACTTAACTTTTGATTTTGAAACACTGATTATTTCTCTCATGGTCTTGATTCCAAATTTTTGCCAGAAAGAATCTGAGACACTCACCTTAGAGGAATTATTTATCTCTGCCCAATCAGCTATAACCAGTGATATAGGGCCACAAGGCAGAAATATGTGGCTAGTTGCCTAAAGAAATATGGCAGGGGAGATATTCTACTAGCTATTGACTGTTGAGATCCACATCTACTAAAAGAAAGGATCATCCATTAAATGGAATGTAAAGAAAAGTTCATGATAGCTTAAATGCAAGCTAGGTAGACTAATAGTTAAATCCTGGGATTTCAAGAAGGCTAATTAGGGTTCCATTTTGTGGAACATTTACAGTACCATGTAATGTCAGACTGTGCATTATAGTGAGAAAGGCACGACTTTTGGATACAGAGGAACCACATCTTAGCCTCTTACTGATGTTGAAGTTAATTATCTTTTTGGAGCCTTTGTTAACTTATTTATCAAATAGGGAAATTCCCAACTCATGAGGTTGTAATGAATAACAAATGAGATCATGTGTGTGAAAACACTTCCTAAAATACTAAGCACATATTAATTATTATCTTTTGAAATTAATCCAGAGATTTTCTATTTTATATATTTGAGAAAATATACATGCTTAACGAGTCTATTGAGTCTTTTGAGCTCAGAAATCTTATGAGTTGATGTGTAAAGATTAATTTTATCACCCCAAAAGAGTGTTTCTTAGGGAACAAGACTTATTCAACAATATCATCCAACCAGATGACTGATTATTTTAACATTGAGGAGATGGTCAATTAGGGATATTGCACATATTTCAAAAATTTCTTTAAAATCTCAGAATTCTTTAATTCAATTAAGAAAGGTTGAGTGGTCATGATATGCAAAGAATTGTAATTTTTTTTTTTTAAGAAGAAAGCAGCAGATCCATTTAATACCATGATCTGGAAGGTTGGGTTACTTCTTTAACAATTTCTTCTGATGTGTTACAAATCTTAGGTACAGCCTCTTTACCAAACAGTTACTGATTCCTTTAATGAAGTGATTTATTTTCCCTGTGTTTCCTGGGTAATAAATGTAACTGATATAGTTTATCTCACCATGGTGTATAGAGCATTTATATGAAATGACTGTAAGCACCAAATCTACTCATGAGATGATGTCCTACTTCTTTCCCAGGGTTCTTTCTCCCAAGAGTGACTCTGGGATCCTCCCTGAAAGTTTTATACTGTCCAACAGGTCTGTCCTACTCACTGTTGTCCCAGTGAGAGAGCAGGAGAGCTTTGGAGTCCCTCTGGACTGCCATTGAAATAGAGATGTACTGATCTATCAGGTGCTATCCTCATTGCTTTAAGAAAACAATTTCTCAGTGGTGATAGTCACCACTACATGACTAGTTCATTCATGGCTTCTCCAGAGATGAGGGAAATAAAGGAAATCTAGTTCTTCTGTGCTACCCCCACCTGCCCTGGCTGCACACTTACACAGTGTGGTCTCTCAGGCTGTCTTTGGAGGCCAAGAGTGCTGGGCTGAAGGGCTTTCCAACCTCAGTAACAAACTGTGTCATTCCTCTCTGAAACCTTCACATCCCAGCCCTGGAATGTGTGACATTCAGTGCAGAGGAAAAATTCCATCTTGTCACAGAGATAGAGAAGACACTTAATTTCTTAGCAACATTTTGGAAGACAAATATTTAGTATTATGCAGAATGGTTTAAAGCTAAAATAACTCTCCCCTCTCTTTTACAACTAACCAAACCTATGTTATACTATTACTCTTTATTATTACTCATATCCTTATTTTCTCTTTGCAATAGGGACCACACAATGCTTGGGACAGCTTGGTTACACAAAGAAGATAACGAATTCAATGAAGAAACTCAGAAACGGAAAACTGACAAACAGAATAAACAAGTTTATCATATTTCCAAAGGGAGAACATGAGGAGTTTGCCAAAGAGACTGCAGAATTTACTAACTTCAGGCTATGTGAGTGTGTAAAATAGCTTCTAGGAATTTTGGCCACTTCCTCATATGACACTGCTAAGTTACAGAGGGATCAGACAAATAAACACAACATTGACAAATAACTCGGAACACATTTATGGGAGTTCATGTTATCCACCATCTTTGGTTGCTCTCACCTCAATATGTTCTTTATTTCCTAACAGAAGAATGTGATGTTTGTTTATTATTTAAATCAGACAGATTTCCTCTCAAGACTACATTTTCACATGTCTTCATTGATGTAATGAATAATGGTTTATTTTAAAGCTGCCAAAACAAAGCACAAGAAGAAAATTGTAAAAAAATATATATATATATATATTAATCATAGTACCCTCTGTCTTAGACTTATTTGGCTGAAGGGTTCTGTGTGTGAAAACTTACTTTGATTTTAACTAAATTTGATATAGTTACTGAAGCATTACAATTCTTTAGCTACCCCCAAAGACTGGGATGCTTGAGTGGCTCAGTGGTTGAGCATCTGCCTTTGGCTTAGGGTGTGGTCCTGAGTCCCAGGATCAAGTCCCACATCGGGCTCCCCACAAGGAGCCTGGTTCTTCCTCTGCCTGTGTCTCTGCCTCTCTCTCTGTGTCTCTCATGAGTAAATAAATAAAATCTTTAAAAAAAGACTGACAAAACAATACTGGAGCTTAATTTGCTCTTCTAGTTCTTTAAATTGTTATTACAAGTTCATCTCCTTTTCAACCTGAATGTCAATAGCTGGGAACCAAGACGTGGCATGCCTCATTAGTGAAACTTCTCTAACAAGTGTGAAATTAAAACGAAGAAAAAATACAAATTTAATGCACCTGTGTTACTATGAAAATGATTGTTTGTCTTTACTCCACATCTCTAGACCACTCCACTCAGAAAGAGGGGAGTCCCCCTGCAGATAGGATGTTTGGTTTGTCTCACCTCTGCCTCGAATATATCAATTACAGTTCTCCTTTGAAAAGATTTCGCACTCATTATTCCTATGACCCTTATACCTTTTCTTAAGGTAAGAAGAAATAAGTTTTCTGTGCATATGGTACAGATGAGTAAATTGAGGCCTTTGTTTACACAAAGTTCATCTTAGTTTTGAAGAATAATTTAGTAGATTTTCTTTAACCATCATGCTTTGGGGGAAGTGGGCAGCCTGTGTCCAGGACTGGCCATGAGCAACGGAAGGAAGTAGGGAAAGTGATCTTAATGAGGCCTCCTGCCTTTCCCTGATGTATTTTCTGTCGTCAGCTCTGAGAAAGCAAATTTATATCGTCTCTTCTGTCATCAAACTTTCAACTCCACCTTCCCATTCTTCACTATCAGCTGGTGACTTCACTTATTATTTCACTGAGAAAATAGAGGCATTCAGAAGAGAATGACCTCATCTCCCATCACCAAATTGACCAACCGTTACATATGCTTGCAAGTCACCTTCCCTCCTGTTACAGTGATGAGCTCTGTGCTCCTATGAGGTCTCTTGTTCCATTCCTTCCCCAGAAACTGTCATCTCCTCTCTCCTGCATCATTATCTTTCTCACTCGATTATTCCCATGGGCTTCAAGTATAATAGCCCCTGTCTTAAAAAAAAAAAAAAAAAAAAAACCCTCCTCTGACCCTACACCCACATGTAACCCATTTCATTGTTCTTTTTTAAATAAAATCCTGGGATGGCTTATGTATTCTCAGTATATCCTTAATATTTTGAACTCTCTTCAATAAGATTTTTAACCACCACTAGTCCACAGAAATTGTACTTGTCAATGGAACCACTGGCTTACAATTTGGCAAGCCACTGGTTAGTTCTCTACACTATCCCCCATCCCTGTCTTGGTTGTGAGCTCAGCAGTACATAGCAGTCTACTTCTTGGAACACTTTTTTTCCTTCAGTTTCTGTGACACCACTTTCTTGATATTTCTAACTTCACTACTCCTTCCCTCTATGAGCTCTTCTTCTCTAATTTGATCCCTAAAGATTGGCTCACCTTAGGTTGCAGACCTCAGTCTATTTTTTCTTCTGGTTGTTTTTTTTTTTTTTTTGAGACCGAGAGCACATGCATTGTGGGGGGCTTCAGGGGAGGGACAGAAGGAGTGGGAGAGAGAATCTTAAGCAGGCTCCTTGCTCAGTGCAATCCTGACTTGGGGCTGGATCTCATGACCTAAGATCTTGACCTGAACCAAAATCAAGAATCAGATGCTTAACTGACTGAAGCACCCAAGGCCCCTCTTTTTTCTTCTATTTACACACTTTTCCTAATGAACCTTCTTCGAGGTAATGATTTACAACACCTTGGTATGCTTAAGTTTATATTCTTCAGCTACAATCTTCCTCCCTGATGTGTGTTTGTAAATTGGTTATTTTAACTTTCCACTTGGATGTCTATTTTTCTTATTAGTTTTAATTTAAGTTTGATTTGCCAACATACAGTATGACACCCGGTGCTCATCCCATCAAGTGCCCTCCTCAGTGCCCATCACCCAACACCCCTGCTCACCTCCCCTTCCGCAACCTTTTATTCATTTCCCAGAGTCAGGAGTATCTCATGGTTTGTCACCCTCTCTAATTTTTCCCACTCAGCTCCCCTCCTTCTCCTATAGTCCCTTTCACTATTTCTTATATTCCCTTGTATGAATGAAACCATATGATGATTGTCCTTCTCTGATTGACTTACTTCACTCAGCATCACACCCTCCAGTTCCATCCACGTCAAAGCAAATGGTGGGTATTCATCCTTCCTGATGGCGGAGTAATAGTCTAATGTCTATATAGACCACATCTTCTTTCTCCATTCATCATCGAAGGATATCATGGCTCCTTCCACAGTGTGGCTATTGTGTACATTGCTGCTATAAACACTGGGGTACAGGTATCCCGGCGTTTCACTGCATCTGTATCTTTGGGGTAAATCCCCAGCAGTGCAATTGCTGTGTTGTAGGTAGCTCTGCTTTTAACTCTTTGAGGAACCTCCACACAGTTTTCCAGAGTCACTGCACCAGTTCACGTACCCACCAACAGTGCAAGAGTGTTCCCCTTTCTCCACATCCTCTCCAACATTTGATTTCCTGTCTTGTTAATTTTCACCATTCTCTCTGGTGTGAGATGGTATCTCATTGTGGTTTTGATTTGTATTTCCCTAATGGCAAGTGATGCGGAGCATTTTCTCATGTGCTTGTTGGCCATGTGTATGTCTTCTTTGGTGAAATTTCTGTGCATGTCTTCTGCCCATTTCATGATTGGATTTTTTGTTTCTTGAGAGTTGAGTCTGATGAGTTCTTTATAGATCTTGGATACTAGCCCTTTATCTGATAGGTCATTTGCAAATATCTTCTCCCATTCTGAAGGTTGTCTTTTAGTTTTGTTGACTGTTTCTTTTGCTGTGCAGAAGCTTTTTATCCTGATTAAGTCCCAATAGTTCATATTTGCTTTTGTTTCCTTTGCCTTCATAGATGTATCTTGCAGGAAGTTGTTGTGGCCAAGTTCAAAAAGAGTGTTGCCTGTGTTCTACTCTAGGATTTTGATCAGAGTAACTATTGAAAGAAAAAGGGCACCCCGGGTGGCTCAGAGGTTTAACACCACCTTCAGACCAGGGTCTGATCCTGGAGACCTGGGACCGAGTCTCACCTCAGGCTCCCTGCATGGAGCCTGCTTCTCCTCTGCCTGTGTCTCTGCCTGCCTGTGTCTCTCTCCCTCTCTCTGTCTCTCATGAATAAATAAATAAAGTCTTAAAAAAAAAGAAAGATATGAATTTAGTGTCATCGTATTACATATTCAGTCCCTGTTTTTGTGGATTGTTTCTTTGGGCGTCCTCTTTCTTTTACAGGGTTCCCCTTAATATTCCTTGCATAGCCGGTTTGGTGGTCACATATTCTTTCAATTTCTGTCTATCGTGGAAGCTCTTTATCTCTCTTTCTATTCTGAATGAGAGCCTTGTTGGATAAAGTATTCCTGGCTGCATGTTCTTCTCATTTAGGACCCTGAATATATCCTGCCAGCCCTTTCTGGCCGGCCAGGTCTCTGGGGAGAGGTCTTCTGTTAATCTCATATTTCTCCCCATATAAGTTAAGAATCTCTTGTCTTGGACTGCTTTAAATATTTTCTCTTTGTCATTGAAATTTGTAAGTTTCACTATGTATATATTTATTTTATTTTTATTTATTTATGATAGTCACAGAGAGAGAGAGAGAGAGAGAGAGGCAGAGACACAGGCAGAGGGAGAAGCAGGCTCCATGCACCGGGAGCCCGACATGGGATTCGATCCCCCGGCTCCGGGGATCGCGCCCTGGGCCAAAGGCAGGCGCTAAACCGCTGCGCCACTCAGGGATCCCTGTAAGTTTCACTATAAAATGTCAAGGTGTTGAATGGATTTTATTGATTTTTAGGGGGGAGGTCCTGTCTATCTCTTGTATCTGAATGCCGGTTTCCTTCCCCAGATTTGGAAAGTTCTCAGCTATGATTTGTTCAAATATACCTTGTGGTCCTCTCTGTCTCTCAGTCTTTTCTGGTCTCCCAATTAGATGTATATTCCTCATTCTCCAGGTATCATTTATTTCCCTAAGCCTTTACTCATGGGCTCTTAATTGTTTTTCTGTTTTTTTCCTCAGCTTCCTTTCTTACCTTCAACTTGTCTTCTATGTCATTCACTCTCTCTTCCACCCCATTAACCCTAGCAGTTAGGATATCCAGTTTGGATTGCATCTCATTTAATCTATTTTTAATTTTGGCCTGATTAGCTTTCAATTCTGTAGTAACAAAGTCTCTAGAGTCCTTTACACTTTTTTTCCAGAGCAAATAGTAGCTTTATAATTGTACTTCTGTATTGAAATCCAAATTCTGTAACTCTGTGGCAGAGAGTATTGTTTCCGGTTCTTTCTTTTGTGGTGAATTCTTCTTTTTAGTCATTTTGTCCAGTGCAGAGTGACTATTTGAGGGGGCTGAGTCAAAAATATCAACCACGACCTAAGTACCGTATACCCTAGATGATTCTGAAGAGGTCAGAGACCAGAAAATGAAAGATAAAGAACAGAACAAAATAAAGCAAAAGGACCACTAAAGTGAAAAACAAATTTTAAAACAAAGTAGTAAAAATAAAAAGCCAAAAACCAAAAACATAGAAGAAGAAAAAAGAAAAAAAAAGTAAAGAAGAGAGGAAAAAGAAATGAAAGGGAGGTGATGGTGGTGGTGAGGAAGTGGTAATGGAGAGAGAATGTAGCCTACCTGAGAGGTCCTAGCAGGTGATCCTCTTGGTTCTGAGTGTATCTTGTTCTGTGTCTATTGTATTCAGCAATACTTACAGGAAACTCCAACATTGACCACCAAAACATCAACAAGATAAAAGAGGGGGCAGAATGCGAATGAAGAGAGAATATAATCTCACAGAACGAACCAGCAGTGTTCCACTTGGTTCTGGATATATGTTAGTCTAGTTTTAGAAGGTGCTAATTTCCACCATTGTAGAACAAAATAAGGCAGAAAAACAAAAATCACAAAACAGAAACCCATATCTCCCAAAATTAAATGGAATACATTGAAGGGAATCCAGAAGTGAAAAATATATATAAGACATGTAATTGTAGAAATATGAAAGTCAAAAAGGAAGAATCTTAAAAATGAAGAGGTGATAAAATACTGTAGTTAAGGTGGGAAAAGAGAAAAAATATTGGAAATTTTTAGTCTGATATAAGAACAAATCATAATGGATAAAGGAGGGGGGAAAAGGGTCCCTTTAGTTCTATATACTATTTTCCCTCGATTTTCCCTTGGTCCTGGAGCTTTTCAGCGCTGCTTGATCACCCATGTGATGCGGGGGTGCTGATCTGCACAGCTTGGGGGTGCCCCGTGGCAGGAGAGTCCTTGCTGTCCTGGGCCCTCCCCGCCTCCGCCTGTCCCGGGGGAATGCAGGATCCCCAGCTGTGTCCCCTCCGCGCCCTGGGATCCGGGGCCTGTGCCGCTGGAATCGCTCCCGGGGCCGCCTCTCCAGTGGGGTCCGGACTCAGCCACCTCCAGCCGGAGCCGCCAGCCTAACCCCCTGGCTTCTCCCCGATGCCCCAGGGCTGCACGCTCCAACCCCTTACTGAGATAGGTCAGCGGTTTGTGGTGCGCTTTTCCCCCGAGGCGCCCCTCCTCTCACAGGGACCCTGGGGGATCTGGAGGCTTCCCTGCCCCTTCTGCATTTCTGCCTGGTTTCCCTGCTGAGCATGTTTCTATCCAGGAAAACTCGGGCTCGGATTTTTTAAGTCCCTGCTTCCCCAGGGCTGGGCTTCCCTGCCCTGAGGCTCCACCACCCAGCCTAAGGCCGGCTCCTCAACTTGTTTTTTTTTCCCCACCTTCCTGCCTTGTTAGAAGTGAAAACCCTTCTCTCTGTAGCATTCTGGCTGTTCTCTGTTTAAATCTCAGGTCGAATTCGTAGGTGTTCAGGGTGGTTTGAAAGTTATCTAGGTGAGTTTGTGGGGCCGGGTGAGTTGAGGCCCCTCCTCTCCCACTGTCTTGCCTGCCCTCTCCACGTGGATGTCTAATAGACATCTCCAAGGTAATATGTCCAAAGTATAATTCTTTGTATTCCCACCTAAACAGAACATCCCAACCTTCTCCACGTGAGTTAGTGGCATTATATTTTCCTTACTTCCTCAAACCAGGAATCATGTTAGATTTCTCTCTTTTTTCCACCCTCAATTTAGCAATCAATTGGCAAGTGCAGTTGCATCTGCCTTCCTAATGTATCTGGAAATTGACTACTCCTTATTGCCATCACTGCTTCCACCTTTTCTGGAAAAATTGACAGTCATGTCATGTCGGGGCTCCAATTATGGCCTCTTAACTGGGCTTCCTCTTCCCTGTGTACTGTCCTTATAATAAAATTTCCATTGGTTCTTATTCGGAATAAAATCTCTTGTTTTACATTATCAGGTGCTTGCAAAAACTGTCATACCACTTTCTCACCGACTCCTTCCACTCAACCCATGCTTGCCTTGATGATGTTATCAAACCATCAGTGCTCCTTCCTGCCTCTGAGCCTTTACAGAGCTATTGCTCAGTGTGGAATTCTGTTCTCTCTTTCCTTCACATAATTCAGGTTTCTGCTCAGACGCTACCTCTTCAAAGAGAACTTCCCTGATTGCATGATTAAAAACATCACCATCCTTCTCTCCTGCCATTTTCTCCCCCGTACGTGTTTTATTTTTTTCATAGCCTTTATCACCATTTGACTCAGTTATTTAAATAGTTTTGGTTGTTATTTTTCTGTCTTTGTCAATAAGATGTCCACTCATTGTTCTGTTTGCAGCATTTTTTTTCTTAAAACACATCCTTCTTTTGCTATCTAGGACCACTCTCTTGGCATTTCTTAGCTCTTCCCCAGCCTGGTTTCAGACCTTCTATTGCATAACTCCAACAGAACAGGACTGAGTTAAAAAATGGGAAGATGCTAAGCCAGAAGGATTGGAAGACTATTCAAGCTGCTCAGGGAAATCAGAGTGGCTATCAGCAAAACTCAAGGTATGGAGGGCTACGCTGGGGCCAACCTACGGTCAGGGTTGCAGCTGAGAGTTCTCCTAGGAGAAACAACAAAATGGGATGTTCAGCGCTGGTTTTAAAATGGGAGTGACTCAAGCTTTCCCAGCAGTGTTCCAGAACAGTCCTTCCTGATCTTAAAGGCTACATGCTCTAGGGGTACATGAGGTTGTCTGATGAAGCCATTACTTTAATTTTCCTAACTCTTTGTCATCTTCTCCCCTTCTGTTGTCTGTCCTTTCACTTTTTAAGGTTTAATTTTAGAAAATAGGAGCAGTAATACATCATAGAGTAGAATACATATGACAGGCTTTTAATGCAAAAAACCAGGAACAAAATGGTGAGTAAAAAAAGACTTTCCTGGAGCTCACAGACTAGTGCAGGAGACAAAATGTGATCTCATATGTGCACACGCACACACACAATTATAAACTGGGACAAGAGTTATGGGAAAAAAGAATGACTATGCAATAAAATCATTTAATAGCCTGGAGGTCAGGAGTAGTTTCCCTAGAGCTCACACTGGAAGATTGAGTAAGAGCTAATAACTAATTTGGGTAACATTTCTCTCCATTTATGAGTTGGTACTCCTCTCTATGCAGAGCTGGAAGTTGAGGTATTTCCCCTTTAAATTATTTCTTTATATTTACCAATAGAGTTGGCAACTATGGGCCTAAGGTCAAGTCTGGCTAAGTAGCAGAGGAAGGACTGAGAGGGGTGGTGTCTCTAGAGTTTGTAGTTTATTGAATTGATAAAAATGGTTAAAAGTTAACTCCCAGTTTCTATGGCAACAAAATACCATATTAGAAGTCATGTTTTGTGTCTTATAGGCTTAGGCCAGTTATTCTCCATAGATGATCCAGGATAGAAGTCTCACAAAGCACCTTCTTGGTACTATGGCAGACATCACTAATTATTTATAGTCTTGTTTCTTTCTGAGCCACCTGGGCTCAGAATTCTTAAGAATGTGTTCTGGGCATCCTCCTCCAATTGGTTGGAGTTGACATGAAGGATAAGTTTTATTTCTAATGTGACTGTAGTAGTATTTATTATTAAATTCAGTGTCTGGATGCATCATGTTTTGGTGAAGTTATGTTGTCCCAACCACCAGATCCTGAGAATCAATGATAAAAAGATATGACATCCTAGAGCAGTAACTTTCAAACTTCAAACCAACATCTTATAAATTTTTTTCCTAATAAAAATTTAAAAAGTGGTATTAAATCATAACTGCAACATACAAACCATATAACATGGGAATTAGTGGGCTTGCAGCTAGAAATGGAACACCAGCTCTTGCTCATTCCCTACAGAAAATCCTGAGGCATCCCATGGAATCCTAGCTCCTATGATAAACATTCTGAAAACCACTGTCTCTGAGGATTGTCTTGTCAAGATTTTTGAACATAATTCATAATTCTGGAACTCAGGAATTATAGAATACAAGCTCAATTGTCAGCCCTATGCTAGGGTCTTCTAAGGTTGCAAGAATGGCTTTGGTCTGAAATGTCCTCATGTCTTACCTCTTGGTCAATAAAGCCATTTGGCCACAAATCAATCAAGATTAATATCTAACAATTTGGATCACAAACATTCTTTGAAAATCCAATAAAATCAATTGAACTGCCTTTTAAAAATGTACACACAAATACAGATATATGCAAATTATTTGACATACAAGTCTAAGGAGTTTGTGGACTTTCAGAAGCCCCATGTAAGAAAGTCCTGACTTAAAGATAGAGTCTAAAAGAGTTCACTGGGCACCTCCAGGTAAAGAGGAGTTTAGCTTGAATGCAACCAGGAGTATTGGACCAGGCCACAGGAATTCTCCATATAGCAATGTCAAAAATTTCTCCTTTTTTAAAAGATCAGTGTTTATCAGCATCCTGAAATGTTCTTTTTTTATTCATTCATGAGAGACACAGAGAGACAGAGGCTGAGACAGTCAGAGGGAGAAGCAGGCTCCCTGCAGTAAGCCAGATGTGGGACTCGATCCCAGGACTCTGGGATCATGACCTGAGCCAAAGGCAGATGCTCAACCACTGAGCCACCCAGGCATCCTGTTGCATTAGCTTCAAAGGCAAAGGTGGATCAATCAGGACATGGCCCTACTTACCTGGTTCATAAAGTTCACCAGGTGGGCTTTATCACAGTGCAATAAGATAGCATCCTCTAACACTGAGCTTTGGCCCCATGAGAGTTGCTAAATCCTTCAGGATTTTGAATACCTTTCTATGTTTCTACCACTGAGGACTAGTTTTGCAACCTAATAGAAAGGTCATAAGTTGTGAAACCAACCAGAATTGAAAACCTGTGCTTTTAAGTTCTGATTCTTCTTGACAGATGTAGTGTTGACCCTCTTCTGGTATCCAGAGAGTAGTTATGAGTTATTTCATCCAGTAATGCCAGTGTTGGCCAAGTAGCCTGCACTGGTCTGTAGTAATTGGCTGATGGGTGCTGTGGGAGGTTGGATCAGGAACTCCAGCTGGGGTTGAGTGAATAGACTTCAAGGTAAGACTAAGAGATCACTAAAGGAATAGGAATGGTCGAAAGAGAGTGACAAGTTACTGCTAATGAAGAACCAATAATAGGAATAAAGTTCCTTGGGTAAATAGTCCCTTATGGATAAATGTAGAGACGAACAGTGTGTCAGGGAGACAGGGAACAGCCTCTTCAGACATGAAACCACAGTAAAATACTGTTAAAGCCACATAAACAGTGAAGTAAAGGCTGAGGCACAGTCAAAAAAAAAAAAAAAAAAAAAAGATGATGTTTTTTGTTGATCACCAGGGTGCCTCAGCACAGCTTGCTTCAGATTCAGATTGTTTTGTTCAACCAATGGCTCAGCATTCTCAGAAAGCCTCTTGGCTATCTCTGCACCTGGCTTTAAATGGACCATTTTTGGGAGGACTCAAGGCTCTCCAGTGACACCTCAGCACTTGAGACTTGCAAATCAACATGAAGAGAAGATTGGAGCCCCTAGAGAAAGAAAAATCCTTGGACATGTATCTAAGGGGTTAAACAAC